>NC_034201.2:23292784-23647784 GCF_002021735.2 Oncorhynchus kisutch
CCATGTTACAGAAAATCTATTAATTAATGCAGGTATTATGTTGCATTTGAACCAGGGTTTCCGCCGGAAAATTTGGCGCAGGACATTTGACCGCAGCCTTTTCATTTGACATTTGAGATATTAACCAGCCCATATGCATTGGGTGCATAAATTTTTTTATTTATTTTTTTATTTCACCTTTATTTAACCAGGTAGGCTAGTTGAGAACAAGTTCTCATTTGCAACTGCGACCTGGCCAAGATAAAGCATAGCAGTGTGAGCATACAACCAAGAGTTACACATGGAGTAAACAATTAACAAGTCAATAACACAGTAGAAAACGAGGGGGGGGTCTATATACAATGTGTGCAAAAGGCATGAGGAGGTAGGCAAATAATTACAATTTTGCAGATTAACACTGGAGTGATAAAAGATCAGATGGTCATGTACAGGTAGAGATATTGGTGTGCAGAAGAGCAGAAAAGTAAATAAATAAAAACAGTACGGGGATGAGGTAGGTGAAAAGGGTGGGCTATTTACCAATAGACTATGTACAGCTGCAGCGATCGGTTAGCTGCTCAGATAGCTGATGTTTGAAGTTGGTGAGGGAGATAAAAGTCTCCAACTTCAGCGATTTTTGCAATTCGTTCCAGTCACAGGCAGCAGAGTACTGGAACGAAAGGCGGCCAAATGAGGTGTTGGCTTTAGGGATGATCAGTGAGATACACCTGCTGGAGCGCGTGCCTACGGATGGGTGTTGCCATCGTGACCAGTGAGCTGAGATAAGGCGGAGCTTTACCTAGCATAGACTTGTAGATGACCTGGAGCCAGTGGGTCTGGCGACGAATATGTAGCGAGGGCCAGCCGACTAGAGCATACAAGTCGCAGTGGTGGGTAGTATAAGGTGCTTTAGTGACAAAACGGATGGCACTGTGATAGACTGCATCCAGTTTGCTGAGTAGAGTGTTGGAAGCCATTTGTAGATGACATCGCCGAAGTCGAGGATCGGTAGGATAGTCAGTTTTACTAGGGTAAGCTTGGCGGCTTGAGTGAAGGAGGCTTTGTTGCGGAATAGAAAGCCGACTCTTGATTTGATTTTCGATTGGAGATGTTTGATATGAGTCTGGAAGGAGAGTTTGCAGTCTAGCCAGACACCTAGGTACTTATAGACGTCCACATATTCTAGGTCGGAACCATCCAGGGTGGTGATGCTAGTCGGGCATGCAGGTGCAGGCAGCGACCGGTTGAAAAGCATGCATTTGGTTTTACTAGCGTTAAGAGCAGTTGGAGGCCACGGAAGGAGTGTTGTATGGCATTGAAGCTTGTTTGGAGGTTAGATAGCACAGTGTCCAAAGACGGGCCGAAAGTATATAGAATGGTGTCGTCTGCGTAGAGGTGGATCAGGGAATCGCCCGCAGCAAGAGCAACATCATTGATATACACAGAGAAAAGAGTCGGCCCCGAGAATTGAACCCTGTGGCACCCCCATAGAGACTGCCAGAGGACCGGACAGCATGCCCTCCGATTTGACACACTGAACTCTGTCTGCAAAGTAATTGGTGAACCAGGCAAGGCAGTCATCCGAAAAAACCGAGGCTACTGAGTCTGCCGATAAGAATATGGTGATTGACAGAGTCGAAAGCCTTGGCGAGGTCGATGAAGACGGCTGCACAGTACGGTCTTTTATCGATGGCGGTTATGATGTCGTTTAGTACCTTGAGTGTGGCTGAGGTGCACCCATGACCGGCTCGGAAACCAGATTGCACAGCGGAGAAGGTACGGTGGGATTCGAGATGGTCAGTGACCTGTTTGTTGACTTGGCTTCGAAGACCTTAGATAGGCAGGGCAGGATGGATATAGGTCTGTAACAGTTTGGGTCCAGGGTGTCTCCCCCTTTGAAGAGGGGGATGACTGCGGCAGCTTTCCAATCCTTGGGGATCTCAGACGAGATGAAAGAGAGGTTGAACAGGCTGGTAATAGGGGTTGCGACAATGGTGGCAGATAGTTTCAGACATAGAGGGTCCAGATTGTCAAGCCCAGCTGATTTGTACGGGTCCAGGTTTTGCAGCTCTTTCAGAACATCTGCTATCTGGATTTGGGTAAAGGAGAACCTGGAGAGGCTTGGGCGAGGAGCTGCGGGGGGGGCGGAGCTGTTGGCCGAGGTTGAAGTAGCCAGGCGGAAGGCATGGCCAGCCGTTGAGAAATGCTTATTGAAGTTTTCGATAATCATGGATTTATCAGTGGTGACCGTGTTACCTAGCCTCAGTGCAGTGGGCAGCTGGGAGGAGGTGCTCTTGTTCTCCATGGACTTCACAGTGTCCCAGAACTTTTTGGAGTTGGAGCTACAGGATGCAAACTTCTGCCTGAAGAAGCTGGCCTTAGCTTTCCTGACTGACTGCGTGTATTGGTTCCGGACTTCCCTGAACAGTTTGCATATCACGGGGACTATTCGATGCTATTGCAGTCCGCCACAGGATGTTTTTGTGCTGGTCGAGGGCAGTCAGGTCTGGGGTGAACCAAGGGCTGTATCTGTTCTTAGTTCTGCATTTTTTGAACGGAGCATGCTTATCTAAAATGGTGAGGAAGTTACTTTTAAAGAATGACCAGGCATCCTCAACTGACGGGATGAGGTCAATGTCCTTCCAGGATACCCGGGCCAGGTCGATTAGAAAGGCCTGCTCACAGAAGTGTTTTAGGGAGCGTTTGACAGTGATGAGGGGTGGTCGTTTGACTGCGGCTCCGTAGCGGATACAGGCAATGAGGCAGTGATCGCTGAGATCCTGGTTGAAGACAGCGGAGGTGTATTTGGAGGGCCAGTTGGTCAGGGATGACGTCTATGAGGGTGCCCTTGTTTACAGAGTTAGGGTTGTACCTGGTGGGTTCCTTGATGATTTGTGTGAGATTGAGGGCATCTAGCTTAGATTGTAGGACTGGCGGGGTGTTAAGCATATCCCAGTTTAGGTCACCTAACAGAACAAACTCTGAAGCTAGATGGGGGGCGATCAATTCACAAATGGTGTCCAGGGCACAGCTGGGAGCTGAGGGGGGTCGGTAGCAGGCGGCAACCGTGAGAGACTTATTTCTGGAGAGAGTAATTTTCAAATTAGTAGTTCGAACTGTTTGGGTATGGACCTGGAAAGTATGACATTACTTTGCAGGCCATCTCTGCAGTAAACTGCAACTCCTCCCCCTTTGGCAGTTCTATCTTGACGGAAGATGTTATAGTTGGGTATGGAAATCTTGAATTTTTGGTGGCCTTCCTGAGCCAGGATTCAGACACAGCAAGGACATCAGGGTTAGCAGAGTGTGCTAAAGCAGTGAGTAAGACAAACTTAGGGAGGAGGCTTCTGATGTTGACATGCATGAAACCAAGGCTTTTTCGAACACAGAAGTCAACAAATGAGGGTGCCTGGGGACATGCAGGGCCTGGGTTTACCTCCACATCACCCGCGGAACAGAGAAGGAGTAGTATGAGGGTGCGGCTAAAGGCTATCAAAACTGGTCGCCTAGAGCGTTGGGGACAGAGAATAAGAGGAGCAGGTTTCTGGGCATGGTAGAATATATTCAGGGCATAATGCGCAGACAGGGGTATGGTGGGGTGCGGGTACAGCGGAGGTAAGCCCAGGCACTGGGTGATGATGAGAGAGGTTGTATCTCTGGACATGCTGGTAGTAATGGGTGAGGTCACCGCATGTGTGGGAGGTGGGACAAAGGAGTTATCAGGGTATGAAGAGTGGAACTAGGGGCTCCATTGTGAACTAAAACAATGATAACTAACCTGAACAACAGTATACAAGGCATATTGACATTTGAGAGAGACATACAGCGAGGCATACAGTAATCACAGGTGTTGAATTGGGAAAGCTAGCTAAAACAGTAGGTGAGACAACAGCTAATCAGCTAGCACAACAACAGCAGGTAAAATGGCGTAGACTAGGCAACGGGGCCAACAGATAAAACAAACAAGCAGAATGGAGTACCGTGATTTATGGACAGTCCAGCGTGCATCAGCTATGTAGCCAAGAGATCAGTGTCCAGGGGGCTGCGGTGGATGGGGAAGGGAAGCTGGACTGGCGAATGTTATCCAGGTTAAAAAAACGAACAATGACTAAATAGCTTGTAGCTAGTTAGCTGGTTAGCTTCTGGAGGTTCTTGAGTGTGTTCTAAAAATAAATAAAAAATAATAGCGATTCCGTATCACATTGGGTGAGGCAGGTTTCCGGAAGGTATAACAAATTAAAAGTCAAAAGAGATAGAAAGTAATATGGTCCGGTGGGCGTTTGGGACGCGGCGATTCAGGCGGTTAGCAGGCCTGTGCTAACAAGCTAACAGTTTGTAGGCCCGGGCTAGACAAGGTAGCAGTTAGCGGACCGGAGCTGGACAAGCTAGCAGTTAGCAGGCCGAATTAGCAAGCAGGGAGATAGCGAGGGCTAGAGAGTTAGCCTTTGGGGGACGTCGCGATGGGGTGAGTCTGTTTATTCCTCTTCATGCGGTGACATCGATAGGCCGGTCGTGGGCCCGGGTATTGTAGCTCAGGAGTATGCTACGGTGGTAGCGCAGGCCGGGCTAGCTTCAAGCTAAGTGGGTGGAAACGCTAGCCAGGGGTAATCATCCAGGGTTGCAGTTTAGCTAGATAGCTAGTTGTGAAGATCCAGCGTATTTGGAAGCTTAGGTTTAGCAAAATGTTTTTAAAGGGATAGCTATGTAAAAAACGAAAATATGTAAAAAAACGAAAAATAAACAAAATATAAACAAAATATACAGGGACACGACACGACAGGACGACTTACTGCTACGCCATCTTGGCAGAAAATCACATTTAGATTGTTATTATTAATCTAAATGTGTTCTTATTAATCTTAACATGCAACTTGAGGATGCAACGGGCATGCGTCCTTCTTACCAAATTCTGATGCGCACTTTGAAGATGTTAAAATAACTGTCCACATTTACTTTTCCTCAGCCAACAAGACGAGTAACGAACAGCAAAATCACTAGCCTATGTCAATCTAATACCCCCATTGTAGAAAAGTACCTAATCTATTGGTCAGCTTGTCATTCTGTGAAAGAGAAATAAATAAATAATCTGGCACCAGCTAATTGTCCAGTAGAAGAAAAAAATCCAATTGCAAATGATGCTTTTAGCCTATTAATTGATTAACATACAAGTCGATGTAAATACATTTTGGCCGGCCACGCTTATTGGTCTATAGGTTAATTTGCATAATGTTGTGGAATTAAACTTGATTTAACTTTAAAAAGTATGCAAATTAACAAATAGGCAGATAAACATGGAGAGTCACATGTATTTACATCAAATGTTATGTCCATAAATGAATAGGCTAAATGCATTATTTTGTAATGGGATTTTTTTCCTTCTCCTGGACAATTAGCCGGTGGCAGTTTTATTTATTGGCTTTTCATTATTATTATACTTTTGACCAAAAGCTGGCTATTACCAACTAACAGAACCCCTGATTTGAACGATTGTAGACTGAACTGGAGGCCTTTTCTAAGAAAAGGTTCTTGTGTCTTTGTTGGTGCATCTTCTTTCTGAAGAAATACATTATTAACAACTGACTCCAATCCACAGTCATTAACATTTCTCCCTCATAGACAGAACAGGCATTCTTCATCTGAGAGGCTATTCTCCCACACTGGATGAATACAAGCCAAAAAGTAAGCCAACGAACAGGCCAATAGGTTTCACTTACACAGCCTTCCAAGCCAAACAGGGTTTGGGCAGGGATCAGCATACATAATGGACAGTTTCAGCTGTATTCCAAAAGGTTTCGGAAGAATGTGAAAATATACTGAACAAAAATATAAAAGCGCAACATGTAGAGAGTTGGTCCCATGTTTCATGAGCTGGGGGGAAAAGAATCCCTGAAATTTTCCGTACGCAGAAAAAGCTGATTTCACTCAAATTTTGTGCACATTTGTTTACATCCCTGTTCGTGAACATTTCCCCTTTGCCAAGATAATCCATCCACCCGACAGGTGTGGCATATCAAGAAGCTGATTAAACAGCATGATCATTACGCAGGTGCACCTTTTGCTGGGGACAATAAAAGGCCACTTTAAAATGTGTAGTTGTGTCACACAACGCCACAGATGTCTCAAGGTTTGAGGGAGCGTGCAATTGGCATACTGACTGCAGGAATGCCCACCGAGCTGTTGCCAGAGAATTGAATGTTCATTTCTCGAACATAAACTGCATCCAACGTAATTTTAGAGAATTTGGCAGTACATTCAAGCGGCCTCACAACCACAGACCACGTGTAACCACGCCAGCCCAGGACCTCCACATCCGGTTTCGTCACCTGCTGAGGAGTATTTCAGTCTGTAATAAAGCCCTTTTGTGGTGAAAATCTACTGATTGGCTGGGCTTGGCTCCCAAGTGAGTGGGCCTGGCTGCCAAGTGAGTAGGCCTGGCTGCCAAGTGAGTGGGCCTGGCTGCCAAGTGGGTGGGACTATGCACTCCAAGGTCCACCCATGGCTGCACCCCTGCCCAGTCCATAGATTAGGGTCTAATGATTTTTCTCTCTCAATTGAACGATTTCCTTATATGAACTGTAACTCAGTAAAATTGTTGCATGTTGCGTTTATATTTTTGTTCAGTCTAGTTCTCATTCAGTGTAGAAGCATCAAAAGATATGATAGAACTAAAGATTGTGTACTTGCAGACCTCTTAAGCTTCTTTATAGTGCATTCTTAATCAAGGTCACTTATCTAGCCTTGTGCATTTTGGGGACAAAAAACGACAGGGGGGCATATCACAAGAACAAAGGACGACAGACACCTTGGTGGATAAAAGCAGGGAAAAACAGAAAAGCTGAGCGTTTATTATTTCGAGTCTCGTTTTTTTTCTGAATGCTCAAGCTGTTACAACACAGCGCCAGGCGAGGTTAAATCAGTTCACCACCAGAATGAAGAGGACTTTCTTAAATCGTTCATTCCCACTGCACTGCTGACTGTGGAACACACTCAACATTCACGTCAAACCCTCCTCACCTTCCCACAGCGGGACACCTATCGATTCAGTCACAGCATTCCTGATGGCTGTGATGAGTGGGTGTGGGGCTGCAATATAAAGGTGTGTGTGTATCATTGAGGATCCAACTACTGCAGAGAAACTCAGCAGAGGAGATGAAAGCTCTCTTTACTAGACACCTCGGAGAACAAATTCTGCAATAAATGTTCCATATACAGACCTGCCAACCTTGAAGAATCTGTATGAGTACCACTTCAGAGTTGCGGCGGCACTCGCGGACCACACGACGGCACGTGACACCCACACCGATCAAATTATAGGCAAATGCTCATTTTTTTGACCCAATAATGGTTTTGGTAGAAGACTGGATCTGTAGGTATAATATGCTATAGACCAGTGTGCTCCAACTGGCGGCCCGTGGGTGGTTTTATTTGGCTCCCCCAAGTTCTCGTAGAAAAATTCTATTTTTTAACGACAAAAAAAAGCACTTGCTGGACATCATAAAAAGATCATAAAAACAGCAGAAAATGATCTCCAAGTGATTTTAATTTAGGAAATCTGTTCAAGTATTCCGACACATGATAGAGAGACACGTGATCATATACAAACGTAAACAAGGTTAGAAAAATTATGTTTTAGTCAAATATTATATCTGTTTGGGATTCTTCGGGTCAATTTACATTCTACAAATTTGTAATTATGTTCCGGCCCCCCGGCTGAAACTAGTTGATGATCCCTGCTATAGACGGTTATGGGTGTTTTTCAGTAACTAACTAGAAATAACTTCAAATGTCAAATCAGGGTTCTCCCCATGACTTTCTGACACGGTGGTACTGATGTAGGCCTAAGGTCAGGTAGGGGGGGAGGTAGTTGAAGCATTTAGCATGTTTGAAAAACCTGTAACTGCAATTTCCTGACACCTCAAGTCTTACATTATATCAAACAATGTAGCCAACATAGTAGGCCTGAATTCATTTTGAGGCGGTCTCAATGACTCCTTCACATTGTCCTAAGTTAAAATATGGGTAATGATAATTATAATAGGCGTCTTTATGTGGATCGTCTTGTGAAAATGTTTTTTATTTGACCTTTATTTAATCAGGTAGGCTAGTTGAGAACAAGTTCTCATTTGCAACTGCGACCTGGCCAAGATAAAGCGTAGCAATTCGACACACACAACAACACAGAGTTACACATGGAATAAACAAAACATAGTCAATAATACAGTAGAACAAAATAAAACAAAAAGTATATATACAGTGAGTGCAAATGAGGTAAGATAAGTGAGTTAAGGCAATAAATAGGCCATGGTGGCGAAGTAATTACAATATAGCAATTAAACACTGGAATGGTAGATGTGCAGAAGATGAATGTGCAAGTAGAGATACTGGGGTGCAAAGGAGCAAGATAAATAAATAAATACTGTATGGGGATGAGGTAGGTAGATAGATGGGCTATGTACAGGTGCAGTGATCTGTGAGCTGCTCTGACAGCTGGTGCTTAAAGCTAGTGAGAGAGATATGAGTCTCCAGCTTCAGAGATTTTTGCAGTTCGTTCCAGTCATGGGCAGCAGAGAACTGGAAGGAAAGATGACCAAAGGAGGAATTTTGGGGGGTGACCAGTGAGATATACCTACTGGAGCGTGTGCTACGAGTGGGTGCTGCTATGGTGACCAGTGAGCTGAGATAAGGCGGGGCTTTACCTAGCAGAGACTTGTTGATAACCTGTAGCCAGTGGGTTTGGCGACGCGAAAGAAGCGAGGGCCAACCAACGAGAGTGTACAGGTTCCAATGGTGGGTAATGTATGGGGCTTTGGTGACAAAACGGATGGCACTGTGATAGACTGCATCCAATTTATTGAGTAGAGTGTTGGAGGCTATTTTATTGATGACATCACCGAAGTCGAGGATCGGTAGGATGGTCAGTTTTACGAGGGTATGTTTGGCAGCATGAGTGAAGGATGCTTTGTTGCGATATAGGAAGTCAATTCTAGATTTAATTTTGGATTGGAGATGTTTAATGTGAGTCTGGAAGGAGAGTTTACAGTCTAACCAGACACCTAGGTATTTGTAGTTGTCCACGTACTCTAAGTCAGAGCCGTACAGAGTAGTGATGCTGGACAGGTGAGCAGGTGCGGGCAGTGATCGGTTGAAGAGCATGCATTTAGTTTTCCCTGCGTTTAAGAGCAGTTAGAGGCCACAGAAGGAGAGTTGTATGGCATTGAAGCTCATCTGGAGGTTAGTTAACACAGTGTCCAAAGAGGGGCCAGAAGTATACAGAATGGTGTCGTCTGCGTAGAGGTGTACCAGAGAATCACCAGCAGCAAGAGCAACATCATTGATGTATACAGAGAAGAGAGTCGGCCCGAGAATTGAACCATGTGGCACCCACATAGAGACAGCCATAGGTCTGGACAACAGGCCCTCCGATTTGACACACTGAACTCTATCAGAGAAGTAGTTGGTAAACCAGGCGAGGCAATCATTTGAGAAACCAAGGCTGTCGAGTCTGCCAATAAGAATGTGGTGATTGACAGAGTCGAAAGCCTTGGTCTGGTCGATGAATAAGACTGCACAGTAATGTCTCTTATCGATGGCGGTTATGATGACGTTTAGGACCTTGAGTGTGGCTGAGGTGCACCCATGACCAGCTCTGAAACCAGATTGCATAGCGGAGAAGGTACGGTGGGATTCGAAATGGTCGGTAATCTGTTAACTTGGCTTTCGAAGACCTTAGAAAGACAGGGTAGGATAGATATAGGTCTGTAGCAGTTTGGGTCTAGAGTGTCACCCCCTTTGAAGAGGGGGATGACCGCGGTAGCTTTCCAATCTTTGGGAATCTCAGACGATACGAAAGAGAGGTTTAACAGGCTAGTAATAGGAGTTGCAACAATTTCAGCAGATAATTTTAGAAAGAGAGGGTCCAGATTGTCTAGCCCCGGCTGATTTGTAGGGGTCCAGATTTTGCAGCTCTTTCAGAACATCAGCTATCTGGATTTGGGTAAAGGAGAAATGGTGGGGGCTTTTGCGGGTTGCTGTGGAGAGTGCCGGGCAGTTGACCGGGGTAGGAGTAGCCAGGTGGAAAGCATGGCCAGCCGTAGAGAAATGCTTATTGAAATTCTCAATTATAGTAGATTTATCGGTGGTGACAGTGTTTCCTAGCCTCAGAGCAGTGGGCAGCTGGGAGGAGGTGCTCTTATTCTCCATGGACTTTACAGTGTCCCAGAACTTTTTTTGAGTTTGTACTACAGGATGCAAATTTCTGTTTGAAAAAGCTAGCCTTAGCTTTCCTAACTGCCTGTGTATATTTGTTCCTAACTTCCCTGAAAAGTTGCATATCACAGGGGCTATTTGATGCTAATGCAGAACGCCACAGGATGTTTTTGTTCTGGTCAAGGGCAGACAGGTCTGGAGTGAACCAAGGACTATATCTATTCCTAGTTCTACATTTTTTGAATGGGGCGTGCTTATTTAAGCTGGTGAGGAAGGCACTTTTAAAGAATAGCCAGGCATCATCTACTGACGGGATGAGGTCAATGTCATTCCAGGATACCCCGGCCAGGTCAATTAGAAAGGCCTGCTCGCAGAAGTGTTTTAATTAAGGAGCGTTTGACAGTGATCAGTGGAAGCTGTTTGACCGCTGACCCATTACGGATGCAGGCAATGTGGCAGAGATCGCTGAGATCTTGATTGAAAACAGCAGAGGTGTATTTGGAGGGTGAGTTAGTTAGGATGACATCTGTGAGGGTGCCCGTGTTTACAGATTTGGAGTTGTACCTGGTAGGTTCATTGATAATTTGTGTGAGATTGAGGGCATCAAGCTTGGATTGTAGGATGGCCGGGGTGTTAAGCATGTCCCAGTTTAGGTCACCTAGTAGCACGAGCTCAGAAGATAGATGGGGGGCAATCAATTCTCATATGGTATCGTGAGCACAGCTGGGATGTCTATAGCAAGCGGCAACAGTGAGAGACTTGTTACTGGAAAGGGGAATTTTTAGAAGTAGAAGCTCGATTTGTTTGGGTACAGATTTGGATAGTAATACAGAACTCTGCAGGCTATCTTTGCAGTAGATTTCAACACTGCCCCCTTCGGCAGTTCTATCTTGACGGAAAATGCTATAGTTAGCGATGGAGAGTTCAAGGTTTTTGGTGGTTTTCCTAAGCCAGGATTCAGACACGACTAAGACATCTGAGTTGGCAGAGTGTGCTGAAGCAGTGAGTAAAACAAACTTAGGGAGTAGGCTTCTAATGTTAACATGCATGAAACCAAGGTTTTTACGGTTACAGAAGTCAACAAATGAGAGCACCTGGGGAGTGGGAGTGGAGCTAGGCACTGCAGGACCTGGATTAACCTCTACATCACCAGAAGAACAGAGAAGTAGGATACGAACTGGCCGTCTAGCACGTTCAGAACAGAGAGTAAAAGGAGCAGGTTTCTGGGCACAATAACATAGATTAAAGGCATAATGTACAGACAAAGGTAAGGTAGGATGTGAGTACATTGGAGGTAAACCTAGGCATTGAGTAATGATGAGAGAGATATAGTCTCTAGAGACGTTTAAACCAGGTGATGTCATCGCATATGTAGGAGGTGGAACAACATGGTTGGTTAAGGCATATTGAGCAGGGCTAGAAGCTCTACAGTGAAATAAGACAGTAATCACTAACCAGGACAGTAATGGACGAGGCATATTGATATTAGAGCGAGGCATGCATAGCCAAGTGAACATATGGATCCAGTGAGTGGTTGGGCTGACTGGGAACACGGCGATTCAGACAGTTATCAGGCCGATGCTAACACGCTAACAGTTAGTAGGCCGGGACTAAACAAGCTAGCAGTTAGCAGACCGGGGCAGGCAAGCAAGCAGTTAGCAGGGGCTAGCAGTTAGTAGACCGGGGCTAGCAAGTTAGCCTTTGGGGGACATCGCGATGGGGGTAAGTCTGTTTTTGCCTCTTCGTGCGGTGACGCCGATAGGCCAGTCATGGAATTAGTAGGGTTCCAAGTAGCTCTAGGTAGCTAGCAGGTTAGCAGAATGGGGCCTTCAGCGGGCGTTGCACCTGAGGGGCCTGTTGGAATCCTCTGGCAGATTATGTCGGTATTCCAGTCGTAGAGGATCGGCGAGGTTCCGTGCCCCGTACCGGCAGTAGAAGGGGTCCGGATATTGTAGCCCAGGAGTGAGCCGGGAGATAGTTCTTGCATGGGTTAGCCCCAGGCTAGTTGGTGCTAGCTCCAGGACGGAAACGTTAGCCAGGAGTAGTCAACCCTGGTTGCGGTTAGCTAGCTGTGATGATCTAGATGAAAAAGGTTCAGAGTTTGTGGTAGGAATTCGGGGATATGGAGAGAAAAACAGGTCCGGTATGCTCTGGTTTGAAACGCATTGTACAAACTGGCAATAGCTGGTCGCTAGTTAGCTAGCTAGCTTCAGTTGAGGTATTCAAGTCTGGAGGTAAATAGAAACACTTATAAAAAATAAAAACACAAATCCACACCACATTGGGTGAGGCGGGTTGCAGGAGAGTATTTTGAAGTTGAGGTTTAGGAAAAATATTAAAAAGAACGCAAAGAAAAATATTTATACAAATGGGATGAGACAAGACAAAGACAAAGACGTCTGACTGCTACGCCATCTTGGATATCTAAAATGTGAACTGGCTTCTCAGTTTTGTTTGGGGAAAAATTCTGAATCATTCAATTACTGGATGCAATGTAGCAGTCTACTGTATTTGGAATATAAAACTGAATTAGGCCTAAATATATGAGCTTGTTTCAGATCTCCATACCTGATCTAGTCCATCAAATATTCCTTCTCAGATAGGTCTACAATTAATGTAATATGCCTTGTTGTCATTGGTGAACTGACTAGGCTATTATCACATCATTAGCAGCCTTCTGTTGACATACAGTAATATAAGGATGACAGATCAAATACTGATTAATTAAGTCTAACATAACTTTCTGTGAAGGACGGTATTAGCGGAAAAGCTCTCACTTCTATCCACGCACAGCGCACACTGAACTACCGCAAAACTGTACGCTTCCTTGTCAATGTGCTCGCAGATATCAAAGCATGTGCCGCCTGCTAAATAGGCTACACATACACACACGTTCAGGAGCAGAGATGTTGTTGGTCAAGCTATTTAACGAGTGGGGGGAAAATGCAAGAACCGGCAGAACCCTGCACATATTAGAGCAAGTGCACATAAAAGCAGGGCAGTAAGCTTAATAAAAAATACAAATAAAAAACTTGCCTCAACTTAGCAAAGTAGCAAGATTGATACGGTACCAGCGTACATGAACCTCAAATTGCGTGCATGGTACACAAAATGCATACAGGTCTGCATGATATACTGTAGTATGTTTTTCTTTGTAAATCCTTTTCTAGAGGAGAAAAGAGGAAAAGGAGGGTCTAGGAACCAACACTCACCCTAGCCAGGCTGACCCCGCCAGGGACCTTGTAGGGGACGTACTTCCTGTAGATGTGACCCACCCTGGAGCACGGGATGTCCTCCATACGCCCGCCACACATCCACACCTGTGGAGAGACAGCGAGAGAGGGCGGACAAGGTAGAAGGAGAGAGGTTTAACACAGCCAGCTGTGTGGGGGTCAGGGCATCACTGCAGTGTTAGTGGGTGTGTCACCTGTGTCAGTGTGTGCCTGTGGTGTGCAGCTGTAAACAGTATGAGGACATGAGAGGCTGACAGGTACTAGGAAAGCAGGGAGGGAGAAAGAGAGTGGTTCCAGAGGGAGGGATGGAGGAATTAGAGAAAGACCAATATGGATTTTTGGGGTCAAGGAGGCTGATGGTTAATATTTTAGGGCGATATTCAATATCATAATATTTCAAAAACCATACATTTTACTAATTTTTTTTTTTACCAATCTAAGTACATAACATAATGTTAATACTTTTATTTGAATTGTAATTCTCTTGATAAACTGGGTAAATTAAGATGGCATTGGTCTACAAACAATACAGGTGAAAGAATATTCAATAGGAGTGTGTGTATGGATTGAGTGATTGAGCTTGTTTAGGCTGATCAGTGGAGTCTATGGTGCTACAGACGACAATCTGTTTTCCTTCCATTTGGGATGGACATTAGCCTAATGATCAACAACATTCGCATAGAAGCATCACTCCAGGATGTCACGCCTGTATGGAAGGACATATAGGCACTGCTGTTTGAGAATATAAAATAATATCTTTTCAATTCAAATAGCTCCTACGTAACATGATTTGTGATCGGGAAAAAGTATATTTTTCCAGCTGTCAGGACGCACCCCTAAACATCTCAGTTGCCAGGACAAAATTTTAAACAACTCAATTGGCTAGTTTAGACATTTGCCAAGAAATGGGCGGGTTGTAACTTGATCCTACTGCTACACATCTCCCTTCATCGCTCATATCACTTGGTGCCGTTTACTGTTACTATGAGAACTAGCTCAACGGCGATGACATTTGCTACCAAGCCATAAATGTGCATAATATCTAACAAGGAGAGGGAGGGTAGGAAAAATTTGTTGGACAAAGCCTATGGGAAAATGTTGTTTTTGTCGAAAAAAAAAAGTAAGGTCTGTGTTAAACACAGGTTTAAGAGATCTTACACGTTTTGCTCTATGAGATAATCTTCATCCGCCAACATCTCTTTGTGAATTTAAAAAAATGTATGTAATCCAAAAAAGCACAAAGGCTTTATAATTCATAAATGTCTTGTTAAATTGACTGATATGTCAGAACAAAACGTATAAGATCTTCTAAGCCTGTTTTAACCTCAATTTTCAACGGTTATCCCAAACCCCTATTCTTTCCCCATAGGAATGGCTGAATGAAACCTAGGTAACTAATGAATTTATGTTTTTTAGGATTACAAGCTGGCAAGCTTCATGGCCAACATTTATTTAGGCATTTTAAAACAGTTTCTCTTTTCCCTATTACGACAATCATCTAATCCGACTTGCAACCGTGAATTTACAGATACGATTGCAGTTGGTCAGATCAGCACACCAGTAAATAGATAACATTACATCGCAAGTCAGATTGCTCGTTCCCGAACATGATGCATGTGCAGAATGATAACCAGCTAATGTTAGCTAGCTATGTTGGTTATTAGCTCCTATCTGATATCTCAGCACCATGGCATAGTAGCTAATATAGCTAGCAAACTAACACCGCAGATGAACGGATTAGTTATCGTAATCGTCGCTAAAAGGTAACATAGCTATCTGCTTAGCTAGCTTGCTTATTGCATGCATGTTCCGACATGTCAACATAAGCTTTATTTATTAGTGAATTAACTAAACTAATATTTGCAACAGGAGTTTGATTTTGGTCACTGTGCCAATTCATCCTTTTCTTAATACTGCACGTGTCTGTTGGAGAATGAGCTAGTTTGCCGCTGTTGATTTTCCCACCAAGACATTCCTTGGCATTGTTCAGTGCTCATGGCTCAGGCGGTGAGTGGCGGCTGGCATAGTAGCAGCTTTGCTGTGTAGAGGGACTATCGGCTAAGCCGATAGAAGGGCCGACAGCCGATAGATTAGAAAAGTCCAATATCAGCCTGATATATCGTCTCGGCCGATTATCGATTGTTCTCTAAGAGGGATGACGGATAAAGGTAGCAGGGAGGCGCACAATAGCTATACAGTGACATCACTAACACAGATAACAAGACTATTATAAATGCCTCATGGGCCTCTTTGGACAGACATTTGACTAAGACGGAAGGAAAACCTGACTGTAGAAGACAGCATGATGCTAAAGGCAGGCCTGAAATGTCACTGTGTGAATGTGACATACTTCAGGTTGACTCTTCTGGGCTAGGTGAAAGCTTTGAGCCATGGGCCAAAACAAGTCTACTGTGAACTTTGTTCTGCAGGCCTGAAAGGGACAAGAGGTTGTCGGAGGCACCATCACGTGGAAACTCCTCATTCTGATTTGTAATCCTCCATTTGTGTGTGCCTCAAAAGTATTCTCACTTAAAAAACCTCAAGGATCCGCCCCTTTGATTTTTTTTTTTGTTGCCTAAAATGACATACCCAAATGTAACTAACTGCCTGTAGCTCAGGACCTGAAGCAAGGATATGCATATTATTGATACCATTTGAAATGAAACACTTTAAAGTTTGTGGAAATGTGAAATTAATGTAGGAGAATATAACACATTAGATCTGGTCAAATATATTGCAAAGAAAAAAACATGCGTTTTTTTTGTACCATCAACTTTGAAAGGCCATAATGTATTATTCCAGCCCAGGCACAATTTAGATTTTGGCCACTAGATGGCAGTAGTGTATGTGCAAAGTTTAAGATGGATCCAATGAACCATTGCATATATGTAATCTGTAAAGATGTTGTATCAAGACTGCCCAAATGTGCCTAATTGGTTTATTAACGAAGAAAGAAAGAAAATGGAGGACAAAAGACAAGGGTAGAGAAAGAGAAACATGGCATAACAGAGTAAAAGCGAGGGGAAGAGCAAGAAAGGGAGGAAATACTTTGTGTAGTTTTTGCTGACTAAGGTTCCTTGTTAGATGGGCTACTGCCAGATGAATGTTTAATGGCGTCTGGGGCTGGGCAGGTGAGTCCTGGTGTTCACGGAGAAGGCCAACAGAGCATTAAATATACATCACAACTTGTAGAGGCATGGAAGGAGGTACGTACTCATGCAAGTGTACACGTGCACACACACATCACACAGATGTCATACACAGTAGAGGCTCTGGAGGCCAGGCTGAGGAGGGGATACGCCTACTGACTGACCCTGGAATGAGGTCACTAGTACGACTGTGGAGCTGTGGCTAACCCACAACGGGACATTTTGGCAGAGCGGCAATGAGTTAGAGATGATGCCAAAATATTCTGCATCTTCTGCAATTACTCTGATACTTTGAATCGCGCTCAAGGACATCAAATAAATAAAAAAGTTTTGAAATTAAGGTTGGGTAAGTAATCAATTACACTTTTTGTATGTCTCTGTCAGGTGGTAGGCTAATTAGACGGCAAGATGTGGCAGTATCCAGAGCCACATGCTGGTGTTGGCATTATACTATATACACGTTCTCTTTAACCACACATTTTAGCCTTATTCTAAAATTGATTAAATCATTTTTGCCCCTCAATTATAAACAAGACCCCATAATGACCAATCAAAAACAGGTTTAGAACAAGTATTCAAACCCTTTACTCAGTACTTTGATGAAGCACCTTTGGCACCGACTACAGCCTCAAGTCTTCTTGGGTATGACGATACAAGCTTGGCACACCTGTATCTGGAGAGTTTCTCCCCTCTCAAGCTCTGTCAGGTTGGATGGGGAGCGTTGCGTCGCTGCCCAGCTGTTTTCAGGTCTCTCAGAGATGTTTGATCGGGTTCAAGTCCGGGCTCTGGCTGGACCCCTCAAGGACATTCAGAGACTTGTCCCAAAGCCACTCCTGCGTTGTCTTGGCTGTATGCTTAGGGTCATTGTCCTGTTGGAAGGTGAACCGTCGCCGCAGTCTGAGGTCCTGAGAGCTCTGGAGAAGGATCTCTATGTACTTTGCTCCGTTCATCTTTGCCTCGATCCTGACTAGTCTTCCTGCCCCTGCCGCTGAAAAACATCCTCACAGCATGATGCTGCCACCACCATGCTTCACTGTAGGGATGGTGCCAGGTTTCCTCCAAACGTGACGCTTGGCATTCAGGCCAAATAGTTTAATCATGGTTTCATCAGACCAGAAAATCTTGTTTCTCATGGTCTGAGAGTCCTTTAGGTGCCTTTTGGCACACTCCAAGCAGGCTGTCATGTGCCTTTTACTGAGGAGTGCCTTCTACCATAAAGGCCTGATTGGTGGAGTGCTGCAGAGATGGTTGTCTTTCTGGAAGGCTCTTCCATCTCCCACCAAGTCTAGAGCTCTGTCAGCGTGACCATGGGGTTCTTGGTTATTTCCTTGACCAACACGCTTCTCCCCAGATGGCTCAGATTGGCCAGGCAGTCAGCTCTAGGAAGAGTCTTGGTGGTTCTAAACTTCTTCATTTAAGAATGATGGAGGGCACTGTGTTCTTGGGGACTCTTCCCCAGATCTGTGCCTCGACACAATCCTGGCTCGGAGCTCTACAGACAATTCATTTGACCTCATGGCTTGGTTTTTGCGGTGACATGCACTGTCAACTGTGGGACCTTTTACCTTTTATAGACAGAAGTGTGCCTTTCCAAATCGTGTCCAATCAATTGAATTTAATACAGGTGGACTCCAATCAAGTTGTAGAAATATCTCATGGATGATCAATGGAAACAGGATGCACCTGAGCTCAATTGAGAGTCTCATAGCAAAGGGTCAGAATACTTATGTAAATAAGTATTTGTCATTATGGGGTATTGTGTGTCATTGGAAGGAGGATGCACCGGATCTCAATTTCGAGTCTCATAGTAAAGTGTCTGAATACTTATGTAAATAAGATATTTCTGTTGTTTTTTTGTTGAGAAAGTGGGATCAAGAGTTCTAGCAGAGTGCTGCCAGTGGATTAGAGTGCAGAACTGCTGATCCCTCCACCTTTACTGATGACCTCTAAAACCCCTGTGATACAGAGCAGGGTGGGCAGCCGATAATACAGAACCTATCACACACTACATTCAATGATCTTTAATAAGGCACACCTCAATCTCTCTCTGCCCACATCGGGGCCTAACATACAGTGGGGAGAACAAGTATTTACTTAATTAATTACTTAAAAATCATACAATGTGATTTTCTAGATTTTTGTTTTAGATTCTGTCTCTCACAGTTGAAGTGCACCTATGACAAAAATTACAGACCTCTACATGCTTTGTAAGTTGGAAAACCTGCAGTGTATCAAATACTTGTTCTCCCCACTGTATATGTGTTCGTCAACTGAGGGGTGGGTTTTGCAAACATAAAACGCTATTCAGAGTTATTTTAATTTTGTGGTTACCTCACCCGTGTCTTTGGTTTTAGATAAAACAACCATACTTACAGTATCAGAAAAACACCGCAGGATTCCAATTAGCAACAGTAGATACAGTTGAAGTCAGAAGTTACATACACCTTAGCCAAATACATTTAAACTCAGTTTTTCACAATTCCTGACATTTAATCTTAGTAAAAAATCCCAGTTTTAGGTCAGTTAGGATCACCACTTTATTTTAAGAATGTGAAATGTCAGAATAATAGTAGAGAGAATGATTTATTACCAGCTTTTATTTCTTTCATCACATTCCCAGTGGGTCAGATGTTTACAAAAACTCAATTAGTATTTGGTAGCATTGCCTTTAAATTGTTTGTTTAACTTGGGTCAAATGTTTCGGAGAGCCTTCCACAAGCTTCCCACAATAATTTGGGTGGATTTTGGCCCATTCCTCCTGACAGACCTGGTGTAACTGAGTCAGGTTTGTAGGCCTCCTTGCTCGCACACGCCTTTTCAGTTCTGCCCAAAAATGTTCTATAGGATTGAGGTCAGGGCTTTGTGATGCCCACTCCAAAACCTTTTATGGTCCTTAAGCCATTTTGCCACAACTTCGTAAGTATGCTTAGGGTCATTGTCCATTTGGAAGACCCATTTGCGACCAAGCTTTAACTGATGTCTTGAGATGTTGCTTCAATATATTCACATAATTTTCCTGCCTCATGATGCCATCTATTTTGTGAAGTGCACCAGTCCCTCCTGCAGCAAAGCACCTCCACAACATGATGCTGCAACCCCTTCATGGTTGGCATGGTGTTCTTCGTCTGCAAGCATCACCCTTTTTCCTCCAAACATAACAATGGTCATTATGGTCAAACAGTTCTATTTTGTTTCATCAGACCAGAGGACATTTCTCCAAAAAGTACAATCTCTTTTATGGCGGTTTTGGTGCAGTGGCTTCTTCTTTGCTGAGCAGCCTTTCAGGTTATGTCAATATAGGACTCCTTGTACTGTGGATATAGAGACGTTTGAACCTGTTTCCTCCAGCATCTTCACAAGATAATTTGCTGTTGTTCTGGGATTGATTTGCACTTTTCGACAGAGACAGAACGCATCTCTAGGAGACAGAACGCGTATCCTTCCTGAGCAGTATGACGGTTGCATGGTCCCATGGTGTTTATACTTGCGTACTATTGTTTGTACAGATGAACGTGGTACCTTCAGACGTTTGGAAATTGTTACCAAGGATGAACCAGACTTGTGGAGGTCTACAATTTGTTTTCTGAGGGCTTGGCTGATTTATTTTGATTTTCCCATGTCAAGCAAAGAGGCACTGAGTTTGAAGGTAGGCCTTGAAATACATCCACAGGTACACCTCCAATTGACTCAAATGATGTCAATTAGTCTATCAGAAGCTTCTAAAGCCATGATATCATTTTCTGGAATTTTCTAATCTGTTTAAAGGCATTGTCAAGTTAGTGTATGTAAACTTCTGACCCACTGGAATTGTGATACAGTGAATTATAAGTGAAATGATCTGTCTGTAAACAATTGATGGAAAAATTACTTGCGTCATGCACAAAGTAAATGTCCTAACCGACTTGCCAAAACTATAGTTTGTTAACAACAAATTTGTGGAGTGGTTGAAAAACTAATTTTAATGACTCCAACCTAAGTGTATGTAAACTTCCGACTTCAACTGTACATAATTCCGAAGATCTAGCAAACAAAAACCCTGATGTAGCTTAGAACGTTTCAAAATACAACTTACTAAGAAATTCACTGCCTGTGTTACCAAAGTATTGTCTGACAGCAATGAAGAGAATATTCTCTAGTCTTGGCCATGGTTTTATTATCCGCTTCTCTCTGAATTCCAACAGTAGAGAGAGACAGCATTACATTGGTAAAAGGCTCCAGAATGATCTAAATGAAGGGTCGCTTCTAACATTTTAGACTCCTATATCCAGACCAGGGCTGAGACCTGTCAAGGGCCCAGACGGCAAATCAACCTCTAATTTGATGAGAGGATGGGTTGATCTGCACCCTCCCCAAACGTTACCTAGGTTTTCATGTTCTAATGCAGTATTTAGCCAAGCAGAGGAGTGCCACTTCAACTTTCTGCTGACTTTTACGAACACTGGCAGTATCAGTGAGCTGAATATAAGTGAGTCTGTAAGAGCCTTGTGGTTTTAAAACCAAAATTGAATTATTTTGATGAGCTTTCCAAAAAACTTTAGCTCCAAAGGGGAAAGGGAGGGCCGGAGTTGGGAGACAGTGGAGAGACTTGTGCTTTACATGCAGCGAGAGTCCGCATAATAAATGGCTATCCTATGGAATAATTCATAGTGAGGCAGAACTCTAAAGCATAATCTAATATGGTTTCTGAGTATGATGGATGTAGGAGTTCTCCGAGCAGCAGAGCGGATTTGAACCAGAATGATTGAAACATGAGGTGAAATCTGAATACCAACATCCACCATTGCCTTAAAGCTAGTTAGTTAATGGGTTTCTGATAAAAACTTGGCAGCGGTGGCTTCAGCTTGTTGATGGTGGGACGGTTCGTCAATCGGGGTGTGCAAACCTTTGTTCCATCCCAGCACTGACACACCTGACTCAGCGGTTAGCGCATTGGGCAAGCAACTGAAAGGTCACTGATTGGAATACCCGAGCCAACAAGGTGAAAAATGTGTCGATGTGCCCTTGAGCAAGGTACTTAACCCTAATACGCTCCAAGGGTGCTATAGTACTATGGCTGACCCTGTAAAACAACATTTCACTGCACCTATCGGGCAAATTATTATCAGGCCCTTTATTATGAAGTGTTACAGTAATACTGGGCTGGAACAAAAGCCTGAACCTCCTGTGTATCTCCAGGACTAAAGATCAAAGAACACTGCTGTAAGTCAATAAGGGCATCTTCCCAAAAACAACTTTGCCATCTTAGTGTCCATTGTCATTGTGGCGTTTTACCTTGAAAGAGATTTCGTACTGCTCTCCTCCCCAGATCTCCAGTCCCGTGTCATATCCTCCCAACTCCCAGAACCACTTCCTGTCCACGGCAAAGAGTCCGCCAGCCATCACAGGAGACCTGATGGACAAAAAGGGGGGTGGGGTGTAAGACAACACCAATACATGTCACACTCATACCCCAACATGATGACATTGTCCCTCAATCAATCACTGGCTTCAGACCAGCCAAAATGACAGGAAGATATTAATTCTCATGAAGGATAAATCAAAAACATGTAAGTCAGTGTGGAAAGGTGACTGCTATGGCAGGCCTGCGGTTTATAACCGTCTTTATAGACTGTTTGTGCGAGTTGAAGGCTTTATTACTCAACCACACTCATCAATTTGGGAGTTAACTGCAGGCTTACCCTGGGTTCTCTGAACACAGAAACAATTAAACCATCAACGCCACGGCGGAACTTGACTGGCATAATAAGCACCATACTCAACTCATAATGTTAAACACATAATAAAACTCCATTTCCACTGTACAGTAGGATAGTTTCCCTCAAGTGGCGCTCAATGAAAATCAGGACATAGCCTGCATCGAGGACGTCTTCCCCACAGTGACTGTATGTACATATGCCAACCAGAAGCCATGGATTACAGGCAACATTCGCACTGAGCTAAAGGGTAGAGCTGCCGCTTTCAAGGAGCGGGCCTCTAACCCGGAAGCTTATAAGAAATCCCGCTATGCCCTGCGACGAACCATCAAACAGGCAAAGCGTCAATACAGGACTAAGATTGAATCGTACTACACCGGCTCCGACGAGCGTCGGATGTGGCAGGGTTTGCAAACTACTACAGACTACAAAGGGAAGCACAGCCAAGAGCTGCCCAGTGACACAAGCCTACCAGATGAGCTAAATAACTTCTATGCTCGCTTAGGCAAATCACACTGAAACACGCATGAGAGCATCAGCTGTTCCAGATGACCGTGTGATTAAGCTCTCCGCAGCCGATGTGAGGAAGACCTTTAAACAGGTCAATATTCACAAGGCACTGGGGCAGACGGATTACCAGGACGTGTACTCTGGAGCATGCGCTGACCATCCGGAAAGTGTCTTCACTGACATTTTCAACTTCTCCCTATCTGAGTCTGTAATACCAACATGTTTCAATCAGACCACCATAGTCCCTGTGCCCAAGAACACTAAGGTAACCTGCCTAAATGACTACCGTAGCACTCATATCTGTAGCCATGAAATGCATTGAAAGGCTGGTCATGGCTCACAACACCATTATCCCAGAAACCCTAGATCCACTCCAATTTGTATACCGCGCCAACAGATCCACAGATGATGCAATCTCAAATTGCACTCCACACTGCCCTTTCACACCTGGACAAAAGGAACACCTATGTGAGAATGCTATTCATTGACTACAGCTCAGCGTTCAATACCATAGCTTAGTGATGAGCTTTGAAGGTACTAAGGATCCTGGGACTAAAACACCTCCCTCTGCAACTGGATCCTGGACTTCCTGATGGACCGCCCCCAGGTGGTAAGGGTAGGTAACAACACATCCGCCATGCTGATCCTCAACACGGGGGCCCCTTAGGGGTGAATGCCCAGTCCCCTCCTGTAACCTCTGTTCACTCATGACTGCACGGCCAGGCACGACTCCAACATCATCATTAAGTTTACTGATGACACAACAGTGATCATTGACAACGATGAGACAACCTATAGGGAGGAGGTCAGAGACCTGACCGTGTTGTGCCAGGACAACAACCTCTCCCTCAATGTGATTAAGACAAAGGAGATTTTTTTTTATTTTTAAAATTTATTTCACCTTTATTTAACCAGGTAGGCTAGTTGAGAACAAGTTCTCATTTGCAACTGCGACCTGTCCAAGATAAAGCATAGCAGTGTGAACAGACAACACAGAGTTACACATGGAGTAAACAATTAACAAGTCAATAACACAGTAGAAAAAAAGGGGAGTCTATATACATTGTGTGCAAAAGGCATGAGGAGGTAGGCGAATAATTACAATTTTGCAGATTAACACTGGAGTGATAAATGATCAGATGGACATGTACAGGTAGAGATATTGGTGTGCAAAAGAGCATAAAATAAAATAAATAAAAACAGTATGGGGATGAGGTAGGTGAAAATGGGTGGGCTATTTACCAATAGACTATGTACAGCTGCAGCAATCGGTTAGCTGCTCAGATAGCAGATGTTTGAAGTTGGTGAGGGAGATAAAAGTCTCCAACTTCAGCGATTTTTGCAATTCGTTCCAGTCACAGGCAGCAGAGTACTGGAACGAAAGGCGGCCAAATGAGGTGTTGGCTTTAGGGATGATCAGTGAGATACACCTGCTGGAGCGCATGCTACGGATGGGTGTTGCCATCGTGACCAGTGAACTGAGATAAGGCGGAGCTTTACCTAGCATGGACTTGTAGATGACCTGGAGCCAGTGGGTCTGGCGACGAATATGTAGCGAGGGCCAGCCGACTAGAGCATACAAGTCGCAGTGGTGGGTGGTATAAGGTGCTTTAGTGACAAAACGGATGGCACTGTGATAAACTGCATCCAGTTTGCTGAGTAGAGTGTTGGAAGCAATTTTGTAGATGACATCGCCAAAGTCGAGGATCGGTAGGATAGTCAGTTTTACTAGGGTAAGTTTGGCGGCGTGAGTGAAGGAGGCTTTGTTGCGGAATAGAAAGCCGACTCTTGATTTGATTTTCGATTGGAGATGTTTGATATGAGTCTGGAAGGAGAGTTTACAGTCTAGCCAGACACCTAGGTACTTATAGATGGCCACATATTCAAGGTCGGAACCATCCAGGGTGGTGATGCTGGTCAGGCGTGCGGGTGCAGGCAGCGAACGGTTGAAAAGCATGCATTTGGTTTTACTAGCGTTTAAGAGCAGTAGGAGGCCACGGAAGGAGTGTTGTATGGCATTGAAGCTCGTTTGGAGGTTAGATAGCACAGTGTCCAAGGACGGGCCGGAAGTATATAGAATGGTGTCGTCTGCGTAGAGGTGGATCAGGGAATCGCCCGCAGCAAGAGCAACATCATTGATATATACAGAGAAAAGAGTCGGCCCGAGAATTGAACCCTGTGGCACCCCCATAGAGACTGCCAGAGGACCGGACAGCATGCCCTCCGATTTGACACACTGAACTCTGTCTGCAAAGTAATTGGTGAACCAGGCAAGGCAGTCATCCGAAAATTCTTATCTGCCGATAAAAATATGGTGATTGACAGAGTCGAAAGCCTTGGCAAGGTCGATGAAGACGGCTGCACAGTACTGTCTTTTATCGATGGCGGTTATGATATCATTTAGTACCTTGAGCGTGGCTGAGGTGCATCCGTGACCGGCTCGGATTGCACAGCGGAGAAGGTACGGTGGGATTCGAGATGGTCAGTGACCTGTTTGTTGACTTGGCTTTCGAAGACCTTAGATAGGCAGGGCAGGATGGATATAGGTCTGTAACAGTTTGGGTCCAGGGTGTCTCCCCTGCGGCAGCTTACCAATCCTTGGGGATTTCAGACGATATGAAAGAGAGGTTGAACAGGCTGGTAATAGGGGTTGCGACAATGGCGGCGGATAGTTTCAGAAATAGAGGGTCCAGATTGTCAAGCCCAGCTGATTTGTACGGGTCCAGGTTTTGCAGCTCTTTCAGAACATCTGCTATCTGGATTTGGGTAAAGGAGAACCTGGAGAGGCTTGGGCGAGTAGCTGCGGGGGGGGCGGAGCTGTTGGCCGAGGTTGGAGTAGCCAGGCGGAAGGCATGGCCAGCCGTTGAGAAATGCTTGTTGAAGTTTTCGATAATCATGGATTTATCGGTGGTGACCGTATTGGTCCCTGACTTCCCTGAACAGTTGCATATCGCGGGGACTATTCGATGCTATTGCAGAACGCCACAGGATGTTTTTGTGCTGGTCGAGGGCAGTCAGGTCTGGAGTGAACCAAGGGCTGTATCTGTTCTTAGTTCTGCATTTTTTGTGGACTGTGATTGTGGACTAAAGGAAAAGGAGTACCAAGCAAGCCCCCATTCTCATCGACGGGGCTGTAGTGGAGCAGGTTGAGAGTTTCCTTGGCGTCCATATCACCAACAAACTAACATGGTCCAAGCACACCACACCAAGACAGTTGTGAAGAGGACACAACAAAACTTATTCCCCCTCGGGAGACTGAAAAGATTTGGCATGGGTCCAAAGACTCCAGCCACCCTAGTCAGACTGTTCTCTCTGCTACAGCACGGCAAGTGGTACCGGAGCGCCAAGTCTAGGTCCAAGAGGCTTCTAAACAGCTTCTACCCCCAAGCCATAAGACTCCTGAACTGCTAATCAAAAGGCTACCCAGACTATTTGCACCCCCCCCCTCCCCCCACGCTGCTGCTCTCTTATTATCTATGCAATACCGGTGCCCCCGCACATTGACTCTGTACCGGTACCCCTTGTACATAGCCCCACTATTGTTATTTACTGATGCTCTTTAATTATTTGTTATTTTTATCTCTTACTGTATGGGGGGGGGGTATTTTCTTAAAACTGGTTATGGGCTTGTACAGTGCCTATTTTTTTGTGAAGAATCAACAACAAGTGGGACACAATCATGAAGTGGAACGACATTTATTGGATATTTCAAACTTTTTTAACAAATCAAAACCTGAAAAATTGGGCGTGCAAAATTATTCAGCCCCCTTAAGTTAATACTTTGTAGCGCCACCTTTTGCTGCGATTACAGCTGTAAGTCGCTTGGGGTATGTCTCTATCAGTTTTGCACATCGAGAGACCGACATTTTTTCCCATTCCTCCTTGCAAAACAGCTCGAGCTCAGTGAGGTTGGATGGAGAGCATTTGTGAACAGCAGTTTTCAGTTCTTTCCACAGATTCTCGATTGGATTCAGGTCTGGACTTTGACTTGGCCATTCTAACACCTGGATATGTTTATTTTTGAACCATTCCATTGTAGATTTTGCTTTATGTTTTGGATCATTGTCTTGTTGGAAGACAAATCTCCGTCCCAGTCTCAGGTCTTTTGCAGACTCCATCAGGTTTTCTTCCAGAATGGTCCTGTATTTGGCTCCATCCATCTTCCCATCAATTTTAACCATCTTCCCTGTCCCTGCTGAAGAAAAGCAGGCCCAAACCATGATGCTGCCACCACCATGTTTGACAGTGGGGATGTTGTGTTCAGGGTGATGAGCTGTGTTGCTTTTACGCCAAACATAACGTTTTGCATTGTTGCCAAAAAGTTCAATTTTGGTTTCATCTGACCAGAGCACCTTCTTCCACATGTTTGGTGTGTCTCCCAGGTGGCTTGTGGCAAACTTTAAACGACACTTTTTATGGATATCTTTAAGAAATGGCTCTCTTCTTGCCACTCTTCCATAAAGCCCAGATTTGTGCAATATACGAATGATTGTTGTCCTATGGACAGAGTCTCCCACCTCAGCTGTAGATCTCTGCAGTTCATCCAGAGTGATCATGGGCCTCTTGGCTGCATCTCTGATCAGTCTTCTCCTTGTATGAGCTGAAAGTTTAGAGGGACAGCCAGTTCTTGGTAGATTTGCAGTGGTCTGATACTCCTTCCATTTCAATATTATCGCTTGCACAGTGCTCCTTGGGATGTTTAAAGCTTGGGAAATCTTTTTGTATCCAAATCCGGCTTTAAACTTCTTCACAGCAGTATCTCGGACCTGCCTGGTGTGTTCCTTGTTCTTCATGATGCTCTCTGCCCTTTAAGGGACCTCTGAGACTATCACAGTGCAGGTGCATTTATACAGAGACTTGATTACACACAGGTGGATTGTATTTATCATCATTAGTCATTTAGGTCAACATTGGATCATTCAGAGATCCTCACTGAACTTCTGGAGAGAGTTTGCTGCACTGAAATTAAAGGGGCTGAATAATTTTGCACACCCAATTTTTCAGTTTTTGATTTGTTAAAAAAATACATTAAATGTCGTTCCACTTCATGATTGTGTCCCACTTGTTGTTGATTCTTCACAAAAAAAATACAGTTTTATATCTTTATGTTTGAAGCCTGAAATGTGGCAAAAGGTCGCAAAGTTCAAGGGGGCCGAATACTTTCGCAAGGCACTGTAAGTAAGCATTTTACTGTAAGGTCTACACCTGTTGTATTCGGCGCACGTGACAAATAAAATTTGATTTTAAATCTTGTTGAGAATCCCAAGGAAAAACATACTCCTGTCAAAACTTGTGTGTGTGTGTGTGTGTCAGTGGTCAGGCGTGTGTCAGAGATGCATAGTTTGGTAAGTCTTTGTTATGTGTGTATTCAACTGGGGCCAAAATGGTAGTAGTCATTTGCCCCTCCGTGATTTGATGTGCTGTCACTCTCATGACATTTAAACTTATCTGATGGGGTTCTAATAAATCAGTTGCAGAGGGGTGATTATGAACGTAGTGTGCTAATTGATGAACCAGGCAGACAGGATTTGTACAGAATTTGGGGGGACCCTGAATGGCATCCTTATTACTGGAGACGTGTCCCTGACTGGAAGGGCTATCAGAGGGAGACAATGAGACTATTAAACAGGCAGGCTACAGTCTCCACATACACACCACAGGCTGTCATGGCAACTGGCAGCCCCCTTCAACTCTAAATTGGAGGCAGAGATGAACCCTCTCTGGATGGATATTGGAGGGGAGAGAGAAGTTAGATGTTCGAGTGACTCGTAAGAAGGCCGGGCAGGCAGATGTCTGGGTCCTAAACTTCTCTGTTAGAATGATCAATTAAGGGAAATCGATAGTTACATATCGCAATATTATTTTGGAAGATATTATATTGAATCTTTGACTCCAAGTAACGATTGGGGGGGAAAAAATATTTTTTAAATCTGGTAGGTAGCGTGAGCTAGTCGGCTGTACCGGCGCCAAAACTCTGGTAATGTTCATCCTATAGCTTGTTCTCCATCTTTTTAAATAGCGAGCCAACATGTTTCACACTTTCATTTCTATGACTGATCAAAACTAATTTTCTCACGCTCTCCCTTGTCTCTCTGCAGCAGACATATAGTGAGCAAAATGTTCGGAACATCAAAATGCAATTAAATCGCATTATCGAATTGCAATACATATCGCATCGGAACTTAAGTATCGTGAGGTCTGTGAGGTGAGGTGAAATTCCCAGCTCTAATGTCTGGAATGCTGAATTACATCTGTTTGGGGGCATTCAAATGGCAGAAGTCTTTGACATTCAACAGCGTGAACCCAGAGGCTGCGCCACACAGATAAAGAAGGTAGCCGTGGAGGCAAAGGGATGTCTTATGTAAAGCATTTATCAGCAGAGGACTGCTCAGCTGAGGTTACTCCCTCACTGGCACCACGTCATTTCTATTCCACCCCTCCCTCCTTCCTGCCCTCTCCTCAAATTTATCATCACACTATTCTGTGTCGCTTTGCAAGAATTACAATTCCATTTAAATTCGACCATGAATATTCAGTCACAATTTAGTTTTACTTCAAATTGCAAAGCCGATATTCCCAATTTCAGTCTATTGACCTCTGAGGGAGCGCTCACAAAAGTGTGGAGCCGAGAGAATCCTTGTGTCATCTTGCAATGAAAGGGGAGTGGAGCATATTGCCCATCAGGCCAGGAGGCATGGAGCATGGAGGGATTTAGAGGCTTTCACACCCAGGGGCCAGCATGGACGTTTGCCCCCTAATATGTTCTCGTCAGTCCATCTAACCCACTTCTCATTTCATGCTACTGCACTGTCAATCACACAGAAAATGAGTTGACTCAAACTGTGTGGCATCTGGTGACTAGAAATGGGATCATTCTAAATGTGCTGATTTGTTGGGTCCTGATGTGCTTTCTGGTCACGTGACTCACTCAAAGGGTTCGCTAGAGTCCTCTTTTGTCAGCTCCGAGGGGATGGGGATGCGTTTGTAGTACATCTCCCAGTCAAACGCCCCTCGCATGGCATCGCCCGCCTGCGTCTCGTAGCCAAAGTTGTCGTGGTCGATCACGTCGATCATCGGACACACGATGGACTTCCTGTTTTCGGCGATACGGTCTAAGAGATAGAGCATGAGTGGGGAGAAAGAAAACCAGACAGAAAGCGGTATATGGCCTCAGTCAAACATCAGTGTTAAAATGTTGCCCCCTTTGGTCAAGGTAATAGGCACATTGTACAGATGAGTAATTCATATAATAGTATATTCATCTACCACAGAATGACCAAAAAGAAACTATATAGCAAAGCATTGCGCAGTGTGCTCTAACAGGATGACTCACCCAGCAGCGGGGGCAGCCAGTTGATGTTGGCTTCACAGTGGGAGTCCAGGAAGGTGATGACCTCTCCATTGGCTGCTGCCGCCCCCAGTAGACGGGTCCTGATGAGACCCTCCCTCTTCTTGGTGCGCAGGATCCTCACCTTGGGCAGCCGTACCATGTACTCCTCCAGAGACCCCTTTAGGTGCTCTACAGGGAGAGAGACAGGAGAGAGGGGGTTACAACACAGTCAGACGAACATGCACGCAGACAAACATATGCATACACTGCATCCCTCTAGTAAGGCCTCCAGGAGCACTGAAGGAGACCCATCAATACAAAAGAACAGACATGAGAACACGTGAACTCAAACACACAAATTCAGAGGAACACACAGTAGGTCTGGCACAATTAAGTGATAATGCCCAAGAAGCCGGTGTTTGGAGGATATATTGGCACTGGTGTTAGGCCCATGATGAAGTTGAGTTCCAATATATCCTCCAAACACCGGCTTCTTGGGCATTATCACTTAATTGTGCCAGGCTTCGAGGGCAATATAACTTTTATACAACGTGTTACCATAAGATATATTAAATTGAGTTGCACACTCTATATATAAACTCATAAAATATATATATATATATAGATACATATATAAATACATATATATATATACATATACAGACATATATACACACATACATACACACATATATATATACACACATACATACACATATATATATACATATATACATACACACATATATATATACACACATACACACACATATATATACACACATACATACACACACATACATATATATACACACACATACATATATACACACATACATACACATATATATATACATATATACATACACACATATATATATACACACATACACACACATATATATACACACATACATACACACACATACACACACACATACATATATATACACACACACACACACACATACATATATATACACACACACACACACACACACACACACACACACACACACACACACACATATATATATATATATATATATATACACACATACATATATATATAGTGCGGCAAAAAAGTATTTATTCAGCCACCAATTGTGCAAGTTCTCCCACTTAAAAAGATGAGAGAGGCCTGTAATTTTCATCATAGGTACACTTCAACTATGACAGACAAAATGAGGGAAAAAAACAGGAAATCACATTGTAGGATTTTTTATGAATTTATTTGCAAATTATGGTGGAAAATAAGTATTTGGTCACCTACAAACAAGCAAGATTTGTGTCTCTCACAGACCTGTAACTTCTTCTTTAAGAGGCTGTCCTTCACTCGTTACCTGTATTAATGGCACCTGTTTTGAACTTGTTATCAGTATAAAAGACACCTGTCCACAACCTCAAACAGTCACACTCCAAACTCCACTATGGCCAAGACCAAAGATCTGTCAAAGGACACCAGAAACAAAATTGTAGACCTGCACCAGGCTGGGAAGACTGAATCTGCAATAGGTAAGCAGCTTGGTTTGAAGAAATCAACTGTGGGAGCAGGTATTAGGGAATGGAAGACATACAAGACCACTGATAATCTCCCTCGATCTGGGGCTCCACGCAAGATTTTACCCCGTGGGGTCAAAATGATCACAAGAACTGTGAGCAAAAATCCCAGAACCACACGGGGGGACCTAGTGAATGACCTGCAGAGAGCTGGGACCAAAGTAACAAAGCCTACCATCAGTAACACACTACGCCGCCAGGGACTCAAATCCTGCAGTGCCAGACGTGTCCAGGCCCGTCTGAAGTTTGCTAGAGAGCATTTGGATGATCCAGAAGAAGATTGGGAGAATGTCATATGGTCAGATGAAACCAAAATATAACTTGTCATGTTTGGAGGACAAAGAATGCTGAGTTGCACCATACCTACTGTGAAGCATGGTGGTGGAAACATCATGCTTTGGGGCTGTTTTCTGCAAAGGGTCCAGGACGACTGATCCATGTAAATGAAAGAATGAATGGGGCCATGTATCGTGAGATTTTGCGTGAAAACCTCCTTCCATCAGCAAGGGCATTGAAGATGAAACGTGGCTGGGTCTTTCAGCATGACAATGATCCCAAACACACCACCCGGGCAACGAAGGAGTGGCTTCGTAAGAAGCATTTTAAGGTCCTGGAGAGGCCTAGCCAGTCTCCAGATCTCAACCCCATAGAAAATCTTTGGAGGGAGTTGAAAGTCTGTGTTGCCCAGCAACAGCCCCAAAACATCACTGCTCTAGAGGAGATCTGCATGGAGGAATGGGCCAAAATACCAGCAACAGTGTGTGAAAACCTTGTGAAGACTTACAGAAAACGTTTGACCTGTCATTGCCAACAAAGGGTATATAACAAAGTATTGAGATAAACTTTTGTTATTGACCAAATACTTATTTTACACCATAATTTGCAAATAAATTCATAAAAAATCCTACAATGTGATTTTCTGGATATTTTCTTCTCATTTTGTCTGTCATAGTTGAAGTGTACCTATGATGAAAATTACAGGCCTCATCTTTTTAAGTGGGAGAACTTGTACAATTGGTGGCTGACTAAATACTTTTTTGCCCCACTGTAACTTCAGTTATGGATAAGACCACTGATTGGCTGTGGCTGTAATTAACCTAGCTATCGGTGTCTGCCTCTGTCATGTTTCCGAGGGCATTATTTTTCATGAGCACAATTCATAGCCAGGGCATGGAGAGTAGTTTACCCATGAAGACATGACCACAGAAGACCTTGAAGCACAGCAGTGAGATTGCTTACAAAAGCATGCTTCTATAGTTGAATATGAAGAAAAAGTGCACAGGCATAAACGACATGGATGGCTACTTCAACAAACATGTGCATACACATCCCTCGAGACCTTATTCTTTTACAGTCAATACTTAAGATTTTTACAGCACAGAACTCACATTCTTTTGTTGCATTCACCCTTCAGGGAGTATCTTTAGTAAGGCAATTACTGACATATTAGCAATGTTTTAAGCACGAGAACATATTTAATTGTGATAAGGTATTTAACCATTCCTTTATAGATGTAAGGCATAGAGGAGAAAATAGCCTCAAGAAGAACTCTCGCATAGAAGGAAGAAAAACAAGTTATTGGTAGCTGTGTTTTTTCAATACTTTTCTCCCAATCTCAAATCTATCCTCAGAGCAGTAGCTACACCGCATCAAAAATAAATCAATCCACTCTAATAGGACTTTATAAATCTTCAGGCCTGACATCTGCATTTCAATAAAAATGTAAAAATATCAGGGAAGTTAAATCTAGACCTACATTCAGTTGAGAGAAAACATTCTCTATTACAATAACAACCTGGCCATTCTGACTGGATAATATAACATGACTTATATGGATTTGTTGTTCAAGGTCAGTGTGTGTAACAAAGACAATCAAATCAAATGTATTTATAAAACCCTTTTACATAGCAGATGTCAAAGTGCTTAAACAGAAACCCAGCCTAAAACCCCAAAGAGCAAGCAATGCAGATGTAGAAGTACGGTGGCGAGTAAAAACTAACTAGAAAAGGCAAGAACCTAGGAAAAAACCTTGAGAGGAACCAGGCTCTGAGGGGTGGCCAGTCCTCTTCTGGCTGTGCCGAGTGGAGACATAATCAACATCTATATGTGCAACCGAATTAACTCGACACGGATGACATCAAATTCACATTAAGGCCCTCAAATAATGGATTAAGGTGATTGCAGGCAAATTTCCATAAAATCTCCTGCCCCCACCCCCCTCTTCCAGCCACAGAGGAGAGCCCCATATCCTGTCTTCGTTATACTCCAGCAGGCCAGTAATTAAATCAGTCAGATTCTCCCACTCTCCAGTGTTCCCTCTCCCTCATTTCCCTCTCTTTCACCATCCTTCTCACAGCAGTGCCCAGACACATTACTGAGTTATTCCTTCTGACACCACAGTGAAACTTATAGGGTGAAAGCTGGAGTTGTGTTTTACATGAGTACATACCGCATTTTTATCTATACCCTTTATTAGTTATTGGAAAACTGGATGTATGGCAGGTTCATTGCATTTAGAAGTTGTTTTGCTACAAAACAATCTTAATTGGGAGGGATCTTGAGCCATTTTATTTGGTAAAGTGTCCATATAATGGTAGTTTATAGATTTTTAAGTTCAGAGGCTTCTGATATAAAGGGTTTGCCCAGGTCCAGTTGAGTGTGAATATAACTGTAACCACTCACTGTGCACACAGAACACTCCTCCTTTCATTAAAATGGCCTTACTCTGGGCCTTGTACAATATAAGCACAAAGCACGAGGCCCCTTTAACAGACAACCTTTTATGGGAGGACACAATGGCTGAGCTTAACAAAGGAGGGACTGAGAGAGACATCCACCACCCACCACCAAACTCTCCGCAATCAGGTGAACAGCATTTTAACTGTCAGCACTAAAGTAAGATTCATTCAAACGCAGTGGTAGCGGCGGCAGTAGAGAAAAATGATAATGCATCACATTACGCATTTGTGTCGGCCGTCAGGGCTGGAATTGGAAGAAGGGCCCCAGAATCATATCTACTATAAAAGTAATACAATGTAATGAATTGCAGAGGATGGGAAGGCAATGCCGGAGGGACCGTTTCCAACGCTGCCTGATAAATGGACCAGCCAAACAGAATAATTTCATATTGGGACCCTGTGGATCAAAAAGGAGGCTCTTCCACAAAATTACTGGGTATATATAAAAAAAATATATCACCTGGGCTGCTCCCCCCCCCAGACACTAGGCAACAAGGGACACGCATTACAAATGTGAGTCCGTCACTGGCCTCCCCTTCCTGGCAGCCACAAATTGGATTCCAAAGATCGGGGGAAAAGCAATGACCCTTTCAAAACTTTTTCTAAAACGGTTGCTGGGCTACTAAAAGTGGCTCACCAAGTGTGTTTAAACCTCTCGGTCTGATTTCTCAGTGGTCCGGGGCTTGTCTTTTTGGCTGCCCAATGCTCTGGAAGGGTAGACTTGATCCAAAGTGACAGCTGGGCCAGGTTTCTCAATCTGTCGCTCTCTCATTTCTTTACCTCTCACTCCATTTCTCAATCTTTCACTCTCACTTTCTCCAGCTTTCCATCTTTATCCCACCTCCCCCACTCTCTTTTTGGCAGGATGTGTTGTGGGTAGTGAGACTGTCTGCTGTTAGCTCTTTAGGGAACCTGCACTGACCAAATTAAAAACCATCTCCATGGATCGCAGTATCAAATATCAGAATCACCAAAGTCCTCAAGTTCCCATCTGTTACACAACCCCCACGATCAGCCAGTGAAACACCTGGGCGGTGGTAGAACAACAACAGATAAAGGTCCGGGAGAAAGAAAAACACCATATGGTGGGCACAGCAACAACGTTTGAAGTCAATACTCAATTACATTTGCATTTGGTTTAGCAACATACTAGGCTGTTAGAATATTATAAATTGAGCTCTAGTTTGACATTGGAACAAGGACTATGAGGGAAGATGAGGGCAGGTCCCCTCATATGCACCGTCAATAAATCACAGGTTATGAATGAACCATTATGAGATTGATTTTGGCTAATTCTGACTGAAGCACACTGACAAACTTTACTTCATGCTCCCCCAGACATCCTGTGATTAGACAACGAACATTTTCATTGTGAAGTGACTAAGGGAAAAGGTTACGGGGTCAAATTTTGAATGGCTAATAAATGCATAAATTATCCCGAAGACTCATCTGGTTTACTCAAATTGGGAAGGAAATTAATCTGTGGAATGAGCGGGAAGGTGATTAATCTGTGGAATGAGCGGCACCCTGCTCGGCAAAAACATTAGACTTTATTAAATGTGGGACAGGGAATATGATTGGGGCTGTGACTTCATCTACATGAATAATTTTACGGTACAGATGAGGTGTTTACTACCAAGCGCCTCAAATATAATTTTTCTGCTTGGAGGAACATGTCACATTTCCCCAAACAGCTAATTGAATGAACGCAACAACATGAGAGAAGCAAGTCACGCAAGCAGCAGCAATTATATGGCAAAACGGCAAAACATTCACAATGATTAATATTGCTAATGAAGCCGATATGGTTTTAGAGGTGTCTTTCAGCATATCAAAAGGTTGGTAATGTCAAGTCTATAAAAGGACCTGAGTCATGTGCAGCTTTATCTACAACAGAGTCACACAACCTTGATATGCCAAATGCACTCATGTTGTGAATTTAAACCAACATACCCTTTTCAAAACAGATTTACAACACACAGTGTACACAGAAGCAACTTGCAATGTGTGGGTATGACTGTTTTCCTTATGTAACAAATAGCAAGAATGTCAAGTGCCAAAATCAGTAAACACTCTTACCCAGTAACTTAGAAGTTACCAACTTCATGACCATGAAGCATAAACTGACACAAACAAATGAATTAGTTCCATCCAATGAGTTACAGTGTGAAGTAACTGAGTGTTTTGATTTGAACTGCTGTGGTCTAGAGACATCTGGGAATGGGAGAGACAGGGACAGTATAGTACATTTGGGGACACATGATCAGTAGCAGAGACAATCTCTGGTCCCACAGCCATGTTCTCCTAATGCACTTTTTAAAATTCAATTAGCTTCCAATTACAGTGGAGGCAATATGGCCCAGGGAGGATCTGTCTGAGGTGGTGAATTCATTCCCAGACGCTTGGCAGCACACCAAAGACTGCAGTGGGGCCCAGAATGTATTCCTCCAGCAAAATAATCAAGTGTCCTTCTGAACTTCATCACACTCCCCTCTCCCTGGGCATGCTGCTATGATTTGCTAAGGATTTTTTGTGTGGCCACCATTAAAAGTTATGTCTGTAAGGATGATGGGCTTGGGAGAGTATGAAAGGCTCCCTATTCTGGGATTTGGATGAGCCATGTACAGAGGGAAATACTCAGGGAGTAAACGGGTAGTGGGGATATGGTAAGAGATTTTACAGATGAGCACTGACTACACACAGGCGTACAATAAATCATAGAAACCAGCCTTATAAGTGATAAGTAGCGTTTCTAACAGGAATGGAGTGACAAACGTTTGCATAGGAACAGTGTTTGATGAAGGGTAAAAATACCTCACAGAGCTAGTTAGCTCAAAGAACCTGAAGACGTCCTGGTCCCGTTACCTTTCAGTCAGCCACAACTGTTCTCTTATTCACACATTTCCAAACTCTCACACAGTCTCACAAACGACTAACAAGTCTGAGGACGCATGGCGAGTTGCACAATTCTGAACCTCTGAAGCCGCAAAAGAACAAAGTTGTGGCGCTCCGCTCCGAGTTCAAACCAGTTGAGATACTCAAATCCCTGTTGTTTGTTCATTTTCTAAATATTATTTCCAGCTAAGAGAAAAAATGTGTCAATGAAATATTCATGAGCCCAAACTCTGAGCAGAGGAGTGGGAAGATATGTGTTCTAGTGCATTATATCATTCATTTGTTTAGCAGAGATCTGCCTCTCTTCATCCAGGGCGACGTATCCTCCTTAGCACAATAAAAAAAGAAAAGAGTTTCCATCCACAAACTCATTACGAAGAGAGCTATAAAAAAATATTTAAAAAAAAAACTGGGGCAATTGAGGCAAAGTACTTTGCTGTAGGGGTAGGACAGCTGCTCCCCATTAAAGAGTGAACAGTGAAGCCAACATCCTTCGGATCACCAGCGGGCTGCTTTAACCATTCGGCTGGTGCCCTGATTGAAGTCTCCCTCTCCCCAGAGCTGCTCCCATTAGCAGAACAGCAGGAAATGGGCCTTCTGCTCTCCGGGGTAGGGCTATTCAAATATTTGTTTTTTTTTAGGATGACAACAATGACTCCATTAAGCCATCCAACTTCTCAACAGTTATTTTGAGATGGTGGTCCTCTGTAGCTCAGTTGGTAGAGCATGGCGCCAGGATAGTGGGTTCGATTCCCGGGTTCACCCATACGTAAAATGTATGCATGCATGTGTAAGCGTCTGCTAAATGGCACATATCATTTATATTATTTATACCATTAGATGCTAATGAGCCAGGGCCCCACAGGGAGCGGCACTAGCTCGCCCCAAAATAAACTCAAATTAAGACGTAAAAAATTACAGATTAATGAAAACATTCTCACATCATCGACTACAGATGGCCTGCATGAGCGCATGCATAAACACAGCAGCACAGGCTCCTGAAGAACTCGTCAAAAATACAAAAGGAGAGAAGTTATGACAAATGAGTCTCAGACAAAAGGAACAGTAATGCCATCTCCGGGGGCTGATAAAAAGCCTTCCTTCAAATCAAATTGTATTTGTCACATTAGCCGAATACAACAGTTGTAGACCTTACAGTGAAATGCTTACTTACAAGCCGTTAAAGAGCAGCAGTGAATAACAATAGCGGGGCTATATACAGGGGGTACCGGTACAGAGTCAATATGTGGGGGCACCGGTGTTGAGGTAATTGAGATAATTATGTACATGCAGGTAGGATTGTTAAAGTGGCTATGCATAGATAGAGTAGTAGCAGCGTGGGGGGGGGGGGGGGGGCAAATAGTCTGGGTAGCCATTTGATAAGCTGTTTAGGAGTCTTATGGCTTGGGGGTAGAAGCTGTTTAGAACCTAGACTTGGTGCTCTGGTACCGCTTGCCGTGCGGTAGCAGAGAGAACCCTCTATGACTAGGGTGGCTGGAGTCTGACGATTGTTAGGGCCTTCCTCTGACACCGCCTGGTATAGCTTGACTCTGGTGATGTACTGGGCCGTACGCACTACCCTCTGTAGTGCCTTGCGGTTGGAGGCTGAGCAGTTGCCATACCAGGCAGTGATGCAACCCGTCAGGATGCTCTCGATGGTGCAGCTGTAAAATCTTTTGACCATCTGAGGACCCATGCCAAATCTTTTCAGTCTCCTGAGGGGGAATAGGTTTTATTGTGCCCTCTTCACGACTGTCTTGATGTGCTTGGACCATGTTAGTTTGTTGGTGATGTGGACGCCAAGGAATGTGAAGCTCTCAACGTGCTCCACTACAGCCCCATTGATGAGAATGGGGGTGTGCTCGGTCCTCTTTTTCCTGTAGTCCACAATCATCTCCTTTGTCTTAATCACGTTGAGGGAGAGGTTGTTGTCCTTCCACCACATGGTCAGGTCTCTGACCTCCTCCCTATAGGCTGTCTCATTGTTGTCAGTGATCAGGCCTACCACTGTTGTGTCATCGGCAAACTTAATGATGTGTTGGAGTTGTTTGGCCGTGCAGTCATGAGTGAACAGGGAGTATAGGTGGGGACTGAGCACGCACCCGAGGGGCACCTGTGTTGAGGATGTGTTGTTACCTACCCTTACCACCTGGGGGCGGCCTGTCAGGAAGTCTAGGATCCAGTTGCAGAGGGAGCTGTTTAGTCCCAGGGTCCTTAGCTTAGTGATGAGCTTTGAGGGCATTATGGTGTTGAACACTAAGTTGTAGTCAATGAATAGCATTCTCACATAGGTGTTCCTTTTGTCCAGGTGGGAAAGGGTAGTGTGGAGTGCAATAGAGATGGCATCATCTGTGGATCTGTTGGTGCGGTATGCAAAATGTAGTGGGTGTAGGGTTTCTGGGATAATGGTGTTGATATGAGCCATGACCAGCCTGTCAAAGCATTTCATGGTTACAGACATGAGTGCTACGGTTCGGTAGTCATTTAGGCAGGTTACCTTAGTGTTCTTGGGCACAGGGACTATGTTGGTCTGCTTGAAACTAGAAGTCGACCGATTAATCGGAATGGCCGATTAATTTGGGCCAATTTTAAGTTCTCATAACAATCGGAAATCTGTATTTTTTTCTCCACCTTTATTTAATCTTTATTTAACTAGGCAAGTCAGTTAACAACCTCTTACGGCTTTGATCCCCATACAGGGATCAACATCGGGGGAAATTTCAGAGTGACTAACTAAAAATACAACGTCGTAACATTAAACATTCTTGAAAATGCAAGTGTCTTACATCCTTCAAAAGATTAGAATCTTGGTAATCAAACTATGTTTTCTGATTTAAAATAGCTATTACAGAGAACAAATACCATGCGTTTGTTTGATAAGAGCGATCAACAAAAAACATTTTCCGCCATGACAGTTTTGACACATTCACATCTGAAGGTAAAATTATGACTTACTTTCTGATATCTTGCTCTTATTTCTCTTCATGAGGGTCAAAGTGATCAAATGAAGTGCTGTTTTCTTCGATAAAATCCATTCTTATAGCATAAAATGAAACATTTTGTAAACCGTTTGTGTCGTGAATTCCATCTCTATCAACTTTTGACGGAGCATTCAACGTAATTACACACAGTAAACAATTGTTTATCTAGTCATAGTTGGTTTCAGTGCAATCCTCAGGATGTTTGCAACACAGCCAAACTTGATTGTTTTTTTTGCGGGGAGTATTGACCGAAGTGAAATGATTTGAAGACATCGAGCAACGACTTCATTGAGCAGCAATAATATTAGCGAAGCTTCGTTGATTGACTGTATTTCTGCTCAATGACCACTGATCTTCTTGAAATCTAGCTGGGTAGATAGCCAATGAGCTGAGGTAAATGCCAGTATGTGATGGTTATGGGTTGGACCACCATCCCTTGGTTGTAAACGCACGCGTAACGAACTGAATTCTCGCCATTGACCATCAGACTATTTCCAGTCACACTTGTAACGCACAGCAGTGTTTTGGAAAGTAGTATTTTGGAAAGTGTTTTTTCAACGATTTCATTGAAGACATCATGGCGAATAAATCAGGAAAAGCGAAGTCCAAGTCTAAGTATACAGATTTGCACCAGGTTATAGAAGAGATTGATCGGGAAAGTGAGACAGATTTTTGTTTGAGGAATCTTTGAGTGAACACAGTTATGATTGAAACATTGAGCTGTTTCTACAAGGACAGGACGTACTTCTGGACTGGTAAGTGCTAATGCCATTTTATGAAATATAAATATAATTTATTTTGCAAAAACATATTTTTTTGCAATTTGCAATGAAATGTGTGATGAAATGTGTAAAGTACACATTGGCTATAGTGTGTGTGTGTGTGTGTATGTATGTGTACGACCCATAACCTGTGTGTGTTTGTTTGTTTGGGTGTGTTTGGGTGTGTGTGTGTGATATATATATATTCCATGTCAGATATATATATTTTCCATTTTTTATTCAAATGGAATGGAGTAGAACAGCAAAAACACATGGCCACTGCGCGTGCTACTCCTCACCATATCCATAAGAATTGGATGCTGTTGGGGGAGGCTCATAACATTAAAAAACATATTTGTATTGTTTCTTTCAGTGATAGCGACTCCGACTGGGAGGTCCGGTGCCAATCTGCCCGCTCTACCTCTGCCCCCTCTACTCCTGACTCCAGTGGTGTTCATATGCCACAGCTTATTACTGCAGGCATGACTGTGCATCAGGGACAAAAGGGCACAGCATGGAGGCGTCGTTGTGTTCTGTGTCGCATGAAGTCCCCCATCACCTGCACCACTTCTTCAGTTTGCCTCTGCTTTACATCAGAAAGAGACTGCTATGGGACATGGCACAGGCAGCAAAATATTGTATAGAAGACTTCCAAAGGGTTTACCCCTATTAAAAATTGCTTTTTGATATGTTGTATATAGTTATGTCATTTCACCAATTCGGCCACTTGGGTGCATTTGGGCAACTTGTGTGGGACACCTGGGTGACTTCATGCTAAATGTCATGTAGCTCACCCATTCCTGAAGTTATCAGTCTGAAACTTTGCACACCTACAGGTGTCCTCTTGTGTTGTCCATCAAAATTATCTCCAGCATCCTATCTGACTGTGTGGCTATTCTAGTACATGTGAAAGATGATGCTACAACAATAAAAAACAGAAAACGTATGCTCTTTCTTTCCACCAGATCTACTGTGTTATATTTTCCTACATTCAATTAACATTTCCACAAACGTCAGAATGTTACCATTCAAATGATACCAAGAATATGCATATCCTTGTCTCTGGGGCTGAGCTACAGGCAGTTAGATTAGGGTATGTCTTCAGGCAGAAATTGAGAACAAGGGATGCAGCCATAACAAGTTAAGGTCCATTACCTCCCCTTGCAGTCAGTCTTTCCTCAACTCCTCCATCTCCATTTCGCTCTTGCATTCTCTCCATTGGTTTGCAAAGTTTCTCACTCAATCACCAAGTCTCTCTTCCCTTTTGTTTCTCACCTTCATTTCCCTGTTCCATCTCTTCCTCCCACTCTCACCCTTTGACAGATTTCACAGGGTCTGATAAAGTTCAAAGTGGCTCCACCACTGCTGCCAGCGGTGTCTGGCGGAGGGCACAAACATTATGAAACCACACCTTAATTCACTGTTGCTTAATGATGATTAGAAATGGGAGGTGGGCATGCCAGGGTTTAAGTCACCAGACACAGAATCAGTCATGTTACGTCAGGGGAGAAAAACAAGTTCACAACAACACCCAAGCCTTATTTGGGGTTGGTTATGACTGATGGTGATGACAGATGCCACAGAGCAATATGGAGGCCATCTCAGTGTCATCTTCCCAGATGTGTTAGTGCAGGTCGGACAGTATTTCTACCGACTACCTAAACACACTGTCTGTGGGACAGGGAGATGGGAGGTGAATGCTGCAAGACCAGCCAAGGTCAAAAGGCAGGCCAGGGGGCCGTATGTGGCCCGCGACCTGATTCAATACGACCCGCGGAATCATTTATTTTGAAGGCACGTATAAATAACTGCATGAGGACAGACAGTGACTGACAGGCTGACACAAACGTCACAGTTACAAATAGTAGCTAGCTAGAAATTGCGCAAAAATTAGTTTAAGGTTTCAAAGAAAAGGAAAGTAGACAATGAATATAGGGTGTTCCAGCAAGAGTGGACATCGAAATGTTTCTTTATTGAGGTATCAGGGAAAGCTGTGTGCTTCGTGTGCAAAGAGAGCACCGCTGTCTTGAAAGACTACAACTTGTCCCGACACTTCCAGGCAAAGCATGCAGAGAAATATAGGAATATATATTCTGAACAGAGGACAAGTGCAGCAAAACTGCATTCAGCAAACAACGGAAATTCATTAAAGAATGTTTAATTGTCTGTGCAGCAATACTTTGCCCCGACAAGAAAGAGCTGTTTGAAAATGTTTCCCTGTCAAGACAAACAGTTACACGGCGTGTTGAGGACATTGCAGGTAAAGGATTTCACCCATTTCTCCTTGGCACTGGATGAGAGCAGCGATTCACGTGACACGGTGCAGTTGTTGATATTCTTACGAGGCATAGCCCCAGACTTTGGCCTTTTGAAAAGGATACAAGATCAAGTAGCTGAGCTGAACCCAGATCAGAAAATTATTTTCCTGCATTGCATTATTCATCAGGAGGTGCTCTGTAAATGTGTTCTGAAAATGAGCAATGTTGTGGATACAGTCACTAAAGTGGTACATTTCATAAGAGCAAAATCTTTAAACCACAGGAAATTTCTCTCACTGTTGGAAGAGAGTCATGTAGATCTCCCCTACCACACAAACGTGAGATGGCTGAGTTTGGGGAAGGTGTAAGAGGAGCAAAATTGCAAGATTATGTTATAATACTTTTATTGCATCAAATGGTTGTTTTATGCAAAAGAATAGAGGGTTCTTATAAACTCTATTGTGTCTGTGTGAATTGAAAGTGGGCCTCTAGGAGATAACACTGACAGGAGATTTACGATGGCTTTTGGGTGATAAAACCTAGAGACCGCATTCCAGAGCATGAGTTAATGTTTCTGTTCTATAAGATACCAGGGAGAGATGACCCCAGGGCCAGACCTTGGTCTCTACACAAAGATAACTGTTTTAACAGCATATACTGTCTGCTGTGAATTATAACTATTTGTTATACTAGTCTTAACCTTGTGACCCATTCCATACATCTGTTGTTTGTCATGTATACTGAAGGGGGTGCATCTTCGCTATAAAATACCTTTGTACTTTTGTCTCGGGGCTCTCAACAAATCATCTGAGGGCGATTCATCGACCAGCCATCATTATTGTAGAGCACTCAATTGATTCACTGTATGTGTGTGTTGTATTGACCTGCTCCCTTATTAATAAGTGAATAAAGATTTAGTTTAAGCATAACTCTGACTTGTGTGATAAGTTTCTCTCATTTGATAGTAAAGAAATGAACCACCACAGGTGTTTAAAATGGGGTGGGACCTGAAGTTGGAGATTAATTTGCAAAAACTCAACAAGGAAAATATGTGGATTTCACGCAACTGCAAGATTTATTTATTTACCTTTATTTAACTAGGCAAGTCAGTTAAAGAACAAATTCTTATTTTCAATGATTGCCTAGGAACAGTGGGTTAACTGCCTGTTCAGGGGCAGAACGACAGATTTGTACCTTGTCAGCTCGGGGATTTGAACTTGCAACCTTTCGGTTACTAGTCCAACACTAACCACTAGGCTACCCTGCCGCCCCAAGACAAAGAATGGTTGGCTGATTTTGCCTTCACCGTGCACATCATGACCCTAATGAATGAACTGAATTCCAAACTTCAAGGAAAGGGCCTTTTTGCACATCAAGATGTAAAGCCTTGTCAAAGCCTTCAATGGAAAATTACTCCTCCTGATCCTCCAAGTAGAAGCCAACTATCTCCCCCAACTTCTGACATTATTAGCCTGTTCCCTATCAGATAACCAGTGGGAGAAGTATACATCGCTGCTGTGTACTTTGAACGGTGAGTTCTCATTGTTTTGAGGATTTCAACATTTTGGAAAATGACATGGTGTTGGTTTCCTCTCCTTTCAACTTCAATGTGGATAACGCTCCCACTGACCTGCAACTTGAACTTATCGATCTTCAGTCTGATGCAGTGATTAGAGAACTATTCAAAACAATATCACTGATGAGGTTCTATGCATCTCTCGATGAACAAAACTTTCCAAAGATTAGGAGACATGCTCAGAAGTTTGTTTGTAATGTTTGAGTCAACCTATGTATGTGAACAGACATTTTCAGTGATGAAATATAACAAGTCAAGGCACAGATCATCTCTTACTGACTCTCACCTCTCAGCAATCCTGTGCATAGCGATGTCAAAAACTATACCTGACTTCACTGCTCTCGTCAATGCCCATCAGACTTCACTCCTCACACTGATTGAGTAGTTTAAAAGGTAATTGTGAGAGCCCTCTTTTTCTTGTGTTTTTGTGCATACCCGTTAACAAGAGTTCTGTCCGTGGTGCTGAATGCAGTGTACTTTTTTCTCCATGTAGTTCATTGCACGTTTAATATTGAAAATACCTACCAAAAGGAGAACATGGATGTGGTTTATTTCTATGCAAGTTAAAAAAGTAGCATATCTGGACGGGATTTACAGTAGATATACAGTGGGGCAAAAAAGTATTTAGTCAGCCACTAATTGTGCAAGTTCTCCCACTTAAAAAGATGAGGCCTGTAATTTTCATCATAGGTACACTTCAACTATGACAGACAAAATGAGTTTTAAAAAATCCAGAAAATCACATTGTAGGATTTTTAATGAATTTATTTGCAAATTATTGTGGAATATAAGTATTTGGTCAATAACAAAAGTTTCTCAATACTTTGTTATATACCCTTTGTTGGCAATGACAGAGGTCAAACGTTTTCTGTAAGTCTTCACAAGGTTTTCACACACTGTTGCTGGTATTTGGCCCATTCCTCCATGCAGATCTCCTCTAGACCAGTGATGTTTTGGGGCTGTTGCTGGGCAACACGGACTTTCAACTCCCTCCAAAGATTTTCTATGGGGTTGAGATCTGGAGACTGGCTAGGCCTCTCCAGGACCTTGAAATGCTTCATACGAAGCCACTCCTTCGTTGCCCGGGCGGTGTGTTTGGGATCATTGTCATGCTGAAAGACCCAGCCACGTTTCATCTTCAATGCCCTTGCTGATGGAAGGAGGTTTTCACTCAAAATCTCACGATACATGGCCCCATTCATTCTTTCATTTACATGGATCAGTCGTCCTGGTCCCTTTGCAGAAAAACAGCCCCAAAGCATGATGTTTCCACCCCCATGCTTCACAGTAGGTATGGTGTTCTTTAGATGCAACTCAGCATTCTTTGTCCTCCAAACACAACGAGTTGAGTTTTTACCAAAAAATTATATTTTGCTTTCATCTGACCATATGACATTCTCCCAATCTTCTTCTGGATCATCCAAATGCTCTCTAGCAAACTTCAGACGGGCCTGGACATGTACTGGCTTCAGCAGGGGGACACGTCTGGCACTGCAGGATTTGAGTCCCTGGCGGCGTAGTGTGTTACTGATGGTATGTTTGTTACTTTGGTCCCAGCACTCTGCAGGTCATTCACTAGGTCCCCCCGTGTGGTTCTGGGATTTTTGCTCACCGTTCTTGTGATCATCTTGACCCCACGGGGTGAGATCTTGCTTGGAGCCCCAGATCAAGGGAGATTATCAGTGGTCTTGTATGTCTTCCATTTCCTAATAATACCTCCCACAGTTGATTTCTTCAAACCAAGCTGCTTACCTATTGCAGATTCAGTCTTCCCAGCCTGGTGCAGGTCTACAATTTTGTTTCTGGTGTCCTTTGACAGCTCTTTGGTCTTGGCCATAGTGGAGTTTGGAGTGTGACTGTTTGACGTTGTGGACTTTTATACTGATAACAAGTTCAAACGGGTGCCATTAATACAGGTAACGAGTGGAGGACAGAGGAGCCTCTTAAAGATGAAGTTACAGGTCTGTGAGAGCCAGAAATCTTGCTTGTTTGTAGGTGACCAAATACTTATTTTCCACCATAATTTGCAAATAAATTCATAAAAAATCCTACAATGTGATTTTCTGGATATTTTTTTCTCATTTTGTCTGTCATAGTTGAAGTGTACCTATGATGAAAATTACAGGCCTCTCATCTTTTTAAGTGGGAGAACTTGCACAATTGGTGGCTGACTAAATAATTTTTTGCCCCACTGTATCTGTCAACATAGTCATACAAATGACATATAAACCTCTATTGATTCTGGCCCGCGATGGCAAAAATATATTCTAATGTGGCCCTTCATGGAAAACAATTGTCCAGTGCTAGACTGTGTACACAGCTGTTGATTAGATAGGGAGTTTAAATGTAATATACTAATAACACAATGCAGAAGGGAATGTTCTGCACCGCCTCAGCCACAACAACCCTGCTATTACTGTTAGATAATGTCCTGAATTACATCTCACACAAAATATTGTATCTAGCTAGGCTCCATACTTACGTTTACCTTCAGCAAGTGAATATTTTGGAAATAATATTTTGGGTAAAAAAATATATATAGTTTAATCAAAATGCAATAGTGCAGGGAAAACCTGTTGATATAAACTTACTTTCAGCAAACTTAACATAATATTTGTATGAGCATAAGATTCAACAACTGAGACATAAACTGGACAAGTTGCACAGACATGCGACTAACAGAAATGGAATAATGTGTTCCTGAACACTGTTACCCCACTCTTCCACCAAGGCACCTGCAAGTTCCCGGATATTTCTGGGGGAATGGCCCTAGCCCTTACCCTCCGATCCAACAGGTCTCAAGACGTGCTCAATGGGATTGAGATCCGGGCTCTTCGCTGGCCATGGCAGAACACTGACATTCCTGTCTTGCAGGAAATCACACACAGAATGAGCAGTATGGCTGGTGGCATTGTCATGCTGGAGGGTCATGTCAGGATGAGCCTGCAGGAAGGGTACCACATGAGGGAGGAGGATGTCTTCCCTGTAATGCACAGCATTAAGATGGCCTGCAATGACAACAAGCTCAGTCCGATGATGCTGTGACACTACGCCCCAGACCATGACGGACCCTCCACCTCCAAATCGAGCCAACTCAAGAGTACAGGCCTCGGTGTAACACTCATTCCTTCGACGATAAACGCGAATCGAACCACCACCCCTGGTGAGAGAAAACCGTGAATCGTCAGCAAAGAGCACTTTTTGCCAGTCCTGTCTGGTCCAGCGACGGTGGGTTTGTTTCCAGAGGTGACGTTGTTGCTGGTGATGTCTGGTGAGGATCTGCCTTACAACAGGCCTACAAGCTCTCAGTCCAGCCTCTCTCAGCCTATTGCGGATAGTCTGAGCACTGATGGAGGGATTGTGCGTTTCTGGTGTAACTCGGGCAGTTGTTGTTGTCGCCATCCTGTACCTGTCCCGCAGATGTGATGTTCAGTTGTACCGATCCTGTGCAGGTGTTGTTACACGTGGTCTGCCACTGTGAGGACGATCAGCTGTCTTCCTGTGTCCCTGTAGGTCTGTCTTAGGCGTCTCACGGTACAGACATTGCAATTTATTTCCCTGGCCACATCTGCAGTCCTCATGCCTCCTTGCAGCATGCCTAAGGCACATTCACACAGATGAGCAGGGACCCTGGGCATCTTTCTTTTGGTGTTTTTCAGAGTCAGTAGAAAGGCCTCTTTAGTGTCCTAAGGTTTCATAATTGTGACCTTAATTGCCTACCTTCTGTAAGCTGTTAGGGTCTTAACGACCATTCCACAGGTGCATGTTCATTAATTGTTTATGGTTCATTGAACAAGCATGGGAAACAGTATTTAAACCCTTTACAATGAAGATCTGTGAAGTTATTTGGATTTTTATGAATCATCTTTGAAAGACGGGGCCCTGAAAAAGGTATGTTTCTTTTTTTGCTGAGTTTATTATCCTGCTGTTCTCAGGAAGAAAGCTACAACTAGGGTAACTGGTGCTCTGACTCAATTGACAGAAAGCAATGACAAGTGATTGAGTGTCAGTGGAGAACGGGAGAGAAAGAGTAAAAATAAAGGACGACAACAGGAAGAGAGAGGTGCATGTGTCAGGGTGTGGACGGGGGGGGGTTGGTGAGGAAGGATAAGGGGACGGAGAGTCATGCATTTGAGCCATTCACTCAATTGATCCCATTGGGCCCGAGTGAGCAAGTAATTGAACGATCAATCTGTAAATGACAGGCCTCCATCACATAGCGCCGCATGGCGAGAGCAGTGGTCTCGCTACAGTCCCGTTGAGATGAATGGGGCTCCATCATCAGATGCAAACACCTGGTGCAGAGTTTTCAAGCAATTCCCAATAAAATAAAGCCCTATTTAGACAGAGGGACATTTTAGTGGCACAATGAGTCTCGGTATGAGCTTAAAACCTGTTAAGGCTAGGGCAGAATACTGCCCCCGTTGGTGAAATGCGTGCCCATAGTAAACTGACAAAAAACATTTTTTTAAATTGCTAATATATGCATATAATAAATATTATTGAATAGAAAACACTCTAAAGCTTCTAAAACCGTTAAAATTATGTCTGTAAGTAAAGCAGAACTCTCAGGGCACTCATTCTCCCAAACTCTCTCTTGTCATCCAAAAAGTTGGCCCAACTTTGACGTCATCGCCCCCACCCTTCCCAAGCACCTACAGTCCTGGGAACAGTTCCTATGCCTTCAGCGCGGTGTCCGCTTTCAATGGGGCTTCTCATTGTGTGAATCGCGCGCTCACGAGAGTAATGACGGGCCGAATCCTTTCGGTCGCGCGAGAACTCACGCGCATTCTGCGCCTGTGGTGTCTTTCTTTCAAGATTGATTAAACGATGCGTGTGTTTCTCTTTGTCCTGAGAATTGCGGTGAAGCTATATAGCATGCTAACGCTGTGTTCTGAACCAAGTTTGACAAGTTTAGTCGACATATAATATGTAATTTCGACGTTTTGGTGCGAACTAACTTTACTTTTTGGCTGCATTTCAACCGAAATATGTCGTGTTTGATAACCGAAAGACACAGACTTCAAAACTAAAGCTGTTTTTGGTAAGTATAAACCCTTCCAGGTCTTCTGATGGAAGAACAGCAAAGGTAAGGGAACATTTATGTGTTAAATTTGGGTTTCTGTGGACTCCGAGATAGAGGAGCCAAAATGCTAATTCCTGAGCGCCGACTCACATTATAGCCTAGTGAACGAAATCTGTAAAGTTAAAAATAAATGTAACACAGCTGTTTTTTTACGAAGTGTATCTTTCTAAGTATATGTAGAACATGTATATTTAGTCAACGTTTATGATGTGTATTTCTGTTATCTGGCAGAGTTACCATAATTTCTCCAGGCATTGTTGTAGCATTTTTTAGCCATGACCTTCTATGTAAACCGTGATTTATGGATATAATTAGCATATTATTGAAAAAAACATAAATGTACTGTATAACATGTCCTATTCCTGTCATCTGATGAAGATTTTCAAAAGGTTAGTGAATTATTTTACTTTTAATCCTGCTTTTGTGATTGCATCTATTGTTCTACAAAATGGCTATGTAAATTAGCCTATCTTTGGTGGTGGTTTGACATAAATATGTGCTATGTTTTCGCCGTAAAACATTTTAGAAATCTGACTTGGTGGCTAGATGAACAAGGTGTTTATCTTTCATTTGAGCTATTGGACTTGTTAATGTGTGGAGGTTAAATATTTCTAAGAATATTTTTTGCGTTCTGTGTGCTACTGTGTCAGTTGAGCAGTGGGGGGAGGTGCCCTAGCGGGACGTGTGGTGCCAAGTAGTTAATGCAGGCAAACTTAAATCCGTTTGACCTAATTTCTACCGGTAAGTCACATGCGCAACCAGAGGAAACCCCCTTTACTCCACACACAGAGACGCGTACAACGCTCTCCCTCGCGCTCCATTTGGAAAATCTGACCATAATTATATCCCGGACCATAATAGTTTGTTGGGGATGTGGACACTAAGAAACTTGAAGCTCTCAACCTGTTCCACTACAGCCCCGTCGATGACAATGGGGGCGTGCTCGGTCCTCCTTTTCCTGTAGTCCAAAAATATCTCCTTTGTCTTGATCACAATGAGGGAGAGGTTGTTGTCCTGGCACCACACGACCAGGTCTTTGACCTCCTCACTAATCTGGACGCTAATAAGAAATCCCACTATGCACTCAGACGAACCATCAAAACAGGCAAAGCGTCAATATAGGACTATGATTGAATCCTACTACACTGGCTCTGACACTCGTAGGATGTGGCAGGGCTTACAAACTATTACGGACCACAAAGGGAAACCCAGTCGCGAGCTGCCCAGTGACTTGAGCTTACCAGACTGGATAAATGCCTTTTATGCTCGCTTCGAGGCAAGCAACACTGAAGCATGCATGAGAGCACCAGCTGTTCCGGATGACTGTGTGATTACACCTTCAGGTCAACATTAACAAGACCGTGGGGCCAGATGGATTAAGGACATGTACTCAGAGCTTGCGCAGAACAACTGGCAAGTGTCTTCACTGACATTTTGAACCTCTCCCTGACCGAGTCTGTAAATCCTACATGTTTCAAGCACACCATCATAGTCCCTCTGCCCAAGAAAACGAATGCAACTTGCCTAAATGACTACCGCCCGCCGCACTCACGTCGGTAGCCATGAAGTGCTTTGAAAGGCTGGTCATGGCTCACAACACCATTAAACCTGGAAAACCTAGACCCCTCCAATTCGCATACCACCCCAACAGATCCAGAGATGACGCAATCTCAAATCGCACACTGCCCTTTCCCACCTGGACAAAACCTATGTGAAGATGCTGCTCATTGACTACAGCTCAGTGTTCAACACCAGTGGATGCTGGACTTCTTGACGGGCAGCCCCCCATGTGGTAAGGGTAGGTAACAACACATCTGCCATGCTGATCCTCAGCACGGGGGCCCCTCAGGGGTGCGTACATGCTTAGCCCATGTACTCCATGTTGACCCACGCATGACTCCAACACTATCATTAAGTTTGCTGACGACACAACGGTGGTAGGCCTGATCACCCACAACGATGAGAGAGTCTATAGGGAGGTGGTCAGAGAACTGGCAGTGTGGTGCAAGGACAACCTCTCCTTAAACATGAGTAAGACAAAGGAGATGATCGCGGACTACAGGAAAAGGACGGACGAATACGCCCCCATTCACATCGACGGGGCTGTAGTGTAGCGGGTCGTGAGTTAAGTTCCTTGGTGTCCACATCACCAACAAACTATCGTGGTCCAAACAGGGAACGACAACACCTTTTTTTCCTCTCAGCAGACTGAAAAGATTTGGCATGGGTCCCCAGATCTTCAAAAAGTTATACAGCTGCACCATCGAGAGCATCCTGACCGGTATCACCGCCTGGTATTGCAACTGGTCGGTAACCCTAAAGAGGGTAGTAAGTACATCACTGGGGCCAAGCTTCCTGCCATCCAGGACCTATATGCTAGGCGATGTCAGAGGAAGGCCCAAAGAAATGTACAAGATTCCTGTCACCCAAGTAAGGTAAGCGGTACCGGAGCACCAAGTCACTTTACCCCTACCTACATGTACAAATTCACACGACTAACTTGTACCCACGCACATTGACTCGGTACCAGTACCCCGTTTATAGCCTCATTATTGTTATTTTATTGTAAATATAGTAAATTATTTTCTTAAAACTGCATTGTTGGTTAAGGGCTTTTAAGTAAGCATTTTACTGTAAGGTGTTGTATCCAGCACATTTGTAAAAAAAATAATTAGGCAAGTCATTTAAGAACAAATTCTTATTTACAATGATGCCGCCCCACATGCGCCACCCCACGTGACAAAAAAACATATTTGATGCTGTGGCACTAAAGCCCCATGTCACATACAGGAAATGGGTCCGATGTGATTTAAACATGGGGGAGATGGAACAATCTGGACAGATTAAATCAATTAGGGGGAAATCTCCATGAAAATGGCTTGTGGGAGAAGGCCAGTGGGGGCCATCAGTCAAACAGCTGCCTGACAGCATCCCCCCCCCCCATGGGAGAATATAGCGTAGCAGTCTGGTTGCCATGTCAACTTGGAGAAAAGCGAGGCCCACTTTTCTGACAGGAGCTGCGGGGGATGAGTTTAAAACATGTAAAATCGTGAGAGAAATGGAAACCCTTAGAGCGATCTGAGGGGCTTTGCTGATACCTACAAAAGCAGAACATGATGAAGCAATATGTGACAGGGAAAGAGATCAGCTGATCGACCTCACAGACCAATGACTGTGCACAAAGCCCTCAGAGCTGACTAGCATCCTCCCTGTATGGCCCTGACAACCCACTAGACAACTTTCTGCATAGTCTCTGACATGCAGAACAACTTCCTGTGCTGAGCGCTGTTTTGTCTGCTGCACCGTAAAATCACTTCTGCTCAATGTCAAATGCTGCATGAAAACAGTAGGCACGGAGTTGAAGCACACAGGGCTCTAATGCCACCCTGCAGGTTGTCAGAGACCAAAGGACATGGCCGTTTAAAAAAATAATATTTTTTTTACACATTCCTGAGGTGACTGACAGCCATTCCACCACAGTACCAGGCCCCTTCCATCTCCTCATGTGTCCACCAAACTGGGTGTCCAGGAAGGAGAGGGGAAGGGGATGAAGAGTGAAAACAGAGCCCCTCCCTAAGGGTGGGAAGAGGAGACGGATGGAAAAAAGAGAGAGCAAGTGTCGCTCGCACACTATCTGTGACTCAGACCTCACGCCTGAGCTGCTCCATGGAATTAGAGCTGCCCACAAGATAGACCTGGCAACACAAGGTGATCGTGGAAAAGACAGAGGGAGAGACAGAGCGAGACAGCAAGGTTTAACAGCCACAGAGAGAGAGACGGAGAAAGAAATGTTACAGAGGATGGGAGAAACGGGCAAAGAGGGGACTGTGTGTGTGTGTGTATCTCCTATTCATGAGTTTTTGCACTCTGCACACCTATACTCAAATTGAAGATCTCATGATGAGGCGAGGGAAACAATGATACAGAGAACATACACTGAATGGAAGTTACACTGAGAAGTCCAACAACAAAAGACTGACTTTGCAGTGACTTACTGAAGAGGAAGAAAAAGGTTTTGGTTGAAAAATCCAAATGAAGCTGTCAGAAGACAAATAGAAATGATCAAACATTGCTTGTGATACAAAAAGCTGAAAAAAGTCTAGATGACGCAGCAGTTTGTTGTGTACTGCTGTAATTACATAATATGTACACAAGGATGTAATTACCATTTTTATTTATTTTTATTTCACCTTTATTTAACCAGGTAGGCTAGTTGAGAACAAGTTCTCATTTGCAACTGCGACCTGGCCAAGATAAAGCATAGCAGTGTGAACAGACAACACAGAGTTACACATGGAGTAAACAATTAACAAGTCAATAACACAGTAGAAAAAAAAGAGAAAAAAAAGAGTCTATATACATTGTGTGCCAAAGGCATGAGGAGGTAGGCGAATGATTACAATTTTGCAGAATAACACTGGAGTGATAAATGATCAGATGGTCATGTACAGGTAGAGATATTGGTGTGCAAAAGAGCAGAAAAGTAAATAAATAAAAACAGTATGGGGATGAGGTAGGTAAAAATGGGTGGTCTTTTTCCGAAAGACTATGTACAGCTGCAGCGATCGGTTAGCTGCTCAGATAGCAGATGTTTGAAGTTGGTGAGGGAGATAAAAGTCTCCAACTTCAGCGATTTTTGCAATTCGTTCCAGTCACAGGCAGCATAGAACTGGAACGAAAGGCGGCCAAATGAGGTGTTGGCTTTAGGGATGATCAGTGAGATACACCTGCTGGAGCGCGTGCTACGGATGGGTGTTGCCATCGTGACCGGTGAACTGAGATAAGGCGGAGCTTTACCTAGCATGGACTTGTAGATAACCTGGAGCCAGTGGGTCTGGCGACGAATATGTAGCGAGGGCCAGCCGACTAGAGCATACAAGTCGCAGTGGTGGGTGGTATAAGGTGCTTTAGTGACAAAACGGATGGCACTGTGATAAACTGCATCCAGTTTGCTGAGTAGAGTGTTGGAAGCAATTTTGTAGATGACATCGCCAAAGTCGAGGATCGGTAGGATAGTCAGTTTTACTAGGGTAAGTTTGGCGGCGTGAGTGAAGAAGGCTTTGTTGCGGAATAGAAAGCCGACTCTTGATTTGATTTTCGATTGGAGATGTTTGATATGAGTCTGGAAGGAGAGTTTACAGTCTAGCCAGACACCTAGGTACTTATAGATGTCCACATATTCAAGGTCGGAACCATCCAGGGTGGTGATGCTGGTCAGGCGTGCGGGTGCAGGCAGCGAACGGTTGAAAAGCATGCATTTGGTTTTACTAGCGTTTAAGAGCAGTTGGAGGCCACGGAAGGAGTGTTGTATGGCATTGAAGCTCGTTTGGCGGTTAGATAGCACAGTGTCCAAGGACGGGCTGGAAGTATATAGAATGGTGTCGTCTGCGTAGAGGTGGATCAGGGAATCGCCCGCAGCAAGAGCAACATCATTGATATATACAGAGAAAAGAGTCGGCCCGAGGATTGAACCCTGTGGCACCCCCATAGAGACTGCCAGAGGACCGGACAGCTTTCCAATCCTTGGGGATCTCAGACGATATGAAAGAGAGGTTGAATAGGCTGGTAATAGGGGTTGCGACAATGGCGGCGGATAGTTTCAGAAATAGAGGGTCCAGATTGTCAGGCCCAGCTGATTTGCACGGGTCCAGGTTTTGCAGCTCTTTCAGAACATCTGCTATCTGGATTTGGGTAAAGGAGAACCTGGAGATGCTTGGGCGAGTAGCTGCGGGGGGGGGGGGGGGGGTGGAGCTGTTGGCCGAGGTTGGAGTAGCCAGGCGGAAGGCATGGCCAGCTGTTGAGAAATGCTTGTTGAAGTTTTCGATAATCATGGATTTATCGGTGGTGACCGTGTTACCTAGCCTCAGTGCAGTGGGCAGCTGGGAGGAGGTGCTCTTGTTCTCCATGGACTTCACAGTGTCCCAGAACTTTTTGGAGTTGGAGCTACAGGATGCAAACTTCTGCCTGAAGAAGCTGGCCTTAGCTTTCCTGACTGACTGCGTGTATTGGTTCCTGACTTCCCTGAACCGTTGCATATCGCAGGGACTATTCGATGCTATTGCATTCCGCCACAGGATATTTTTGTGCTGGTCGAGGGCAGTCAGGTCTGGAGTGAACCAAGGGCTATATCTGTTCTTAGTTCTGCATTTTTTGAACGGAGCATGCTTATCTAAAATGGTGAGGAAGTTACTTTTAAAGAATGACCAGGCATCGTCAACTGACGGGATGAGGTCAATGTCCTTCCAGGATACCCGGGCCAGGTCGATTAGAAAGGCCTGTTCACAGAAGTGTTTTAGGGAGCGTTTGACAGTGATGAGGGGTGGTCGTTTGACTGCGGCTCCGTAGCGGATACAGGCAATGAGGCAGTGATCGCTGAGATCCTGGTTGAAGACAGCGGAGGTGTATTTGGAGGGCCAGTTGGTCAGGATGACGTCTATGAGGGTGCCCTTGTTTACAGATTTAGGGTTGTACCTGGTGGGTTCCTTGATGATTTGTGTGAGATTGAGGGCATCTAGCTTAGATTGTAGGACTGCCGGGGTGTTAAGCATATCCCAGTTTAGGTCACCTAACAGAACAAACTCTGAAGCTAGATGGGGGGCGATCAATTCACAAATGGTGTCCAGGGCACAGCTGGGAGCTGAGGGGGGTCGGTAGCAGGCGGCAACAGTGAGAGACTTATTTCTGGAGAGAGTAATTTTCAAAATTAGTAGTTCGAACTGTTTGGGTATGGACCTGGAAAGTATGACATTACTTTGCAGGCTAACTCCTCCCCCTTTGGCAGTTCTATCTTGACGGAAAATGTTATAGTTGGGAAATCTCCTGAGCCAGGATTCAGACACGGCAAGGACATCAGGGTTAGCAGAGTGTGCTAAAGCAGTGAGTAAAACAAACTTAGGGAGGAGGCTTCTGATGTTGACATGCATGAAACCAAGGCCTTTTCGATCACAGAAGTCAACAAATGAGGGTGCCTGGGGACATGCAGGGCCTGGGTTTACCTCCACATCACCCGCGGAACAGAGGAGGAGTAGAATGAGGGTGCGGCTAAAGGCTGTCAAAACTGGTCGCCTAGAGCGTTGGGGACAGAGAATAAAAGGAGCAGATTTCTGGGCATGGTAGAATATATTCAGGGCATAATGCACAGACAGGGGTATGGTGGGGTGCGGGTGCAGTGGAGGTAAGCCCAGGCACTGGGTGATGATGAGAGAGGTTGTATCTCTGGACATGCTGGTTGTAATGGGTGAGGTCACCGCATGTGTGGGAGGTGGGACAAAGGAGGTATCAGGGGTATGAAGTGGAACTAGGGGCTCCATTGTAAACTAAAACAATTATAACTAACCTGAACAACAGTATACAAGGCATATTGACATTTGAGAGAGACATACAGCGAGGCATACAGTAATCACAGGTGTTGAATTGGGAGAGCTAGCTAAAACAGTAGCTAAAACAGTAGGTGAGACAACAATAGCTAATCAGCTAGCACAACAACAGCAGGTAAAATGGTGTTGACTAGGCAGGGAGAGTCGGATTAACTACACACAGAGCCTGAGTGCGGCTGGGGCCGACAGATAAAACATAAACAAGCAGAATGGAGTACCGTGATTAATGGACAGTCCAGCATGCATCAGCTATGTAGCCAAGTGATCAGTGTCCAGGGGGCAGCGGTGGATGGGGCAGGGAAGCTGGACTGGCGAGTACAATGACTAAATAGCTTGTAGCTAGTTAGCTGGTTAGCTTCTGGAGGTTCTTGAGTGTGTTCTAAAAATTAAAAATAATAGCGATTCCGTATCACATTGGGTGAGGCAGGTTACCGGAAGGTATAAACAAATTTAAAAATCGAAAAGAGATTGAAAGTAAATATGGGTCCAGTGAGTGTTTGGGACGCGGCGATTCAGACGGTTAGCAGGCCTGTGCTAACAAGCTAACAGTTAGTAGGCCGGGGCTAAACAAGGTAGCAGTTAGCGGACCGGGGCTAAACAAGCTAGCAGTTAGCGGACCGGGGCTAAACAAGCTAGCAGGCCGAATTAGCAAGCAAGGAGATAGCAAGGGATAGAAAGTTAGCCTTTGGGGGGGCGTCACGATGGGGGTGAGTCTGTTTATGCCTCTTCATGCGGTGACATCGATAGACCGGTCGTGGGTCCGGATATTGTAGCCCAGGAGTATGCTTCGGTGGTAGCACAGGAGCTCTGGCCGGGCTAGCTTCAAGCTAAGTGGGTGGAAACGCTAGCCAGGAGCCAGCTAGTTGTGAAGATCCAGTTGAAAATGTTCCGTTTGCGGTGGGAATCCGGTGGGAATCCGGGGATAAGTATGTTGATGATTACAAACAAGCAAATACCTACCATGTGTTTCATCAACAGTACTACATTGTTTTATTTCCTATAACCAGCTAAGCCAATTGTAACCAAATCTAAACAAAATGTGCATTCCTCCAGATAACATATAACAATATCTGAATTACTACAGGTTACCTAGCTACGGTAGTTCAACTGGTGTACAACTGGGGTACGACAGTTGAACTTAGCTCATGAGGCATTTACAAGTTATATTCTTCAAGAATCAAATTGGTAGATATCATGAATTTAGTCCAAAAATGGATGTAGCAACTGCCGATTGTCCCTGCCACCATGCAGTTTCCTTAGGCTAGCACTGAACTAAATGGATTTTCTAGCTGGAAAGGTAGAATTGCTACCTCTCTCGACATAAGACTAAGAAAGCACACACTTTCTCCGGCTAGCTTTGTGATAGCTAGATAGGCTAATAGCCCACGAAATGAACGCTCAAGTCTTTCTTAGCCAATGTGGCAAGGATCAAGCTGAATTTGCCTAGCTCTCTGGAAAGCAAGCTAACCACACCAGCATTCCTTCCTACACTTTTTGCCCAAGGAATACTATTCTCGTAGGCATGGAGCCTGCTGCCCCTGAATAGGGAGAACCGAGCAGGGCTCCTGCCCCAGCACACCTATGTCCATGCAGGGCTAAAATAGCAGGAAAGGACACACACTCTTCGTGTATTGCCTGCTTGGTGTCTGAGCACGCTAAGGCAGACCCAGAGTCTTACGTGCACTGCAGGGACCTTCCCTCGACCACACACAGACGGCGACTGCATGCTCAACTTATGCAGCCTCTCGGACAAGGAGGAAGCATATTTCATTGACATTCCCGTCGAGCCGAAGGAACTGTTTGGGACGGCTATTGCACCACGCGGCAAAAGTATTGAATTTCTGCGCTGCAGACCCGGGAACTGTGACAACCCGGTCTACCCCTCCACGGGCCAAGGCTTTGTGGCAGTGAAAGGACAACACGCTGGAACCAGGGTTTCCCATACTGCAAAGCCCCAATGCAACAGGCAGCGAACCCACAGGGTTTCCTAAAAGAGGCCGACACTGGGGGAAACAGCATTTTGCTGCAGCCACGTCGAAGTTACTAATTCCCCTGGAGGGGAAGAAGGGGCGCTCGACCTGGATTGATTATGGGACTGAATAGGAATCAGACCCTGGACAGCATGAGCAAAATAATTTGTTAATTTTTCCTGAGCAAATATGACTCCTCCACAGCACTGTGCCAGAAGCCATTCAGTACAGTGTGCGGTCAAGCAGCATTGAATGCTCTGTGCAACCCCACGTTTAAAAGTTAATAGTATGTGACCTATAGCCTTTACAGTCTGTACTTTACCAAAGACACTGCAGATCACATTATAGCCTTGCCTATTCTGCTCCCCTATAACAAAGTCATGCTCAATATTCTATCTATAGAGAAAGTGAATTCTGAAATATCCCAGGAGAAAGTTTGGGCATGAAATTATGCAAAACAGGGATTTTTTTGTTGTTGTGGTATTTCCCCCCCGTTTCGATCTCGTCTTATTGCTGCAACTCTCCAACGGGCACGGGAAGCGAAAGTCCAGTTATGTGTCCCCCGAAACATGACCCGCCAAAACGCACTTCTTAACACCCACCTGTTTAACCCGGAAGCCAGCTGCACCGACCAAGGTCAGCCTGCATGCACCCGGGCCACCACAAGGAGTTGCTAGAGTGGGATGAGCTAAGTCCCCCTGGCCAAACCCTCCCCTAACCCAGACGACGCTAGGCCAATTGTGCGCCGCCCTATGGGACTCCGGATCACAGCCGGTTGTGATAAAGCCCAGGATCAAAGCCGGGTCTGTAGTGATGCCCCTAGCACTGTTATGCAGTGCCTTAGAAAGCTGCACCACTCGGGAGGCCCTACACAGGGATTTTAACCGATATGATTAATCCCTCCCCACTGACACACAACAAATAAAAAGATAACAGTAATGTTAATTAATGCAATATTGGTTTTGAAGAATTAAACTTGTAAAAAACATTAAGTGAACCAGTGAGGACCCCACGTCATTCCATCTCTTTGCTCCTACCTCAAAGGCACTGAACAATTAATTCCTAAAGTGGAGATGGTCAACACATCCGTCAATGAGTCCAGGGTGGCGGTGGCAGCGGGAGCTAATTAAAGATGAATTAAACATTGTGTGATGAAGGCAGGGTGGAGGCTGAGAGGGGCTTGGAAGAGAAGAGCTCAGCTGCGGCAGTCTGAGCCTCATTAATAAATGACCACAGGATAGCCCTCTGCAAACAGCCGAAACACTAGTAAACAAATGAGTCACTTGTACACTGAGGAAGCATTTGACACTCTAGACCCAAAATGTTACAGACCTTTATCCATCCTGCCCTGTCTTTCTAAAGTCTTCGAAAGCCAAGTTAACAAACAGGTCACCGACCATTTCGAATCCCACCATACCTTCTCCACTATGCAATCTGGTTTCCGAGCTGGTCATGGGTGCACCTCAGCCACGCTCAAGTTCCTAAACTATATCATAACCACCATTGATAAAAGACAGTACTGTGCAGCAGTCTTCATCGCCCTGGCCAAGGCTTTAGACTCTGTCAATCACCGCATTCTTATTGGCAGACTCAATAGCCTTGGCTTCTCAAATGATTGCCTCGCTTGGTTCACCAACTACTTCTCAGATAGAGTTCAGTGTGTCAAATCGGAGGGCCTGTTGTCCGGACCTCTGGCAGTCTATGGGGGTGCCACAGGGTTCAATTCTCGGGCCGACTCTTTCCTGTGTGTGTGTGTGTGTGTGTGTGTGTGTGTGGGCACCGATCGGTTCAAAAGCATGCATTTAGTTATTGAACCAAAAAAAACACAAAAAAACAAGGACATTTCTAAGTGACCTCAAACTTTTGAATGGTAGTAGACACACACGCACGTGCGTACCTTTGTCACTGAAGTCGTCCACCAGTATGACCTCAGCGATGAGCTCAGGGGGAGAGCGGTTGAGCACGCTGTGTACTGTCCTGAGCAGGGACGACCAACCTTCGTTGTGGAATGGGATGATGATGCTGGTGTTGGGCAACTTCTCCCCATACAGCTTCTGTTTACAGCTAAATACACACACAAACAGGCAAATAAAATAATAAGCAACAAACAAACAGCAATTGCCAAAAAGCAAATAGAGTGACTACTGAGGGGCTGTAGAGCACGGTTGGTCTTCATAAAGTGTCTGAGTATAAGGATCAGTTTTAGCTTTTAAGAGCATAGTGAATAACATTACATGGCCGGGTGGGACTAATCCTAGATCACTCATAGTGTGAGATTCTTTATGATGACAGGCCCTGGTGTTGCACAAAAGTTATCTTCTGGAGAGATCAACAATACTTTAGTATTATCATGTAGGCCTAGTATTCATGACCCACAAATGTAACCGTACGCAATGATATATCATTACTGTGTATCACAATATTAGGTTATATAATATGATTACTATATTGAATAATCATAGATAATGAAAGCGGCAGTTTCTGGTTCATTGGTAAAAATGAGAGCTAGAGCAGAGCACTAGGCCACATCTAATTTGTTGCAAAACATTGAGACAACTCAGACCAATTACGAGCACACCCACATTTCCTTGCATTGTATCGCTAGAGCAATGGAATTTAGTGGCTTCCTTCATTGGAATACTGTCACAGCGAATCAAAGACATTGAATGTATCAAGACCAGATATCCACTCTGCAATTCCGGTGGTGACAACATGACTGTCACCACGCGGGAGCGGGCCTCCAGGGCAGACAGGACCACCGATTAGATACGGGAGAGCAGGTGTGGCCACCTCATTGGTCTAACTGACAGAGTGATGGGCCTGACAGCAGATTGTCACAGTGACACTTCAGCTGTCAGATGGCCAAGCTCCTGCCACAGCATCCTCTTCATCATCCCTCACTTTTTCACTAAAGAGGAGAGGGTCCCAGGTCCCACAGATAGTGCTGTGAGAGACCGAAAGCGGGAGAGAGGGTGAGAAAGAGGAACAAAGAGAACGAGTGTGAGATAGCTAATTGCTCCCTAATATGCAAAGGCGGTATACTGGGGTATTTGGAAATAGTCACAGGAGGGTTTTTTAATACGTTTGAAAAATAGAAGGAAAAAAATGCAAGTTTTCAATACATTTTAATATTTGTAGCAATTGTTTTTCTAAACCCTGCAGTCAACTTGTGCAAAGCGTTAGGAGATAAAGCAGATTGCGTTCTTCATTTCACACATCACATTATTTTACATTATGAAGCTTTACCGTAGTTCCCCAGAACAGTTGAGCCAGTCACGTGTTTGTTAGTAAATAGCACAACAGGAGAAAAGGGGAGCAGGTGAGTCCAGCTGTGTATTGACAGAGGTAGCGCTCTATACCGAAAACCAGTGTTTTTGGGATGTGCAACAAGTTGTTTCTTTCCCACACGTTCCGCAAAAAATAGCTTCATTTTCATCGGATAAACAGAAGGGCAACGCTACTTGGCTGGCAGCCAAATGAGTAAATGGGCTTACAATTTTTTTTAAAGCAACGTCTTTTTTGCAAAATCGATTCATGGCCATCATATTTCTAATGTTTAGGCCTATCATAGAAAGAATGTAGCCAGCTACATTTGCTAACGTTTTGCTTTAAGTTACTCTTGCATTTTACCAGAGATAAATAGGCTGGCTACACCAGGAAAATTACCAGAGAAAAATACCTACAAAAGTCCGAGCACTGTGTGCTTAAACTCTCATCCGAGTTTAGAAGTGCAACTTAAGTACAAAATCAGTTAGATGCCTAGGCAGGCCCTTTGCCTTTGCTACTTTAGACTCCACACAGAAACCGGGTGTAGACATGCTGCTGGAAAGCCAGTACTGTTCTTCCTTCAGACAAGCATTCCTCAAAATGTTGTTTATTTGAACAATGTCTCTCATTCACATTCACTTGTAAATGTTCAAACTCACCCCCCAAAAAATACATTTGGTAGCTCCTACCTATATACGTATAACTTTATGAATTGGATTGCCGGTCTTTGGAATTTTTTAAATTTATTTTCATTTGCGCTCGTTAGTATATTTAGCTAGCAGCCGCCATGGAAATACACTATTACTTGTGCTAATTTTAGCATTTTTGAAAGACATGTTTCTTTTTGCATTTGTCGCCCCCTTGTGTACTAAACAGATAATATTGAAAATCCCAGGGTGAGAGACATAACGATGTGAAAATGTGGATACCGCCTAACCCTACTCCCTAACCAGACTCCTTAGCAGGGCTCCTAAGGACAGAGCAAGGGAGTAGAGCGGCGTAAAAAAAATTATAGGGAAAGTGAGACGCCAGCCACAGAGCTTGGGCGAGTGACTGCGGCAGCGGGCAAGCCGTAAGCCACCGCTTCATTACACATTATTAAACAACCCACAAATTTGCCAGATCGGACCCTTAAATTCCTCTGAAGGGGCCAACGTGTCATTCCCATGGCTGTTGAAACGTCAATGGGCTGCTTGGAGCGAGATGGCTAGGGACTGTAAGAGCACTGAGCAGGCAGTAGCCCATTCCGCAGAGGCTCTACTCACTGAAATTAGACTAGGGGAAATGTACCCAGAAGAAGCCAAAAGGCCCTGGATACTAAGACCCAGATGTCTTTATCCAACACCATTGAACAGCTTAGGGAACATAAGCTATTCTCTACTGGCAGTTACAAGTCGTTATACAATGCATTCGGAAAGTATTCAGACCCCTGGACTTTTTCCACTTTTCAGCCTTATTCTGAAAATGCTAAAATAGTTTTTTTCCCTCATCAATCCACAAACAATATCCCATAATGACGAAGCGAAAACAGGTTTATAGAATCTTTTGCAAATGTATTCAAAATAAATACATTACATAAGTATTCAGACCCTTTGCTATGAGACTCGAAATTGAGCATCCTGTTTCTATTGATCATCCTTGAGATGTTTCTACAACTTGGAGTCCATCTGTGGTAAGATCAATTGATTGGACATGATTTGGAAAGGCACACAGCTGTCTAGGTCCCACAGTAAAAAGTCCATGTCTTAGGTCAGTTAGGATCACCATTTTATTTTAAGAATGTGAAATGTCAGAATAATAGTAGAGAGAATGATTTACTTCAGCTTTTATTTCTTTCATCACATTCCCAGTGGGTCAGAAGTGTAGATATACTAATTGAGTGTTTGGTAGCATTGCCTTTAAATGGTTTAACTTGGGTCAAACATTTCAGGTAGCCTTCCACAAGCTTCCCACAATAAGTTGGGTGAATTTTGACCCATTCCTCCTGACAGAGCTGGTGTAAGTGAGTCAGATTTGTAGGTCTCCTTGCTCGCACACACATTTTCTATGGGATTACATCCACAGGTACACCGCCAATTGACTTAAATGATGTCAATTAGCCAATCAGAAGCTTCTAAAGACATCACATAATTTTCTGGAATTTTCTAAGCTGTTTAAAAGGCACAGTCAACTTAGTGTATGTAAACTTCTGACCCACTGGAATTGTGATACAGTGAATTATAAGTGAAACAATCTGCATGTAAACAATTGTTGGAAAAATGACTTGTGTCATGCATAATGTAATGTCCTAAACAACTTGCCAAAGCTATAGTTTGTTAACAAGAAATGTGTGGAGTGGTTGAAAAACAAGTTTTAATAACTCCAACCTAAGTGTATGTAAACTTCTGACTTCAACAAGAACACAAAACATGTAAGCTACATGTCAAGCTGTCTTTGAAGCTGTCTTTGAAAAGCCAGTCAGGTAAAAAGCTTGTGTTTACATTTAAAAAAATGGGAAGTGTTGTATTTTCAGACAGGTAGCCTACATTGTCTAATTCTCTGTATGGTAATAATACATTTTATTTTGTAAAGTGGTTTCTTGCATCATATAAACACAACGTAATGTACAGTCACCTATTTGGCCCATGGTGTTACAGACAAAGTAAAACAGTTATGCCATGTAGGACTGCACTGAACACCACACACAGGCCATCATAGAAATCAAAAGCTATTTCCATGTGAAAATGTTATGGGATTTGCTCCATTTGTTTTGTTGGTAGGCCTACATTAGCCAAAAAAAACTATAAGGCTACAGCTTCAGTGTTCACTGTAAATGCGCGCCGGAAGTTGCACAAAATTCTCACAATGTTCAAGTTTCCGCTCACAAGACCAAAGATTTGCTCAGTGCCCCAAAAAATTGGAAGGAACATTAATCTCGGCACAACGCCTCTCCCCATGTGACCTAATTGCTGTGTGCAAGTACTGAAATGCATGTGTAACTGATAGATGCACACACGCACATGTTAATATTTTTAAATATATAGTAAATTGTACGTTTTTTTAAAGTTGTGTCGGACCTCAGTAAGACTACCTGTTACCATTGGCATCGGCTAATAGGGATCCTAAATCAATCAAATCGGTTGTTATTTTACATTATGAAGCTTACCCTAGTTCCACAGAACAGTTGAGCCAGTCACGGATTTGATTGTAGATACACATCAGTCAGAGCTCCGTCTGCTGATAGAATGTCTGTTAGTGAATTCTCATCGGAGTGGAGAAGTGCAACTGAAGCCCGAGATTTGTCTTAAAAACAGAGCTTACATTACAATAAGAAGCATTTTAAATCTGCAAGATATTTCTTATGAATTCTTTGTTTCCTGCGTGAAAAACGTAGAATTCTTCATTAACGCGACCCCTAACTTTAATTTGCTAGTTAATCTAAGTAAGTGGATGAATTAATAAGGTGACAGGGCATCATATTATCAAACACGGCAGAAAGCTTGTGACAAGTCAAATCCCTTTGGATTCGTTATTTGTACAGATGCCACCATCTTGATTTCCTTGCGTTTTTTCTCCTCTTCGTTCTCAGCCCATCTTCTCCTCTCAGAGCAGAACAGGCAGGCTCATTGCCCTAGCGACTCCAGACATACACAGCGTGTAGCGTACACACGCTGCTCCAGAGCTAGTACGGTTCTTCCTTCAGACAAGCATACGTCAAAACTTTGTTAGTTTGCACAATGTTGCTTGTTCACAGTCGCTGTAAAATGTCCAAACTCACCAAAAATGACATTTGGTAGCTCCTATCTGTATATGTATAACTTCATGAGCTGGATTGCCCATCTTTGCAATTAGTTTATTTTCGCTTGCACTCGATAGCATATTTAGCTAGCAGCCTCCATTGACATTCACTATTACCTTATCTGATATATATACATTGGGCAGCAATTTTTTTTTTTATGTGCCCCCTTGTGTACTAAACCGGTAATACCGTATATATCCCAGTATGAGGAGGAGGACAGTATGAAAATATGAATACCGCCCAACCCTAAATCAGATTATCATCTGAAATCAAGATACCTGACGGGACTTTTAAAAAGTGCAGAAAATCTAACAAAAAAACGTTCTACCACAGTGCCCAATGTTATTTTTGTGAAGACCATTTGGTTTGGAGTTTGGACAAAGTTTCTATGTGAAAACTATGTATGCTGAACAAAAATATAAATGCAACATGCAAAGTGTTGGTCCCATGTTTCATGAGCTGAAATACAATATTCCAGAGATTTTCCATGTGCACAAAACTCTTATTTCTCTCTAATTTTGTGCACAAATTTGTTTACATCCCTGTTAGTGAGCATTTCTCCTTTGCCAAGATAATCCATCCACCTGACAGGTGTGGCAAAGAAGCTGATTAAACAGCATGCTCACCACTCAGGTGGACCTTGTGCTGGGGATAATTAAAGGCCACTCTAAAATGTGCCGTTTTGTCACAAAACACAATGCCACAGATGTCTCAAGTTGAGGGAGTGTGCAATTGGCATGCTGACTGCAGGAATGTCAACCAGAGTTCTTTACAGATAATTGAATGTTAATTTCTCTACCATAAGCCACCTTCATTGTTAAAAAAATTTTTGGCCAGTATGTCCAACTGGCCTCACAACCGCAGACCATGTGTAACTACGCCAGTCCAGGACCGCCACATCCGGCTTCTTCACCTGCAGGATCGTCTGAGACCAGGCACCTGGACAGCCGATGAAACTGATTAGTATTTCTGTATATAAAAAGCTATTTTGTGGGAAAAACTCCCAAGTGATTGCAACAACACATCAGTAGGGTAAAACTAACCTGTCTCACGACGGTCTAAACCCATCCTGCCCATCTCACGTTCCCTATTAGTGGGTGAACAATCCAATGCTTGGTGAATTCTGCTTCACAATGATAGGAAGTGCCGACATCGAAGGAGTCGCTATGAACGCTGGGCCGCCACAAGCCAGTTATCCCGGTGGTAACTTTTCTGACACCTATGCCCTCCTACCCATGGCTGCACCACTGCCCAGTTAAGTCCATAGATTAGGACCTAATGAATTTATTTCAATTTCCTGAACTCACTCGCGCATAAGAGGGATGCTTGCACTAACGGTACTGGCCCATGCACTGATCAAATACACCACTGGAACTCTGATTAAGATGTTTACATGTACTAATCATTTGAAAGACTGCTCAGAAAACAAGGTGCTTTATTTGGCGTACGCTTACTTCGATTCTGACCTTACACCGATTAAGATAAGAAGAATAAGGTGTTGAGATGACTAATGCCATACTAGGCCTCACAGGTCTGTGAGAGCCAGACATCTTGCTTGTTTGTAGGTGACCAAATACTTATTTTCCACCATAATTTGCAAATTAATTAATTAAAAAGCCTACAATGTGATTTTCTGGATGTTTTTTTCTCATTTTGTCTGTCATAGTTGAAGTGTGCCTATGATGAAAATTACAGGCCTCTCTCATCTTTTTAAGTGGGAAAACTTGCACAATTGGTGGCTCACTAAATACTTTTTTGCCCCACTGTAAATATACTCAATAGCTTATGAGGAAAGTAGCTATATCTTCAAATATGAATGAAATACACCTTCCACTTAATGCTCACATGCATTTTGTATCATCAGGAGCATGTGAAACAACTAGAGCCCAACCCCCATGTGATTTTTTCCCCCGATTCCCATTTTAGGGAGGCAAAAGTCCCCGATTACTGATATATCTGCCGATATTTTGTTTTAGGGGTGGAATGAAAAAAACAGACCTAGGTTTATACAACTTTTGTGTGAAAGGATTAAACAGATATTCTGAATGATGCTTTCAAGAAAATATAAATGTCCTGAATGAGAACATTTTATTTGTGGTTTACAGGATTTCCACCAAAAATAAACTAGATCCTCTATATGCTAAACCACCACAAAGGGTCACTGGCCAGATTGTTTAAATCAAAGTAAATCTGAAACTGCAGTTCACAAATGTGACCAGATTCAGGAAACTAGAGGTATGTAGAATGTCACAACTTAACAGGAGAGCCGTTTGAATGTCCATTTTTTATTTTATTTATCAAAATGCGTTTTTGGGCAGAAATGTCTTCCTGAACATGTGAACTTTCATGTGCCTTAATAACACACTCGTATGCCATCTGTAAATACAAATACAATTATTAAATTACGAGCCTTTTTGGTTAAGCCAAAGAAAGAGCTGCCAACCTTCCCCACTAGCCATGATTGGCTGAGATAATGCGTGGGCTGGACATGCTGAGAGAGGAGTCCGGATTGGTCTGCCATAGAAGCTTGTCAGTCTGTGTGGTAATCCTATAAAATGCTGATAAAAAAATATATATTGTGTAGTGGAGCTGCATACGTGTGGCTCTCCACTTCCTGGAGGATCAAGTTTTGAAAATCAGCGGAATTAGAGTATGATAGCTAAAGAGATGGAGGCAACACCGGTCTCCGGATTTCATCTTCAAATTAAGGGCAACCGTGGTATGGCATTCCTGACAGGGAGACGCATCCACGCATGATGATGTATACAGGTAAGATAGCTAGTGTAATATTTGAATGTAACGTTAGTCTAGCGTTACATTCAAATATTACACGTTTTCTAATTTTGACAGAGTGGCTTCATTTCAAGCTAACGTTAGTTGGTTGGCTCCCTACCTGACGTTATTATTAGTTTCCCAGAGACGTTTGTTGTTCCAGTTCGAGCCTAATGTTAGCTAGCTAACATTGAACATGGTTGGTTAGCTCCCAGCACTGTGGCATGGTTGGCACTGTTTATTAACTAGCTAACGTTGGCTGGCTGGCTCGTTAGCTAATGTTACGATGTGACGTGTACAACACCCATTGAATACGTCTGCACAAAAGCGCAATTAATTTGTTCCAGCAGAGCTGGTTAGGCTGTTTTCATGTTATCCAGAGGTAAACAAATCATCGGCCAGAGCGTCGAGTGTGCACTTCGAGAGCGAAACGAGATGGGTAAGGGTGTGAACGATGCTGAATGGGTATAGACAAAGAGCTCTTCACTAGATAGCAAAACATTCAAAAGATGATTTTCTCAAAAGTGAGTTTACAAGTTGATCAACTTTCAAAACAGAATTACTTTCCCATTGTTCCTCAAATGCAGTGTATGATATACCATTTTGTAGCTGAGTCTACTTTTATATAATGTAAAAAACACCACTTCAAATGTTGTTAATCCAGGTGGTGAGTCACAAATAAACATTGAAAAGCAGTAACATGTCGTTCGGAACGTCACCACTAGGTTTCATCATCAGCATTTGTCTCGAGTAGATTTACTACAGTATTTACAGTCAAAGGTCATGTAAACTAACACTTTATGGCAACCTCGCAATGAGTGTATGTTACGACAAAGGTTAGCTGTTCATTACGACAAATGTTTTCTTAACTCCTCATGAATGCAAGCCATGGCCTGAATGATAGAGCTGCGACAACTGTCTTGCTTTTTGCAGATAGCATATTTTGGAAAACTAACTAAATAAGCCCACTGTCTAAAATAAATAGGCCCAGACAGTAATCGTGTTATTTTTGTATCATGGACAGGTGTTCACTTTTGCACCAGTCCAGTGTTAGAATATAAGTAGCACAGATTGCTAGCTAGGCTAACTACCTTGCTGGATAGATAGCTAAGCTAATGTTAACTAAGTGAGAATGTGATGAAGATAGGGCTGGCTGCTTGGTGAAGTGTACTTTTGATTATTTACATATTCAAATACGCTGACTACGGCAAGCTACTCACCGTCAAACCACCAGGCAGACTCTCTCTCACGTTGTTACTTAGGGCTTAATTATGTTCAATGAGCAACTCAGAGCGCCCTCTTCAGGCAACCATTGAATTTTTTTTTAAATGAGCGCAAATGAGCAGACGTATTTGTTTATGTGTATATAATATCAATGCTTTATCAGTGGAATAAAGACAGATAAATATTTTTGTGAATGTCTAATGTCAGCCGATAATATCTGTCAACCGTTCGGGCCCAAGAAACAACGGTGACTAAACTCTACTTGTCCTTTCGAAGGAATGTGGAGTTGACAAGCTGGGTAAATTAAAAGAGAAACACGCACTCACTTTGGGTGCCGGATGTCTGCGACAGAGCGGTTGAGGGAGATCCTATCGCTGACATAGATGTTGAACCCATTCTCCCTGTAGGCCTGGTCCACCCGGTCAGTGTCCGTCAGAGGAAAGGGCTTACCCTGCTCTCCGTTACCTACGCACACACGCACAGAGAGAACAGAAGAGACATGAGTGCAAAGATAATGTCAACTTAGGTTGAAATGCCTTGGTCCATCCATCTGTTGTCATGTTCTAGCCAGTAATGATCTGCTTTTCTCTGACAGACAGTGAAAGTACATGGACTTAGTGTCAGCTAAAATCCCTTCTTCTGTCTGAGGTACAGTACCTGCTGAATGAACCATAAGGACATTGGAAATGTCTTGCAGTCTGTCGAGCACATCAGTTTTAAATGGCCTACAGTTGTTGTGTTAGAATCAAAACCATTGAAAAGCTCATGTTCCTACAAACATATAATGCCTTGTGTGGAATCATTTGTTATTGCAGTATAGTTGTGGGCTTCAAACCTCAAACTAAAAAGGGGAGTGTGTGTGTGTGTGTGCGCGAGGGATTTCCTGAAGTTCTGTCCTACCAGAGCGAGCAGCATCTCTCCTGATTGCCTCGTAGTCGTGCCAGTCCTTCCTCCGCATGCCGTCCCGCCCCACCTGGGCATCCTTCTGGGGCCGGACGTTTACTCCCTGCCAAAACACACAGGAACAGAGGGTCAAACATCAGGACATACACCCACACACAGAGGGAATCACACACATACAGTACAGAGGGTCAAACGCATCCACGCATGCAGCACACACACCAGGAACAGAGGAACATATCAGGACACCTCACTAACCAGCAACCCTTATACCAGAGCCTGTGAGGCTTGATGCTCAAGTAGCTATATTAGTAGGTCTACATCACATTGGAGAGCATATTCATAAACATAACCATACAAGGAAATAAACAGTTGCCCATTCCCCAACAGCAGAGAATCTTGCAAACACACAACCATTACCAATAGTCATTATGGGATTTTTTTTGCCATCAGTTATAATTAAATGTAAGAGCTGGTCCTTACGTGCTGCTATGCTGGTCAGCATTTTTCAGAGGTTTGAGAACTGTTCTTATGAGAGCAGAGCAGAAGTGGAAAATGGGAATGAAGGAACTCAAGTATGGAAAAACTCATTTGACTTTAACACCAGAACTGGCATAGGCCAATAGCCACTGACATTTGATTATTATTATTTACTCAATCTCAACAAAAAACATCCTGCCACTTCCCTGACTTTTCCTAAATGTTTGTATTTTACATTGCTCAGTTGTCACAATTTTGAAATCAAGTATTTAGAGCCTTTTAACCTGTTTTTTTCCACACCTATTCCCAACTAACCTGCCAAGACAATGCGATGTAGGAATTTGGTACCCAGCCTGGCGCTAATGCGTCTCTCTCTCTCTCTCCTTACTGAATGAATCACAGATGATTGAATGGGCGATGAGTTTGTGTTATGCCTATTTATTAGAGTTGGTGTTCATGTTAATAACTCCACCACGCGCCTTGCAGGTTGGTACCATTCTCTTACCTTTTACTTTGTAAAAGGAAGCTGTTACAGGACGGTCTTATTTACTAGAACTATATCACATTTATTGTAAGGGAAACAAAAACATGCAAAACATATTCTTGACTATCAAAGTTGATGAGCGAGGGGAAACAAACTACACCAGTCAGCCTGAAACTAATTTCACACATAAGAGTTAGCCTAAAGACAATATTAAATATCTGCTAAATTCATATAGGGGAAACACTGCTTCACAATGTCTCAATTCCATCTCAGTAGGGGAGGAGAGGTCACAGTTGGTGTCAGGTAGGATGTCCATCGGCCACGAGGTGAGAGAGCAGTGAGGTTAGCACTGGGTCAGACTAGAGTCAATGGACCGCTCTGAAATAGACAGACGCACACGGTCCTTCATACACATAAAATCCCTAGCAGAAAAGACACGCTAGGTACAATTCAATCCATCACTTGGTTTTAGCTATGGAAGAACAAGGAATTTTGGAGACATAGCAGTAAAAGTACAAAAACAAACTCAGTGCTGCGAAGTTCACACAATGGAAATGTATAACATTTAATTTCATGCTTGTATCCCTGTGAGAATATCAATCCCAAGGCTCGCACATGCTCGCTTTCACATAGGTAGCGCACACACTTCTCTACTCCATTGAAAAACACATGCAGTGATTTGGCCATTAATCAAAGTCATCATCCATGTTCTAAAACGGATCCCTTTTAGGCGGGCAGACGTCACAAATTTGGATCACAACACAATGGGGAAATAATTAGCTCAATGGGAGGTTGCAATTAGTGAAACATTGTTCATGCAAATGGAAAAGCCTAATTGAATGGATCTCAATTAATTACTCAAATCAGTCTGCTAAGTAATATCACTGTGATGCGAAACAAACACACAAATACAACTTTTTGGTATTCGGGGTTTGGGCAGGGTACACCGTATTTGCAATGTATGTATGTAGGCTACTACTATCTAGTCTAGGCCAATTTGTCAAACCGATTATACATCAAAGGCCCACATAAAAGTTTAAACTGTTGGCCAGTGTGTGTGTGTGTGGGGGGGGGCTAATTAGGCTACAGTACTGAGCCGTAAGTGCTCCTGGTTAGGTTAGAGCTGTGTACTTATCTATTTGTCAAACAGCTGACATAAATACACCTGGGGGACTGCACACTGGCCTGAGGTCACCACACCTCCACTTTCACCACAATGTCCCTTTCTACATGTTCCCTGGCCAGAGGTAGAGGCATGAGAGGCAAGGCCACTCAAACCCATTAAAACGGCAGTAAACACTCAACTAGAGCTGCTAAAAAGGTAGAGACACGCTGACAAAAGTAAGCTTCAATTTAACAATCTGGAACAAGATTATTAAAAGTTGGATGCTCTACATTGGTGGTGGATGGAGTGAGTTAGGCCAAGACAACAAATGTAACACTTTTTGAAACCGAAATATGTTGGATCTTAATTTGAGCACCCTGTTGCAAGGTAACTTTCCTGCAATGCAGAAAATGTCAACCTTGTAGTGTATTTTAGTTTTAAAAAGGGCTTCTGAAGTTTGTAAGAAAAAATATTTAAACCAATACAAAAATGTCTGAATTCTTATCCACATTTCCTGTTGCTGTAAATGATTATTTTCCTGCTGTAACAAACTGTCTTTAATTAAGATACAGCGCTTTTCACTACAGATGTAGTATGTATATACCATTATAGATCCAATCCATCATGACATGATTTCACTGCACCGCAAATTACACAGGCCCTATGTTACAGGGTTAGGCCTACATTATGATAGATTGCTTTTATCCTTGTCAGAGGCATTGTACCAGTTTGACCACAGATCAGCTTTGTAAGCAGGTTGATAACAGTAGGCCTAGGCTACATGCAGAACAGACACTTTATCACTGGCACAAACACCAATTAAAAACAAGCAATTGAAAACAATGATAGAATAGTAGGGAAATACTTCCCCTCTCTTCAAAAGCTTTGCATGTCTCATTGTGTATGCATCCGACGGCCCTACTGCCACTGTACGTTGAGATTTACTTCATCCTCACAGACACACAGCAAGCAGAGAAAATCATCTCTGACGGACAGGTAACCTTATTAATCACCAGCTTAGACTCACTGTCACACTTCTGTACTGAGGCAGGCATTGAGATCAAGCCTCAGTTCAAGAGAGCCGCTCTCAAAATGTCACGACGAGAGCCTTTCCCCTCTGCACTGACGAGGACCGACAAGTCGATCTGTGCTTCCTCCTCCTCTGAAGCAAGATTGTGCCTCAGCATTTCCTTTTGATACAAATTTCAGAACACGGCGTTATGATATTCCACGGAGGCTTTGCTGCTCTAACAAGACCTTCGGAAACAAGACAAGGAGCTTCGGAAAACTTTTCACTGTGTGTAGTGACAGATGAGAAACGATAGAGGTGGGGGGGGGGGGAAAGCGAGAGAAAGAAAGAGAGAGAGAAAGAAAGAGAAGAAAGAGAAAGAAAGAGAGCGAGAGCGAGAAAGAGAGAGAGCGAGAAAGAGAGCGAGAAAGAGAGCGAAAGAGCGAGCGAGAAAGAAAGAGAGCGAGCGAGCGGGAGAGAAAGAAAGAGAGCGAGAAAGAGAGAAAGAGAGAGAGAAAGAGAGAGAGAAAGAGAAAATAAACAGAGCTGGAAGGAGCGATAAGGCCAAAGAGATAATGGTGGTTTGTGGCCCTCCTATACCCTCTTCTTCAGTTGAAGACCGAGCTCCACTGTGGACCTCAGAAGAAAACAAACATGCCAGCAATGGCATATTCATAACCAGAAAAGCTGTTGTAACTACTGAATACTAAAGTAAGGGAAATGAAACCAAACATTACCCAACAGCAGTCGGATCCCCTTTTTCACATTAGAGCACATTAGCATTACTCATCCTACGATGCGTGTACTGGCCCAGACTTACTATACAAAAGGCATAACAAGCATCCGTTCCACCGCTGAACATCAGGGTGAGTCCCACTACATTCATAATCAACACCATCAGAAGACTCCACGCAGGCAGAAACTCATTTCGTTTCAACACAGGCTCTTTTCCATTCCATCAGTATTCAAGGCACAGCACAAACACACTAATAGGGCAACGCTCAGACGTATCTCTCGTTCTGCACTCAGTCTTTATAAGTAACGGTCCATGATGCCGTATCTCTCGTTCTGCACTCACAGTCTTTATAAGTAACGGTCCATGATGCCGTATCTCTCGTTCTGCACTCACAGTCTTTATAAGTAACGGTCCATGATGCCGTATCTCTCGTTCTGCACTCACAGTCTTTATAAGTAACGGCCCATGATGCCGTATCTCTCGTTCTGCACTCACAGTCTTTATAAGTAACGGCCCATGATGCCGTATCTCTCGTTCTGCACTCACAGTCTTTATAAGTAACGGCCCATGATGCCGTATCTCTCGTTCTGCACTCACAGTCTTTATAAGTAACGGTCCATGATGCATTTGCAATCAAGCACAAATTTGGCTAAAAGCAGAGAGAGGTAAAAACACTGGCCCATTTTACCAGGCTGAGTGATCATTAATTAACTTCAATGTACCCTCTTAATGGTCTACTCATCTGATGGCTGTTCCTAGCAAATCATGTGTGTGTGGGGAGGAAATATGATGTATAAAGTAAAGTGTGTCGACTGCATCCTGTCATTAAATCAGTAAATGGTAAGGCAGCAGCGGACGCCTATTATTTGCAAAAGGCAAATAACACTACACGGCTGAAATAACTAGCAAAACAAAAGGCTGGTCAGACATCCAGTCAGACAGAACAGCTTCGTGGCATGGCACGGTGCAGCTGGCTGTCAGAGGCTGCTCACTGGATGAGCATCAGAGAGCTGGTCCCAGTGACCTTAGCCAGGTCTGTAAATGGAGGGATTTGATGACCACCCTCTCTGAATCACACGAACCTCATTTCCATCCAGCTGTGGTCCATCATTAATCTCACAAACACCAGATTATGAGTGGCACTGAGGAGGGCTGGGGTTGATATTGCGTCCTCTGCTTGGACTCTCGTCACACAATAGAACTCAAATAGCGTTCCAGATTTTTGATGCAAGAGACTCATACACGTGTCTCATACACGCACATGCAGACGCACACACTCTGGCTCTGGGTTCTCTGGTTGTCCTGCTTCTTGTGGTACGTCATCAAATGGCTACCCAGACTATTTGCATTGCCCCCCCCCCTCTACGCTGCTGCTACTCTGTTGATTATCTATGCATAGTCACTTTAATAACTCTACCTACATGTACTTATTACCTCAACACCGGTACCCCCGCACATTGACTCTGCACCGGTACCCCCTGTATATAGCCTCCACATTGACTCTGCACCGGTACCCCCTGTATATAGTCTCACTATTGTTATTTTACTGCTGCGCTTTAATTATTTGTTATTTTTATCTCTTAATATATTTTCTTAAAATTGCATTGTTGGTTAAGGGCTTGTAAGTAAGCATTTCACTAAGGTCTACACCCGTTGTATTTGCACATGTGACAAATACAATTTGATTTGATAATGTGATGTTTGGCATGAGACTGGCGTTACTGGCTCTCCTAGAGATCTCCAGATGTCTAAACAAATGCACAACCCAGAAGGTTGAGGACTAAGCCTCGTCTACCCCCTCAGGTTAGCTCAACTATGGGGAATAGAGAACTGTGTTAAGATGGAGCTCTGAAAGATGCACCACTGTAGTCCTCAATAAAATGTGTAAAACTGCAGAAGACACCAGTTGGACTACAGACGTGGACACAACTGAATATTTCTCTTCATCGAATGCCTGTCAAACAAAGCTAGCGCCCAACTCGTTTGATTTGTATATTCTGTCCATTCGTACCAACTGAACGCACATCTAGCAGATTTCACAAGTGAAGCATGAAAGTCTGGAGTATCTGAACAGTTGCTTGAAATGGTTTTCATCCTGAAGAACACCACAAATGTACCAATCACTATTCAAAAACAAGTGCAAGAAATGTGCCTCAGGTTTTAGGACATCTACATCAAAACTGTGTTTGTCTTCATTTCGCAGTGTGTATAGACAATGGAATATAAAATATATTTAGGAATCTTGAACGGAAATGCAATCATTAACATTATGCAGAGGTTTTCAAGGCAATAATGACTTTGTTGAGTTCGGGGCCGTGCTTGCGAGGACGATGGGCAGCTATCTGGTATAGAACGCTGGAATCAAAACTATTGTGTAGGGGAACAACCTGTATAGCATCCAAATAATTAAAACCGTCTTCGGGAGGTATGGATTAGTAAACAGATTGAGTTCCGCAGCCAGATCCCCAGCCAGAGAAAGAGTGTTATTGGATAGTCTTTATTTGGAAGAGAGCTCTTACTACCAGGGGCCTGATAAGAGAAGGACTGCCCATGCATTCTCTATGAGGATGGGAATCAGAGAACCGCCGGTCAATACTTGCCTGTCTGTTTCCATAGCACCTGCTGGGTGAGGGCTGAGCTCTGCTTTCCCACATGAAGACGGATCAGACGCAGCACAGCCATGCCCTTCTGAGATACAATCAGCTGCCTCCCCTCAATATTTTCACAGACTAATAAACCAACCAAGGAAGTCTGCCCTCTGCATATCACCTCCCTGATAGTCAACAAGATCCAAAACACCTGCCAGGAAAGTGCACTCACTGTAAACTGTTATCGTGGCCTTAAGTTATAGTTCTCTCTCATTTTGTGTCTCAAGTTTACTGTGCCACACACGTTGAGGTCAACCGAGCTCAGCCAAGAGGAAAGTGACTGGTGTGAGACCGAGGTTGTTCTAAGCCTACATTCCATAGGCAGGGACCGACAGTGAGGCACTCAGACCCCCCCCCCCCCCCCCTCCCTCCTTTAGGTCTTTTCATCCTAGCAAGGCCGCCACACAGCCCCAGCTCCCAGCAGGAGACATCATGCAGGCCCCGCTGGGCTGTGTCTACAGAGATCCACTGCCACAGCCAGGCTTTCCACAGGCACGCTCAGTATCTTGGTTTGTCTCTCTCCCTCTCTCTGTTCCAGTCTGTTGGAAGTGGAAATGAGAATAGGGGTGGGAGGGATTGTTGCCTTCATACTCCTGAAGGCAAGTCACACTGAAATGCTTGGACACACACAGGGAGGTGGTGAGAGGGAAAGAGCTGGTGTGGTCCTGCATGCCAGGCTGTACACTGACAGAGGAAGTACAGCAGCTCCAGAGGTCAGTAGATCATATCTAACACAACACACCTTGCAAAGAGAGCCACCACAATAGAGGATCAAGATTATCTTGACATAACACCACAAATGGTTTTAGATGGGCCAAGAGCGATGGAATGAAAGGGACAAACTCACACCATTTCTACCAAAGCATCATTCTTGCAAGTGGCAACTAATGGATATTCTTTCAGTGTACATTCATATAACATTCCTTCTTACAATCAAAAGATCCTCATGCAACATACTCATACGGCATACTAAAATAATAAGAAGGGTGTGAGTTTGAGTCTTGAGGCAATGAGTCCCTCATTAACAATTTAGTCCTAAAAAAATCTGCTCAGTGCAACCAAGGAAAATCCCAAGAATGATATTCAAAAAGAGGACTGTTGAGCTGAGTTGTCGTACGGGTTTGGAAGGCCCTAGTCATTTGAAAACACGATATTTCCACTTTACTTATGCAGGTTCCAACTCCTAGTACCTCACAAATAGGTTTAACTACCTGTTTTTGACTCCCTACAGTATTTACTCTGCTTCATACTGACAGCTATGCCTGCAGTCAGTCCGCCCCATCCTGGCCCTGATCTCCTCCACTGCCCAGACGGCACTGTGGGACTCAGGTCCCAGACGGCACTGTGGGACTCAGGTCCCAGACGGCACTGTGGGACTCAGGTCCCAGACGGCACTGTGGGACTCAGGTCCCAGACGGCACTGTGGGACTCAGGTCCCAGACGGCACTGTGGGACTCAGGTCCCAGACGGCACTGTGGGACTCAGGTCCCAGACGGCACTGTGGGACTCAGGTCCCAGACGGCACTGTGGGACTCAGGTCCCAGACGGCACTGTGGGACTCATTTGACCACAAGCTTTGTTTCTGTACATGTATGCAGAACAATAACAGACAAGTGAACCGCACACTGCGCCAAAATACTTATTGTAAGTACACACAACAGCATGTACTCAATATAAATGGGTAGCTAGCTATAGGGGTGCTGTTAGGTTGGGGCTGGGGCCACCCTAATAAAGGGGTGAGTTTTAAAACAGCAAGTCTACAGTTACAAGGCTGCAGTACTGAAATATTCTGAGGTCAATTTAACCACAGGTCCAGGTTGGCAGACGCTGCAAGCAATATACACACAGCCAACCCTACCAGACAGCTGTCCCCCTTATCACCTAGTCCCCAGGATATGCTGAAATTACAATATCGGTCAACCGGCCTCTCCACCATCTCCATTATAATTGTACTTCATTTTAATTTAACTACGTAAGTCAGTTAAGAACAAATTCTTATTTTCAATGATGGCCTACCCCGGCCAAACCCTAACCCGGACGACGCTGGGCCAATTGTGCACCGCTCTATGGGACTCCCAATCACGGCCGGTTGTGATACAGCCTGGAATCAAACCAGGGTCTTTAGTGACACCTCTAGCACAGATGCAGTGCCTTAGACCGCTGCACCCTCGGGAGCCCCAAGGAGGGCACTTCAGACAAACAAGAGCATAGTATGGTGAGAGAATGGTCTTACAGGATTGTCAGTCAAAAGACATATTGACCAGATATAACCTCTGAACTTCGATCCTTTGCTGACTCAGTCTCTTCCCGATGTCTCTTGCTGCACAATTAGGCCCATGTTTTCCCATCACCATATGATCATTAGGCCACAGACACTGCAAGGCCTACTCATCCTCTTGATGACTGGTCCAGACCACCATGCTGCCAGGTCAGGACCAATTACATTTCAATATGAGAAATATGCAGTCAGTGTCTAGGGCACAGCCATAACTTACAGCCCTGCTGGATGCTGCCATGATCAGAGTATTCTCTGGCACCACCCCAATCCCATCGGAGAGAAGTGCTGTTCAAATAAGCTCCGTCCTTATTATCATGTCTGGAGGAGGCAGCAGGGTAATAACATCAGAGAAATATGGTAAAACATTAACTGCTGAGGCAAGGTAATACCAGCTCTAAGTGCAGTCTGTATGTTCCTACACAGAACCTACTGTGCCCCTGTCATTTCATGGCTTCCTTCCTGCACATCAGCACCAGGCTCTGTCTAAAAAGCCATTTCAGTCCACTCTCCTCCAGTCCCCTCCATTAAGGCACAAGCATCTCCCGCCCGCTATCCTTGCATGCTGAATGGCAGGGACAGTAAGCAGAATTCAGTGTGCACTTGAGTAAGCCATCTCTTCTCCTTTATTCACATGGTGGGCTCCACATCGGCGATGCTGTAATGTGGAGGGACAGATGTGGCTTACGTAACACCCAGGAAAATCAGTGTCTCGCTGAGGCTTAATCTTCATGACACCCCACTCTTGATGGACCATCACAAGCCTGCCACTGCGGTGCAGGGCAGGCCATTCTACAGCAGGTCACACTGCAGCAATCAATGAGCAGTTCTCTTAAGAGGAAATCAATGGGCGGATCGCTTGCCTGTGTTTGTCTCAAACGGAAAAGTGGAAAAGGAAATTACCACAGGAGGTAAATCATAATAATGCATGAATGAGTTTGAATAATTTTTACGTTGAAGCACTAATTTATTTGATTACAAAAGCAGTGCTTCAAACATTTTGCCAACTTTTAACTCATCCAGCAACTGCATGAGTGAACAAGATCATACGTTGACTGTATTTTCCTCATTAACATTAGACATCAATAACAACATCACACAACCAAGCGCTGAGTAACTCCAAATAGTTTTCTTTAATTTGCAATTAGAGAAAGTTGAGAGACTACCAGTGACATATAACGGGAAAAACAGAAATGTGTGAAATAAGAATCAGAACCCAGCTTTGCCGCCCGCCAGTAGTTTGTAGAGAAGCCGTGGTCTAGTGGAGCAAAAAAATGCAGCAACTCTGACAAAGACAGCATCTAAATTTTTTCAAACAGCTGTTCTGAACTGCGGGTTCAGTGTCTGTGAACGTGCTTGAAGAACAGGAATGCCTCTGTTCAAATCCTTCCTCTGATGTGTTAGAAGAAGACATTTTGCCTCTGATCTCTGAGTATGTGAGATCAGAAAGACTAAATCAATCCCTCTTCCCCCGTTTTCTGTGTATTTTGAAGAGGTCTTCCGTTCCCATGATTCCTAAAGGATTAGGCTCTTTAGGAGAACTACCAATGAAAGTAACCCGAGCGAGCACAATATGTTATGGCCTATCTGTACTTTTCTGTAGCCAAGCAGTCATCTTGGTCTGTAGAAAAGCAAATCAGAAACAACCATGCGGATCAGGCCAGACTAAATTAGTAGGTCTGACTCAAGCATTTCTGCAGTATAAAAAAAATGCAGCTCAAGTCTCACTGGTGGAGAGTGACTCAGAGTAAGCATACTTCAACAAGAGCCAAACATCCCTAATACCAAATGTTTGAGAAAATGTACTTAGACATCAAGATTATGACTAGGGATGCTGGTGATTTCTTGCCTGACAAAAATATACGGTGCATTCGGAAAGTATTCAGACCCATTGACTTGGTCTTATTCTAAAATGGATTCAATTGTTTTTCCTTCATCAATCCACACACAATACCCGAAAATGAAAAAGCAAAACCAAGTTTTTAGAAATGTTTGCAAAAGTATAAAATTAAAAACAAATACAAAAATATCAGATTTACATAAATATTCAGACCCTTTACTCAGTACTTTGTTGAAGCACCTTTGGCAGCAATTACAGCCACGAGTCTTCTTGGGTATGACGCTACAAGCTTGGCACACCTCCCATTCTTCTCTGCAGATCCTGTCAAGCTCTGTCAGGTTGGACGTGGAACGTTGCTGCACAACTATTTTCAGGTCTCTCCAGCGATTTTCGATCCTAATCTGACAATTATATGCATAGTCTAGTTTCTGGGCATGAGAAATAGGCAGTTTCAAAAGGGTGTGTTTTTTTGTGTGCCAAAAACGAAAATCCTGCCCCCTACACTCAAGAAGTTAATTCCTAGGCGGTCATTGAAAATAAGAATTGGTTTTTAACTGACTTGCCTAGCTAAATAAAAGGTAAAAAAAAAAAATTGAGACGAGATTAGAGTTGTTGGTTAGAGCTGCCCCGCCCTAAAAAAAATATATATATATATATATTTTTAAACTAAACAAAAAGAGATCTCAGGAGATCCAATATTAAGAATTGTTGACTTGCATGAAGCTGGAAAGGGTTACAAAAGTATCTCTAAAAGCCTTGATGTTCAAACTGTCTATAAATGGAGAAAGTTCAACACTGTTGCTACTCTCCCTAGGAGTGGCCATCCTGCAAAGATGACTGCAAGAGCACAGCGCAGAATGCTCAATGAGGTTAAGAAGAATCCTAGAGTCAGCTAAAGACTTAAGGAAATCTCTGGAACATGCTAACATCTGTTTACGAGTCTACGATACGTAAAACACTAAACAAGAATGGTGTTCATGGGAGGACACCACAGAAGAAGCCACTGCTGTCCAATAAAAACATTGCTGCACGTCTGTAGTTAGCAAAATAGCATCTGGATGTTCCACCGCGCTACTGGAAAAATATTCTGTGGACAGATGAAACTAAAGTTGAGTTGTTAGAAAGGAACAGCACACCAACATCAAAACCTCTTCCCAACTTTAATGTATCGTGAAGGGAGCATCATGGTTTGGAGTTTATTTGCTGCGGGAGGCCCTGGACAGCTTGCTATCGGCGACAGAAAAATGAATTCCCAAGTTTATCAAGACATTTTGCAGGAGAATGTAAGGCTATCTGTCCACCAATTGAAGCTTAACAGAAGTTGGGTGATGCAACAGGACAACGACCCAAAACACAGAAGTAAATCAACAACAGAATGGCTTCAACAGAAGAAAATATGACTTCTGGATTGGCCCAGTCAGAGTCCTGACAACCCGATTGAGATGCTGTGGCCTGACCTCAAGAGAGCGGTTCACACCAGACATCCCAAGAATATTGCTGAACTGAAACAGTTTTGTAAAGAGGAATGGTCCAAAATTCCTCCTGACCGTTGTTATTAAATCCCAGTATTCACATACTTTTCCATCCTGCACTGTGAATGTGTAAATGGGGTGTTCAATAAAAGGCATGAACATGTAAAATTGTTTGTGTGTAATTAGTTAAGCAGACTGTGTATAACAAAAAGATCAGATCAAATTGTATAACAAAATTATGCAGAAGTCCAGGTAATTCCAAAGGGTTCACATACTTTTCTTGCCACTGTATTTTTGGGAAAGAGTGGTAAGCAGCCTGAAACCTATAGCAGTAGCCATTGCACGGATTGAGGGAGACAATGCCATTCTGTCTGATGACTCTGCTTGCAGGTATAAGCGAAGAAATCCATACAGCCCTGTTGCTCCAAGCAGAGGAAACTGCAGTTCGGTTCAGAAATACATCAAAAAGCGTGAAGACTTCTGCCTGAAGCACATACAGTTGAAGTTGGAAGTTATACACTTTAGCCAAATACATTTAAACTAAAGTTTTTTTACAATTTCTGACATTTATTTCAAGTAAAAATCCCCAGTCTTAGGTCAGTTAGGATCACCACTATTTTAAGAACATGAAATGTCAGAATAATAGGAGAGAGAATGATATATTTCAGCTTTTTATTTATTTCATCACATTCCCAGTGGGTCAGAAGTGTACATACACTCAATTAGTATTTGGTAGCATTGCCTTTAAATTGTTTAATTTGGGTCAAACGTTTCAGGTAGCCTTCTACAAGCTTCCTACAATAAGTTGGGTGAATTTTGGCCCCTTCCTCCTGACAGAGCTGGTGTAACTGAGTCAGGTTTGTAGGCCTCCTTGCTCGCACACGCTTTTTCAGTCGTGCCCACACATTTTCAATAGGATTGAGGTCAGGGCTTTGTGATGACCTCTCCAATACCTTGACTTTGTTGTCCTTAAGCCATTTTGCCACAACTTTGTAAGTATGCTTGGGGTCATTGTCCATTTGGAAGACACATTTGCAGCAGAGCTTTAACTTCCTGACTGATGTCTTGAGATGTTGCTTCAATATATCCACATAACTTTCGTACCTCATGATGCCATCTATTTTGTTCTGTGCACCAGAAAGTACGATCTTTGTTCCCATTTGCAGTTGCAAACTGTAGTCTGGCTTTTCTATGGCGGTTTTGAGACAGTGGATTCTTCCTTACTGGACAGCCTTTCCAGTTATGTTGATTTAAGACTCATTTTACTGTGGAAATAGATACTCTTGTACCCGTTTCCTCCAGCATCTTCACAAAGTCCTATGCTGTTGTTCTGGGATTGATTTGCACTTTTCACAATGTACGTTCATCTCTAGGAGACAGAACGCATTTCCTTCCTGAGCGGTATGACGGCTGGATGAGGGCAAGGTTCTTGGCAGTCTGGCAAAGTACACTTCCAAGCAAGGGCTTTGGGATGGAGACACAATATGGCAGTCGTGCCAACATATCTCATCAGCCACCTGGTGGAAGGGACTTTGTGGATCTGAGGCTCTTTCCCCGTTGCCTCAATCCTCCTCCAAATCCCACCAACATCAGCTGCCTCAGAGAGCAACTGGTCCTTGTTTGGGAACACACACACACACACACCAAAGCACGCAACAGGCTGACCACTACAAGGTTTGAAAAATTGGTGGCCATCCGGGCAAATTAAGCTTTTTGAGCCTGCCAACGAACCGTCCTCAACGAGGTTGGAAAGTGACAGTGAAGATGAGGCCTCAGAGTCTGATGTTCAAGATGTGGACATTGAGGAGGTCCAGGGAGATTACATGGAAGCCTGAGAGGAGGACAACCAAAGCTTTAGTTTCTAGACTATCATTTTACAGATGTTGAAAACGTTTTTTGGGAGATGCGATGGATCATTCAATATTCCCTTTTGTTGTTCAATGAAATCATCCCATGTGAAGAATCAACTCATTTAATTAAAGTTCAATTTGTAAGTAAATGTATTAGATTTGTTTCTATTGGAAGGATTTAATCATTTGCAATTAATGTCTACTTATGATAAGTTAAAAGGTTTGTCTCCATAAGATATAGTAAACATATCCAATGCAAAAAAACATTACATTTAAATGGAGTTCATATTAATTTGCATATATTCCCATATGTTCCCACCTCTGAATATTCCCCAAAATGTGCAACCCTAGTCTGAGGTCCTGAGTACTCTGAAGCAGGTTTTCATCAAGGTTCTCTCTGTACTTTGCTCCGTTCATCCTTTCCTTCGATTCTGACTAGTCTCCCAGTCCCTGCTGCTGAAAAAACATACCCACAGCATGATGCTGCCACCCCCATTCTTCATCGTAGGGATGGTGCCAGGTTCCTTGTGCCTTGACACAATCCTGCTCAGAGCTCTACACAATTCATTTCAAATCAAAGTTTATTTGTCACGTGCGCAGTATACAACAGGTGTACAGTGAAATGCTTACTTACAGGCTCTAACCAATAGTGCAAAAAAGGTATTAACTGAACAATAGTTAAGTAAAGAAATAAAAACAGTGAAAAGTAACAGTAGCGTGGCTATATACGGTAGCGAGGCTATAAAAGTAGTGAGGCTACATACAGACATCGGTTAGTTGGGCTGATTGAGGTAGTATGTACATGTAGATATGGTTAAAGTGACTATGCATATATAATGAACAGAAAGTAGCAGTAGTGTAAAAGAGGGGTTAGTGAGTGGTGGGTGGCGGGACACAATTCAAATAGCCTGGTTAGCCAATGTACGGGAGCACTGGTTGGTCGGGCCAATTGAGGTAGTATGTACATGAATGTATATAGTTAGTGACGATGCATATATGATAAACAGAGAGTAGCAGCAGCGTAAAAGAGGGGTTGGGGGGGGGGGCAGAAAATGCAAATAGTCCGGGTAGCCATTTTATTACCTGTTCAGGGACTTGGGGTAAAAACTGTTGAGAAGCCTTTTTGTCCTAGACTTGGCACTCCGGTACCGCTTGCCGTGCGGTAGTAGAGAGAACAGTCTATGACTGGGGTGGCTGGGGTCTTTGAACGTTTTTAGGGCCTAGAGGTCCTGGATGGCATGCAGCTTAGCTCCAGTGATGTACTGGGCCATACGTACTACCCTCTGTAGTGCCTTACCAGGCAGGGATGCAACCAGGATGCTCTCGATGTTGCAGCTGTAGAACCTTTTGAGGATCTTAGGACCCACGCCAAATCTTTTTATAGTTTCCTGAGAGGGAGAAGGCTTTGTCGTGCCCTCTTCACAACTGTCTTGGTGTGTTTGGACCATTCTAGTTTGTTGGTGATGTGGACACCAATGACCTTGAAGCTCTCAACCTGCTCCACTGAATGGGGCTGTGCTCGGTCCTCTTTTTCCTGTAGTCCACAATCATCCCCTTAGTCTTGGTTACGTTGAGGGATAGGTTGTTATTCTGGTACCACCCGGCAAGATCTGACCTCCTCCCTATAAGCGGTCTCGTCATTGTCGGTGATCAGGCCTACCACTGTTCTGTTATCTGCAAACGTAATGATGGTGTTGGAGTCATGCCTGGCCATGCAGTTGTGGGTGAACAGGGCGTACAGGAGGGGACTGAGCACACACCCCTGGGGGGGCTCCAGTGTTGAGGATCAGCGTGGCAGATATGTTGTTACATACCCTCACCACCTGGTGGTGGCCCATCAGGAAGTCCAGGATCCAATTGGAGAGGGAGGTGTTTTAGTCTTATAGTATTGAGGGTACTATGGTGTTAAACACTGAGCTGTAGTCAATGAATAGCTTTCTCACATAAGTGTTCCTTTTGTCCAGGTGGGAAAGGGTAGTGTGGAGTGCAATAGAGATTGCATCATCTGTGGATCTGTTTGGGCGGTATGCAAATTGGAGTGGGTCTAGGGTTTCTGGGATAATGGTGTTGATGCGAGCCATTACCAGCCTTTCCAAGCACTTCATGGCTACAGACGTGAGTGCTACGGGTCTGTAGTCATTTAGGCAGTTTGCCTTCGTGTTCTTGGGGACAGGGACTATGTTGGCCTGCTTGAAACATGTTGATATTACAGACTCAGTCAGGGACATGTTGAAAATGTCAGTAAAGATACCTGCCAGTTGCTCAGCACATGCCCAGAGCACACACCCTGGTAATCTGTCTGGCCCTGCAGCCTTGTGTATGTTGATCTGTTTAAAGGTCTTACTCACGTCGGCTACGAAGAGCGTGATCACACAGTCATCCAGAACAGCTGATGCACTCATGCACGCCTCAGTGTTGCTTGCTTCAAAGCGAGCATAGAAGTGATTTAGCTCGTCTGGTAGGCTCATGTCACTGGGCAGCTCGCGACTGTGCTTCCCTTTGTAGTCTGTAATAGTTTGCAAGCCCTGCCACATAAGACGAGCGTCGGAGCCGGTGTAGTATGATTCAATCTTAGCCCTGTATTGACGCTTTGCCTGTTTGATGGTTCTTCCCAGTGCATAGCATGATTTCTTGTAAGATTTCTTGTAAGTCCCGCACCTTGAAAGCAGCAGCTCTACCCTTTAGCTCAGTGCGAATGTTGCCTGTAATCCATGGCTTCTGGTTGGGGTATGTACGTACAGTCACTGTGGGGACGACGTCCTCGATGCACTTATTGATAAAAGCCAGTGATTGATGTGGTGTACGCCATCGGAAGAATCCCGGAACATGTTCCAGTCTACAGTCCTGTAGTTTAGCATCTGCTTCATCTGACCACTTTTTTATAGACCGAGTCACTGGTGCTTCCTGCTTTAATTTAGCTTGTAAGCAGGAATCAGGATGTTAGAGTTGTGGTCGGATTTACCAAATGGAGGGCGAGGGAGAGCTTTGTACGCGTCTCTGTTTGTGGAGTACAGGTGATCTAGAATTGTTTCCCCTCTGGTTGCACATTTAATACGTTGATAGAAATTAGGTAGAACTGATTTAAGTTTCCCTACATTAAAGTCTCCGGCCACTAGGAGCGCCGCCTCTGGGTGAGTGGTTTCCTGTTTGCTTATTTCCTTATACAGCTGAGTGAGTGCGGTCTTAGTGCCAGCATCTGTCTTTGGTGGTAAATAAACAGCCACGAAAAGTATAGCTGAAAACTCTCTAGGCAAGTAGTGTGGCCTGCAATTGATCACAATATACTCTACTTCAGACGAGAAAAATATAGAGACTTCCTTAGATTTCGTCCACCAGCTGTTTACAAATATGCACAGACCACCCCGTCACGGTAGGGTCTACACTTGTTGTATTCAGTTCATGTGACAAATAAAGTTTGATTTGATGAGTCCAAATTTGAGATTTTTGCCTCCAACCGCTGTGTCTTTGTGAGACGCAGAGTAGGTGAACGGATGATCTCCACGTGTGTGGTTCCCACTATGAAGCATGGAGAAGGTGTGAGTGTGCTTTGCTGGTGACACTGTCTGGGATTTATTTAGAATTCAAGGCACAATTAAACAGCATGGCTACCACAGCATTCTGCAGCAATATGCCATCGCATCTGGTTTGCGCTTAGTGGGATAATCATTTGTTTTTCAACAGGACAATGACCCAACACTCCCCAGGCTGTGTAAGGGCTATTTAACCAAGAACGAGAGTGATGGAGTACTGCATCAGATGACCTGGCCTCCACAGTCACCCGACCTCAACCCAATTGGGATGACAGAGTGAAGGAAAAGCAACCATTAAGTGCTCAGCATATGTGGGAACTCCTTCAAGACTGTTGGAAAAGCATTCGAGGTGAAGCTGGTTGAGAGAATGCCAAGAATGCGCAAAGCTGTCATCAAGGCAAAGGGTAGCTACTTTGAAGTATCTCAAATATCTTTTTATTTGTTTAACACTTTTTGGTTACTACATAATTCCATTTGTTTTATTTCATAGTTTTGATGTCTTCACTATTATTCTATGATGTATAAAACAATAAAAATAAAGAAAAACCCTTGAATGAGTAGGTGTGCCCAAACTTTTTACTGATACTATATAGTCATTCAATAAAAAACAAGTGCCATTGAAACGAATTAGCTACGTTACCTGCTCGGCTCTAGTGGGGTCACAGCGGAGCTTTGCAGTGGCAAAAGATGTCATGAGAAATTGCTGCTGCTTGTAATATTTCACTTCATATGCAGTCAAAATGCCTGCCTCTGCACTTCTAGTGTTACCCTCTGCACTGTTCTTCAAGTAAATGTGTTTTTGTGGAAATTGTTCAAAGTAGCCTTATGCATATCGTTGTATGGTATGTTAAACATAGCAATCACTGTTTTTTGTTAGTTTTTTTGCATACATTTTATGGTGAGAAATAGGAGTCTCAGTGTTACTCTAGAATTGCCCTATACAGGAAACAAATGTGATAGAGCAACATCAGACACTGCATAAAATGTAGCTCTGCAATAATACAGAACCAACCTTACCACAACATTCACTGCCTTAATTTTACCAGGCAAGTTGACTGAGAACACATTTTTCATCATCATAACCCATGGATGCACATTAACTGTCTTTACACGGCATCCAGGGGCCATCTGCACCTGACTCTCATCAGCACGCGCTCAGCCTCCGCCACAGCTAGCAGCGCTCAACGCTCGCCTTGTCTGAAGAACGAGGGGAGGAAATGTTTTACAACAAAGTCTGCCTCTAAACAAACACCTCTTTTATCCCATCTCTGCTTTTAATCCCAAGGTATTTTCCTCCCCGCCTTTAACGAGTGACTGCGCTCTCTCTGCATCAATCTTCTAATCTTCCAAAGGCTTAACACATTCACAACAAAATCGAAATTCCGAGTCTCTAAACATACTGAGTTGATGTTTTATCTCAGCTGTCATCCACTTTTAAAGGTTGTAGGGTGTCGTATTTACTGTGCCAGTTTCTGCATGGGATAATGAATCAAAATACAGTTTTCATAGAATGTTTGGGAATGACGTAGAGTAAGGCACGTGAAAATTATATAGCAATATAGTCAGAAAGCGGTCGTGAGTTTAAAATGACCAATTAAAATGTATTGACACCGCAGTAAATAAAACGTGTCAATCTTGTCCAGGACTGGACTCTACACACGCCATAGCCAATCAGAGCTACAGTAGGCCCATATGAAAACAAACCATTTGTCACACGGGCCTGGTATCATTCACTTTGAACTGGGCCGTGTGTTTACAGGCAATAACAACAGCTCAACTTAGACCATTAGAAAATAGAGATGCACAATATAAAATCGGTGAACATATAGGAATCGGCCGATGTCTAGTTTAACGCCCGATGTGCCAAACCGATGTCAAAGCTGATGTGCATACCTATATAACAAAAGGTACATGATGTAATGACATCACGTAAACCTTCAATGTAGGACAAGCTAGTTAACCTAGTAATTTCATTAACTATGTGTAGTTAACTAGTGATTATGTGAAGATTGATTGTTTTTTATAAGATAGGTTTAATGTTATCTAGCAACTTACCTTGGCTTCTTGCTGCACTCGCGTAACAGGTGGTCAAGCCTGCCACGCAGTTTCCCCGTGTAATGCAATGTATTCGGCCATAATCAGTGTCCAAAAATGCCGATTACCGATTGTTATGAAAACTTGAAATCGTCCCTAATTAATCGGGCATTCCGATTAATCGGTCGACCTCTAGTTTAATTGCCTTTGAATATTATTATTTTTTCTGTAATGTTAAAGGCCAAATTCGGTTTTTATCTCATTATCAAATCATTTCTGTGTGATTGTTTTAAATTAAAATGGTTAAAATAAACAAAAATAGCTTCTTAGCAAAGAGCAATTTCTCAAGCAAGAATTTAGCTAGGACTGTCTGGGAGTGGTCTGAGTGGGGAGGGGGAAACTGAAAACTAGCTGTTAAAATCGGCAGACAGGTTTGGAACTCATCTTTCTTATTGGTCTATTAACTAATTCAGGTGGGCCAGAACTCCATCCCACCAAAACAGGCTATTATTTCAGAAGGTCTTTTCAAACAGCTCTTACACTAAATGGGCATGATCATATCAGCATTTTCACAGCATTACCTCAGTGTAGAAATATATATAAAAACAGGAAATCCACGTTGACTGCATTTGGACTTTAACACTCCCCACATAATATTGACTGTAAAAACTACCCAAGTGGCATTGTACAGTCTGGTCCCATCGTTGATGATAGTATCCAAATCAAAACAGTATCACTTCCAAATAGGAAGTTGCAATATTTTGTTTCCCAACATACACTAAGACTTTTGTAATTTCAACAATAAAACACTGTAGAATGCACAGTAAAATACCATACATTTATTTTACATCATTAATACAACTTAGACTTTTACAAAATATGCTGTAATATATTTCACAGTACTATGTTCCTTACTGTAACACATTACAGCATCCCTGTACATTTATAGCAGTAGAGCTGTAATATGTTTTACAGTAAGGAACACAGTAGTGTAAAATATTACAGCATCTCTGCTGTAAAGCAAAATTACAGTATAAAGCTGGAAACTCTGGTGTAAGTATAGGCCTAAAAGCTGTATATTTACAGGGAAAAGTTGGACAGTGTAGCATTTAATTTGTTTTGCTCTGACTATAGCTACCGGTTCAATAAAGTGCAAGTCGGATGGTGAAAACAAACTGTTGTTTCACACCACAAAACCCCGAATAACAGCGCAAGAATGGCCAACAGGCTAGCGCGTGTTCTAACACCTGACCCAGCAGAAAGACATGTTTTAAGACCGCAGCATATTTGCGCTAGGTCAACAACCAGTCGTTCACATCCTGAAGTCTAGCTGTGTTACAAGTTACAACGCATAGTTCCAGACTAGGCTACGTGGCCTTTTCAACATCCACCCGCGTACAGTATCTAGCTGGCATTATCCCCCCCACATTATTCTGAAAGTTCGACATTAGAGACAACATGCACCATTTCAAGAAAAAGGAATGTAGCGTAACTAGCTAACAAACTAATGTCATTGCAAAGGAGATGACAAGCAGTGAGCCACGCAATAATGCATGAAAAGGTGATGTAGAAACTTGCTAAACAGCAAATTGACAACGGAATAACTGCTGTCAAAGCCCCACATGGTCGAGCTAGCGAAATGTTAAGCTAGCTAGTCAGGTACATCACACAATTGCAGATATTTTACATGCGTGCTAGCTAGGTCCATTACCAACGTGATCGGGCAGTCAGCAACACCGAGGTGATACCAATAGGTTTTTCAGTTGCAGCGCAAGCCAGGCAAACGGTGCACGAGCCAACCTTACCTGTATTTGAGGGATGCCACCCGGTCCCTCCACTATTTCTGGCGAGTTCTCAAAAACTCGGTCTCGGTATAATGACCACAGACCAACGTTCGGCAGGAAAATAAGAGCGGCTATAAGTAACCCTGCGAACTGCAGTAGTCGTTTTTCTTTTCGCCTCATCTCTCCAGAATAAATGTGAGAAAAACTGTCTACAATGTACTCCCAACTGCTTCCAGGTGGACAACTTTCAATCTGAACAAACCAACGATATAATGTTGAAGCTGCGGGAACTTCCGCTAGGGGGAGTGAACCAATATCGTAGTTGGGAGCACAAGGACAGACTTTTGCATTCTTTGTAGTGAATAATGATAATAAATATTTGAATCCCAACCAGTTTACCTAATTATACTGCAACAGCACAATATGTTATATTAGATCACCTGCATACCTGTAGAACAGTTGAAAGTTACTCTCATGGTCCCTTGGTGACAATAAAGTGGAGTCACTCAGATTGACCAACAAAATGTACATTTGCATTAATGTAGCGACTTCAATGCAATTTATTCGTGGCAAAATTAGAGGGTTAATGATAATAGAAAATATACTCTCCGAAATTAAATGTAACATTGTAATTCAAGCATTTCTATTGGTAATTGTAAATAATGTGTTGAATCTTGTGGTTGTTTTTTCCTAGGCAAATGTATAAAAACCAACGTGTGTTAAAGGCCCAGTGCAGTCAATAACGTGTTTTTCATGTGTTATATATATTTCCACATTAGCAGGTTGGAATAAAACTGTAAAATTGTGAAATTGGTGCTGCATCTTGGAAACCAAGATTGTTCTTAGGGCAGGCCTGGTTGTAGCTAGATATGTTTGAGTTGCGTTGGGGACAATTTTACCAAATCCTAACCTTTTTCCTAACCTGCCAAGTTAATTCTTCTAACCTACCACGAAAAAGTGACTTCTGCTAGTCAAAACCGGCAGACCTGCCCTGATAGCAGTGTGAGTAGGCCTATCTACTAATGTGATACAGCGCAATTGATGATAATGCTCTTTTAGTGTTAATAGACCGCCTGCAATCAAATCACATTTATTGGTCACATACACATGGTTAGCAGATGTTAATGCGAGTGTAGCGAAATGCTTGTGCTTCTAGTTCCGACAGCCTGTTTTGGTGGGATGGAGTTTTGGCATGCCTGGTGACTGATGTCATTGGAATGGGGGTGACAAGCAGTGAGACACGCAATAACACATGCAAAAGTCATGTAGAATCTTGTTAGGTAGCAAATTGACAAATTGAAGAACTGCTGGCAAACAGCCTCACTTGTTAAGGTACCTAGTCAGGTACATCACACAATTGCAGATATTTTACATGCTAGCTAGGTCCATCACTGAGGTGATACCAAGAAAGAGAATTCCAAACCTCTCTGCCAATAACAGCTAGTTTTCAGTTTTCCCCTCCCCACTAAGACTACACTCAAACCACTCCTAGACAGTCATAGCCAAATTCTTGCTTGAGAAATGTATTTTGATAACAAAGCTATTGTTGTATCTTTTTGACAACTTTGATTGAAAACAATCACAGTAAGGTACTTAATTGTTACCCAGAAATGATTTAATATTGAGACAACATCTGCAGTGGGCCTTTAAACACCTGGAAATGTTGTAATGAGAATCCTAAAATGATCCTCTCTCATCCCTTTCATACGTGTCTTGAATGGCAGAAGACCTTAAGATGACCACAAGATGTCGCCGAATCAAAAGAGGGATATAAATTCAACATTGAACATTTTTTTTACATCATTTGCGCTGACCCGCATTTATTAGACTGGCAAGCCATTGAGTTAGAATTCTCTTTGTAAATGTCAGAACGCTTTTTGTCTACTCAGCATTTTAAAGATTTTTCTCATATCACCAAATCAGCATGCATTGTTGTATGGTATTAATGATTGAAAAGGTAATAATGATATACAATTCTACACATTTGGCATCATGCCATCAACTGATAAAGGAAAGCTGCAGTTTGATCTAATGTGCTGTTGTGAAATTACAATCCAGGGTTCAAACAACAGGCAATTTCATATGACCGCAGTGCAGTGTCCAATGCCCAGTCAGAATAAAATACTTTTGTAGTTATAACACAGAAATGTATTTCAAGAAACAATGGTGCCCAACTGCTCTTATTATTAACTTATAGAATTGTGTCACACCAAGTGGACAAAATGTAATCAATCAGAACTATTTGGTATTATCATGAGTAGACTAGGAGAGTATTGCGCTGGGGAGGGTTCTCTTGCAATAAGGAATTACAAACTAAATGGCAGGAGTACATGGCCTGAACAGATTGTAAGCTTTATTAGAAATATTTATCAAAATATTACACTACTCTGCCATTGCCATAAAAGGGGTACATTTCTTAGTCCTTGGGTGTGATATCTTTTGAATGTATAGTATATATGAAAATAATAAAAAGCAATGAAAACATGTTGTGGTGAAATCATATGGAAGGCTTATTGTTAACAATAAGGCCCAAAATCGACCATATAGCCTGAGATTTCTAACGGTTTGACAGCTTTTATCCCTTGGTGTAACATGAAGATGGTGTCACACCAGAGAAAATAGCTGTCACTCTGAGGGACATAACCCATTAATAAACCTCTATAATGACCATTTTAAATAACACTTACTTGCATTAGACCTAATCGCATCATGTTGCAATTGTGATTCTTTTATGTGTTTCTGAGTGCAATATTTATGTTTTCATTCTCCCAAGTCTTGTTTCCTACGGTTGACCTCTGAATCTGTCTCTGCCTTCTGTGGATTTTTTTATATTTTTTTTACCTGGCCCTAGAGATGGTACACGCAGAAAATGGGGGCTGTCTGTGGTTCTCCCATTCCTGGTTCTCACTCCCTGCATTAGACAATCCATCCCATTGGTCCCTCTCTCTCTCTGTCCTACCAGTTTCACTCCTCCTGACTGATCATACATGATACACCCTGGAAGGGCCCCCATCAACCGTGCCTCTTTTGGAGCCTGTTACCCCCCTGCTCTCCAATATGCCCGGCCGGCCTCACTCCGAGCAAGACCCAGTCGATCCGTCTGTCTCAGTGGTCCTCTGATAGCATTCCGGGGGAGGGCATGGCATGCCTAGGCAATGATGCCTGGGGCGGGCACCATCCTATTACACCCTGACATCAGAGACACACTTCGTTTCTCAAACCCTGTTGTTGTCTCTGTCGTGCTGTATGCTCAAAAAACCCACCAAGAGAACACTTCTCGAGTAGCTTGGCTATGGGTAGGTCGGAGCCTACCACTGGGTGTGCACACTTGTGCTTGGGTCTCCCCTATCAATGGAGGACTGTGCCCCTGAGCCTCTCTGTGAGCCCAGGTAAACCTCCATTTTGTGGTGGGCTACCTGCTTGATCCTGCCAGTAGCATACTCTTGTCCCAAAGATTAAGCCATGCAAGTCTTAGTACACACGGTCGGTACAGTGTAACTGTGAATGGCTCATTAAATCAGTTTTGGTTCCATTGATCGCTCCAATGTTACTTAGATAACTGTGGAAATGCTAGAGCTAAGATATGCCAACAAGTGCTGACCTTCAGGGACACGTGCATTTATCAGACCAAAAACCCATATGGGGTGCTTTTTCAGGTGCCCCAACCGCTTTTAGTGACCCTTCGTGGCACTGTCTGCCCTATCAACGTTCAATGGTAGTTTCTGTACCAACCATGGTGACCACAGGTAACAGGGAATTAGGGTTAAATTCTGGAGAGGGAGCCTGAGAAATGGGTAGCACATCTAAGAAAGGCAGCAGGCACACAAATCCACTCTTGAGTCGGGGAGGTAGTGACGTAAAATACCAATACAGGACTCTTTCAAGGCCTTGTAATTGGAATGAGTACACTTCACATCTTTTAATGAAGATCCATCACTGATGTTTACAACTGATGTTTAGAAGCTTTTTTACAGTGGTCAGAAACTTCTGAAAGTGTCATTAATTATGTTTTAAAAGTCAAATTTTACTGCCTGTGGTGTATTGTCCATCGGTGTGACATAATGTGCCATGGGGTGACATAACGTCCCATGGGGTGACAGCAATAAATTAAAGGAAGAAAAATGTTGTCTTAAGTATGAGGTAGGTAACATAATAATAATACACATATAAGATACATGCTTTTTATCTAGGTTTAGTGAAGTTACTGTTAATCAAAATGTAATAGCAAGACATTTGGTTATCATGATTATACAAGGAAATTCTGTGTTTTTCATTTGAAATGCCAGAATATGATTTGTGACTTATTTAAAGACATCAGTAACTAAATAATGAGTAAAAAGTTTGACATCCCTGCATTATATGAACATTAATGATATCACACTAGAGGATAAATTAAAGGCACTAATGCATGACATGCTTCATTAAATTGGATATTAACTCAACATTTATGGAGGCCATATAACATTTTGAGTTGTTTAGACATAGTTTATTACAGCTATATGTTTTTTTACTTTAATTTTTGAAGAAATATATGTTTTAGTGGCAACTACCCAAGTATAGAAGACAAAAGAGCACATATGTTGCTCTGTGCTGTATTTGTGTTTCCTTTGGAATCATGCAGCCCTGTGTCTTTTATAGAATGGGTTCACTGGGTTAGGAGCATTTCAGCAGCAACAAATTATTGTGTATTATGGAAATGACAGCTCCCTATGGGGAGTAATCAGATTCCTGTGTTGGTTCAAGGGGATTTTCAATTGCTGGTTCAAAGAGATTGCATATATTGATTACATGTCTTCATACATTGAGGAAGAGACGCACGAGTGTGCAACATTGTTTGGTTATTTATACATACTTACTTAGAAATGTATGGTACTAAACATGCAACATGCACAGAAACCATGAAATGTGAAGCATGAATGGAGAAGGACATGTAATTACATAATTGTTGTGCTATTGCGTATTTCATCAAGCTATGATTTGAAAATGCTTAGTGTAACCTATTATTATTAGTCACCCTTCCTGTCCACACAGAATGTGGTCTCTCCAAAAGATGGTGATTATAATGCTTCAAGATCTAATTGAAACATGTAAGTCCCTCACCTATTGATTATTTTTTCTCTCCTGAATAAAAAAAAATAAAAAAAATTCTCCTGATCCTACCCATTACATGACAGGTTCAGTGATTAGAGGACACCTCAAGAACACCCTGTACACTGCACAGACCAGACTGTCATGTATTTATCAGGAATCAAGGTAAGACCTAGATGCAGACTGTCGAAGTAACACTGTTTTTTGTAGCAACAGGGGTAGGCAAAGACAGGTCAAGGCAGGCAGAGGTCGAAAATCCAGGTTATGGCAAAGGTACAGGACGGCAGGCGGACTCAGGGTCAGGGAAAGGCAGGGTTCTGAAATCCAGAGGTGGGGCAAATGTACAGGACGGCAGGCAGACAGGCTCAGGGTCATGCAGAGATGTCAGGCAGGCGGGTACAGGGTCAGGACGGGCAAAGGTTGTCTCATCGTTGTCGGTGATCAGGCCTACCACTGTTGTGTCATCAACAAACTTAATGATGGACAGGTCGTGCCTGTCCATGAGGGAACAGGGAGTACAGGAGAGGACTGAGCACACACCCCTGAGGGGCCCCCCTGTTGAGGATCAGCGTGGCTGATGTGTTGTTACCTACCCTTACCACCTGGAAGACCAGGTCAGGAAGACCAGGATCCAGTTGCAGAGGGAGATGTTTAGTCCCAGGGTCTTTAGCTTAGTGATGAGGATTGAGGGCACTATGGCGTTGAACGCTGAGCTGTAGTCAATGAATAGCATTCTCACATAGGTGTTCCTTTTGTCCAGGTGTGAAAGGGTAGTGTGGAGTGCAATTTGAGATGGCATCATCTGTGAATCTGTTGGTGCGGTATGCAAATTGGAGTGGGTCTAGGGTTTCTGGGATAATGTTGTTGATGTGAGCCATGACCGCCTTTCAAAGCATGTCATGGCTACAGACGTGAGTGCTACGGGTCGGTAGTAATTTAGACAGGTTACCTAAGTGTTCTTGGGCACAGGGATTATGGTGGTCTGCTTGAAACATGTTGGTATTACAGACTCAGACAGGGAGAGGTTAAAAATATCAGTGAAGACACTTGCCAGTTGGTCAGCGCATTCTCGGAGTACACGCCCTGGTAATCCGTCTGGCCCAGTGAATGTTGACCTGTTTGAAGGTCTTACTCACATAGGCTGCGGAGAGCGTGAGTCGCTCGGAACAGCTGATGCTCTCATGCATGTTTCAGTGTGACTTGCCTCGAAGCGAGCATAGACGTTATTTAGCTCATCTGGTAGGCTCGTGTCACTGGGCAGCTCTTGGCTGTGCTTCCCTTCGTAGTCTGTAATAGTTTGCAAGCCCTGCCACATCCGCATCCACATCTACGTTTATCCGCTCAACGTCAGTTTAGCTCATGCCGGTTCAATTTACCTTGTCTGTGTTCGGGCGTTAATTAAATGAATATGTCTCCAACAAAGCATTGGTTTGTTTACATGATCCATGGTCACTCTCACAGGACTATCCTTTGAGGTAGGAATAGTTCTGACTAATTTGTTATCAGAGGCGGCTCAATGCCTAGCCCTCACAGAATTAACACTGGTAATGGATTTTAGCGTACGCAAGTCAATCAGATGTAAATGGCCTGCCACTTGGGGATAATGATGCTAAAATTTCCCCTGCTTTGATGTTCAGCAAATTACTTTGATTCCCAGAGCATTGATCAAATCCACTGTGAGCTTGTGACACGGGCAGAAGGGGGAGGGCTGCTGTATCCATGTAAATCCTCATATTCTGTAGTTCAAGAGTTCATCTATAATTCATGTAATAAGACATAACACGGATTGAGTTGTCATAACTCTTACTTGTGTGGTGGTGGATGTGAGTGGAATGTTTTTCCTGACAGAAATAGAAAACCGGGAAAAACATTAAACATGCTATGGCTTGAAAAGAGTGAATAATCTTTGTTTAACCTGTGCTCACCCCCAAAACATGTCTGCCAGTCAAGTGCAAGTGCTATGTAGTGTGCGTAGAGGATCACACTTGGCTGGTTTTGGATTGATTTTAGGATTTTTTCAATGTTTATTTCCAACGTTAGGTGATTGAGACAGCATTAGCTGACAATGTCATGAAAACAATGTGCAGGCTTGAGTGGGGCATGTGTTATTGTGATTCTGAACGATCAGATAGTTAGCAACAATGGTGGAGTTTGTTTCGCATGGCCCGGTGCCCTGGGTGGGTGAAGTTTCACTTAAGGACCAATGGAATCAGTGTTGCCAACTAATTTTCAGGGTAAGTTGCTAGAAGCAGGTTGATTTGTTGCTAACAGTTGCTAAATTACGTTGTGATGTCATTGCGTGATAACATAAAACTACATCACTACGTAAAAAAAATAATAACGTTACTCAAATTGACTGTCCATCTTGGCAAAAAATATGATTTGACATTTGTTCCGGTACAGACTACCACTCTTTTCTGTACTTCTGTCTGTACAATTTTGATTGAGACATGTTGATTGATGTTGTAAGTTCTGTTCAAGATCAAACATTCGTGACCAACTTTATTCATTGGGTTTGGCTCGTTGAATCCGTGCTACTGCTGCTGCAGTCAGCCAACAATGATTTGCAATTTGCTGAAATTGCTGCTGGCCTGCTGCTGCCTGTGCACCAGCTGAGCGCCTGCTGGTGACGTCACTCACAATGCACTTTTGCAGCCAGGCACGTGTGTTGTGACAGTGTGTGACGTTTTTGTGTCATTTAGAGGGAAAATGCATGCATTTTATGTGCTAAAAGTTCCAAATAAACATTTTAAAGTAGCTAAATTTGTTGCTAGGTGCTGTTTGAAAAAAAAGTTGCCAGGGTAGTCTGAAAAGTTGCTAAATCTAGCAACAAAATTGCTAAGTTGGCACCACTGAATGGAATGATCTAAAATGACCAAACTCTGTTCACCTGGGGCACCTGGCCATGCAAAACGAACTCCACCATTGACAAGAAGCTGCTATTTGGGGAATCATTATTGATCACATGGCTTGTTATGAGGTGTTAATATGGCAGAAATGTGCTAGTTTGCTAACCAACAACTCTAACAATATATTTGAGAGATGTGCTCATTGTGCCAATGTATTTATGTTTTCATTAAACATTTGGAAACAAAATAGATTTTACAAGTTGTCAACAGTCTAAGCCTACCCCAAAACTGTGCACCCGGCGGTTTTGTTGCTAAACAACCAACTGTCTATAGTTTATGACATCACGTGATACATGTATAATAAAACATAAACATTTTGTTGTCCAAAGAGATTTTGTTTTGAAAAGCAAACTGTAAGCTAGCTAGCCTGACATTTAAACTTATAGCATTTTAAACAGCAATCGGTCGACAGTATGGGAGAAAAGTTGAGCCACCCTTGTTTCTAGGAAACCATATACAAAATGTATAATTTGAACAAATATTTAGCAAGAGGTCATAATTTCATGGAGTCTGTGAAGGAGGAAACCACATGGAAAAAGTGACAAGCAAGCTAGGTAAAAAAAAAAAATATTTTCACAAAGTCAAATGACTAGAGGTTAGCGGTTTCATGATGCTTGTATCTAAATCAAAGTTGCTCATTTTAAGATTGTTCTCTACATCAGTTGGGGTCACAACAAGTATCAATGTAAGGCCCTAATCCTAGCATGAAAATGCATCCTTGTAGCTGTGTGAGCTAATGTAGTCAACATGTTTGCCTTGGGGTAAGTTGAGCCAATGACCATGGGGTAAATTGAGCCAATGGTTGAGCTAATGGCAAATTGAGCAGATTTTCTTCCCAGGCGTAATGCAAGGCATTTTCTCTGAGATATGAGATAACAACATGGCCTGGCCAATGTTGAAAGTGTTTGTTAGGTGTTAAGCCTGTTTTAAAACATGTTTCAAATGATTAAAAGTCAAAAAAGCGATTGTGATTGTGTTGTATTGTAATATTTAATTCAGTGCAGAAATGTGTAGTTAGTTTAACTTACCCTGTCCCGCGGCTCAACTTACCCCATACCCGGGAAAAGTTGTGGGACTTTTTTGGGACAAGCTATGTTTTCAAAACTGTAATGTTTACATGAATTCAGATTATTTTAAGATTTTAAATAAATTAGGCCCTAATCTATGGATTTCACATGATTGGGAATACAGTCATGTGTTGGTCACAGATACCTTTAAAAAATGTTAGGGGCGTGGAATTGAAAACCAGTCAGTATATGGTGTGACCACCATTTGTCTCATGCAGCGCGACACATTTGCTTCTCATAGAGTTGATCAGGCTGTTGATTGTGGCCTGTGGAATGTTGTCCCACTCCTCTTCAATTGTTGTGTGAAGTTGCTGGAAATTGGCAGGATCTGGAACACGCTGTTGCACACGTCGATCGAGACCATCCCAAACATTCTCAATGGGTGACATGTCTGATGAGTATGCAGGCCATGGAAGAACTGGGATATTTTCAGCTTCCAGGAATGGTGTACAGATCCTTGCGACATGGGGCCGTGCGTTATCATGCTGAAACATTAAGTGATTGTGGCGGATGAATGGCACAACAATGGGCCTCAGGGCCTCCCGAGCAGCGCAGTGGTCTAAGGCACTGCATCGCAGTGCTAGCTGTGCCACTAGAAATTCTGGGTTCGAGTCCAGGCTCTGTCACAGCCGGCCGCGACTGGGAGACCCATGGGGCGGCGCACAATTGGCCCAGCATCGTGTGGGTTAGGGGAGGGTTTGGCCGGCAGGGATGTCCTTGTCCCATCACGCACTAGCGACTCCTGTGGCAGGCCGGGCGCAGTGCACGCTGACACGGTCGCCAGGTGTACAGTGTTTCCTCCGACACGTTGGTGCGGCTGGCTTCTGGGTTAAGTGGGCATTGTGTCAAGAAGCAGTGGGTTGAGTTTGGTTGGGTTGTGTTTCGGAGGACGCACGGCTCCCGACCTTCGCATCTCCCGAGTCCGGACGGGAGTTGCAGCGATGACACAAGACTATAACTACTAATTGGATACCACAAAATTGGGGAGAAAAAGGGGGGAAAAAAACTGCAAAAAAACAATGGGCCTCAGGATCTCGTATCTCTGTGTATTCAAATTGCCAACAATAAAATGCAATTGTGTTTGTTGTCCGTAGATTATGCCTACCTATACCATAACCCAATCGCCACCATGGGGCACTCTGTCCACAACGTTGACATCAGCAAACCGCTCGTTCCCACGAGGCCATACATGTGGTATGCGGTTGTGAGGCCGATTGGACATACTGCCAAATTCTCTAAAACGATGGTTAAACAAACATTAAATCCTCTGGCAACAGCTCTGGTGGACATTCCTGCAGTCAGCATACCAATTGCATGCTCCATCAAAATTTGAGATATCTGTGGCATTGTGTTGTGTGACAAAACGGCACATTTTAGACTGGTCTTGTATTGTCCCCAGCACAAGGTGCACCTGTGTAATGATCATGTTGTTTAATCAGCTTCTTGATATGCCCAACTGTCAGTCAAGTGGTTTGATTATCTTGGCAAAGGAGAAATGCTCACTAACAGGGATGTAAAAAAAAAAATCACAGAAGTTTAGAGAAATAAGCTTTTTTGTGTGTGTGGAACATTTTCTGGGATCTATTTCAGCTCATGAAACATGGGACGAACACTTTACATCTTGCATTTATATTTCTGTCCAGTATATATTTTCCTGAATGTAAAAAAATTGCTAAATTTACTACACTCTCCCTCTTATTTACAGGCATTGTCAGAAATATTGATGCTCGTTGCTTTGTTTGTATGTGAAAATAAATATGATGTCATGTTCTACTTGATCTTTGAGTCTTCTTGGGTGTTGGCACACCTGTATTTGGAGAGTTTCTCCCATTCTGGTCTGGCTGGGCCACTCAAGGTCATTCAGAGACTTGTCCCGAAGCCACTCCTGTGTTGTCTTGGCTGTGTGCTTAGGGTTGTTGTCCTATTGTAAGGTGAACCTTCGCCTCAGTATGAGGTCCTGAGCGCTCTGGAGCAGGTTTACATCAATGATCTCTCTGTACTTTGCTCCATTCATCTTTACCTCGATCCTGACTAGTCTCCCTGTCCCTGCCGCTAAAAAACTTCCCCAAAGCATAAATTCTGCCACCACCATGCTTCAAATCAAATTTTATTTGTCACATACACATGGTTAGCAGATGTTAATGCGAGTATAGCGAAATGCTTGTGCTTCTAGTTCCGGCAATGCAGTAATAACCAACGAGTAATCTAACCTAACAATTCCACAACTACTACCTTATACATACAAGTGTAAAGGGATAAAGAATATGTACATAAAGATATATGAATGAGTGATGGTACAGAATGGCATAGGCAAGATGCAGTAGATGATATCGAGTACAGTATATACTGTACATATGAGATGAGTTATGTAGGGTATGTAAACATAAAAGTGGCATAGTTTAAAGTGGCTAGTGATACATGTATTACATAAAGATGGCAAGATGCAGTAGATGATATAGAGTACAGTAAATACACTGCTCAAAAAAATAAAGGGAACACTAAAATAACACATCCTAGATCTGAATGAAATATTTTTATTAAATACTTTTTTCTTTACATAGTTGAATGTGCTGACAACAAAATCACACAAAAATTATCAATGGAAATCAAATTTATCAAACCATGGAGGTCTGGATTTGGAGTCACACTCAAAATTAAAGTGGAAAACCACACTACAGGCTGATCCAACTTTGATATAATGTCCTTAAAACAAGTCAAAATGAGGCTCAGTAGTGTGTGTGGCCTCCACGTGCCTGTATGACCTCCCTACAACGCCTGGGCATGCTCCTGATGAGGTGGTGGATGGTCTCCTGAGGGATCTCCTCCCAGACCTAGACTAAAGCATCCGCCAACTCCTGGACAATCTGTGGTGCAACGTGGCATTGGTGGATGGAGCGAGACATGATGTCCCAGATGTGCTCAATTGGATTCAGGTCTGGGGAACGGGCGGGCCAGTCCATAGCATCAATGACTTCCTCTTGCAGGAACTGCTGACACACTCCAGCCACATGAGGTCAAGCATTGTCTTGCATTAGGAGGAACCCAGGGCCAACCGCAACAGCATATGGTCTCACAAGGGGTCTGAGGATCTCATCTCGGTACCTAATGGCAGTCAGGCTACCTCTGGCGAGCACATGGAGGGCTGTGCAGCCCCCCAAAGAAATGCCACCCCACACCATGACTGACCCACCGCCAAACCGGTCATGCTGGAGGATGTTGCAGGCAGCAGAACGTTCTCCACAGCGTCTCCAGACTCTGTCACGTCTGTCACATGTGCTCAGTGTGAACCTGCTTTCATCTGTGAAGAGCACAGGGCGCCAGTGGCGAATTTGCCAATCTTGGTGTTCTCTGGCAAATGCCAAACGTCCTGCACGGTGTTGGGCTGTAAGCACAACCCCCACCTGTGGACGTCGGGCTCTCATACCACCCTCATGGAGTCTGTTTCTGACTGTTTGAGCAGACACATGCACATTTGTGGCCTGCTGGAGGTCATTTTGCAGGGCTCTGGCAGTGCTCCTCCTGCTCCTTCTTGCACAATGGTGGAGGTAGCGGTCCTGCTGCTGGGTTGTTGCCCTCCTACGGCCTCCTCCACGTCTCCTGATGTACTGGCCTGTCTCCTGGTAGCGCCTCCATGCTCTGGACACTATGCTGACAGACACAGCAAACCTTCTTGCCACAGCTCGCATTGATGTGCCATCCTGGATGAGCTGCACTACCTGAGCTACTTGTGTGGGTTGTAGACTCCGTCTCATGCTACCACCAGAGTGAAAGCACCACCAGCATTCAAAAGTGACCAAAACATCAGCCAGGAAGCATAGGAACTGAGAAGTGGTCTGTAGTCACCACCTGCAGAACCACTCCTTTATTGGGGGTGTCTTGCTAATTGCCTATAATTTCCACCTGTTGTCTATTCCATTTGTACAACAGCATGTGACATTTATTGTCAATCAGTGTTGCTTCCTAAGTGGACAGTTTGATTTCACAGAAGTGTGATTGATTTGGAGTTACATTGTGTTGTTTAAGTGATCCCTTTATTTTTTTGAGCAGTGTACATATACTTATGAGATGAGTAATGTAGGGTATGTAAACATCATATTAAGTGGCATTGTTTAAAGTGGCTAGTGATACATTTTTTACATTCATTTCCTTCAATTTCCATTATTAAAGTGAGCTGGAGTTAAGTTAGTATGTTTGTAGCAGCCACTCAATGTTAGTGGTGGCTGTTTAACAGTCTGATGGCCTTGAGATAGAAGCTGTTTTTCAGTCTCTCGGTCCCTGCTTTGTTGCACCTGTACTGACCTCGCCTTCTGGATGATAGCGGGGTGAACAGGCAGTGGCTCGGGTGGTTGTTGTCCTTGATGATCTTTATGGCCTTCCTGTGACATCGGGTGGTGTAGGTGTCCTGGAGGGCAGTTGGTTGGCCCCGGTGATGCATCATAGGGATGGTGCCAGGTTTCTTCCAGACGTGACACTTGGCATTCAGGCCAAAGAGTTCAATCTTGGTTTCATCAAACCAGAGAATCTTGTTTCTCATGGTCTAAGAGCCCTTTAGGTGCCTTTTGGCAAACTCCAAGTGGGCTGTCATGTGCCTTTTACTGAGGAGTGGCTTCCGTTTGGCCACTCTACCATAAAGGCCTGATTGGTGGAGTGCTGCAGAGATGGTTGTCCTTCTGGAAGGTTTTCCCATCTCCACAGAGGAACTCTGCAGCTTTGTCAGTGACCATCAGGCTTTTGGTCACCTCCCGACCAAGGCCCTTTTTCCCGATTGCTCAGTTTGGCAGGGCAGCCAGCTCTATGAAAAGTCTTGATGGTTCCAAACTTCTTCCATTTAAGAATGATGGAGGCCACTGTGTTCTTGGGGCCCTTCAATGCTGCAGAATTGTTTTGGTTCTTTTCCACAGATCTGTGCCTCGACACAATCCTGTCTCGGAGCTCTATGGACAATTCCTTCGACCTCATGGCTTAGGTTTTGCTCTGACATGCACTGTCAACTGTGGGACCTTATATAGACAGATGAGTGCCTTTCCAAATCATGTCCAAACAATTGAATTTACCACAGATGGACTCCAATCAAGTTGTAGAAACATCTAAAGGATGATCAATGGAAACAGGATGCACCTGATCTCAATTTGGAGTCTCATAGCAAAGGGTCTGAATACTTATGTAAATAAGGTATTTTTATTTTAAATTTTTAATACATTTGCTAAAATTCCTAAAAACATGTTTTTGCTTTGTCATTATGGGGTATTGTGTGTAGTTTGATGAGGAACACATTTAAGGATAAGGCTGTAATTTAACAAAATGTGGAAAAAGGATAGGGGTCTGAATACTTTCCGCATGCACTGTAGGATCTTAATTTGATCACTCTTTTGTTGCTGACAGTTTCCCTGCATTGCAGGAAATGCAAACTTGTAGTCTATTCAAGCTACAAAAAATGTTCATTAATTATAATCCACAAAATAATTCACACTTCCTGTTGCTGCAGGATTATTTTCCTTCTGTAGCAAACACTCAAATTAAGATCCTACAGTTAAATATCCATACAAGGCCTCAGGCTGTCCTTACACTCTGAGAGTATTGTAATGGAGTCATTATCAACAGTGAAATGGCTAATCAAATGGAAGCGATGAACTTGGTCATGCAGACTGATGTATTATGTATGCTTTTGTGTGTGAAAGCTTTGTTTTAGAGCACTACTACTTGGTTATTATTATCTTACCAGCAGTGCAGGAAAGACTCTAAAAGGCTCTTGTGAGATTTTTATGAATGGAGTTATCTCCCAAGTACCTCATGTAGTGTGAAAAATAAAACTTTCATTATGTACTATCCTGGTGTTCTCATGCATAACTTAGTAGTGACTTCCCACTGGGCACACCACATCATTTTAATGTGGATAATTGGGTAATATTTGGTTGAGACGTTGATCAGTGAGATTACAGCCTACAGTATATTCACCCACTCAAAAAGACAGACAAAAGTTAGATGAATTTCCAATGTGTTATCACTATGCCTTCAACCATCAAAAAGCACAACTAATTTCCAATGAAAAAAACATCCTATGCATCATATCTTGAACATGCATGCTTTATATGATTACATGAGAAGATAACAGTAAACTCAATGTGGCCATGGATGTGTTACTCATTTTAAGGTTGAATGTTACATTGGTTTGTAAGATAGCCTAAACTTTAGGCTATTTACTGTATTCAAAAAGTTATATTGAATTGTGTTTGGTTGTCAACCTAACCAATTATCAACATTTGAAAGAGATGTATCTTCTGCTTGGATTGTTCCATCTGAGCCACTGACTGTGGTTTAAATTCCAGTTTGTCTACAAATGAATAATTGATATGTTGGATTCACATCTCCATCTCAACCAAAATCAAAGTTAAAGAATAGGACTAAATCAAATCAAACTTAAAATTTTTACGATAAATAAAGTTTGATTTAATTTAGTCCTAGTCTTTAACTTAGATTTTAAAGATGGAGAGATGGAGACATGAATCCCAACATATCAATTATTTGGATAAATACTTGGATAAGATTTATTGCTGCTTACTATCTTAGTGAAAATATTTAATGTCATTATTGTTGGCTTGAGGTAATGAAATAGGACCCGCAGGGAGATACAATTGGTATTTTACACAAATGTTGCTTTGCTCTCATCTTGTTAGTCCTACAGTATGTTACTGTGTTTCACCATCCATTGTGGTCCACCTATCTCCAGACCTCCTAGCATCAATACACTTTGGTCAATAGCAGAGTTTGCCAAACTTTTTAACTCAGGCCCCCCATCCAGCATTGGGGAACATCCCGCGGCTGCTACATTTGCCATGTCATGTGTGTTCATGTGGTATTTGAGTGACTCAAACATTACAACAAAATCAATTGGCTAAAAACCTAGTTGAAAAACGTTAGCCGACATGGGCTAGTTGATCTAGACATTTTTGACAAGTTATAAATTGCTCTCAATGACTGACATGACAAAAGTAAAACTGATGATGCTCTACATATTTTTCAAATAGCACCTTGTGCATTCTACTACTACATTTTTCAGGAGTAAGTTGAAAGCCAGACTGAGTTCCTTGGGAACCACTGGTCTATAGTGGGTGTATGGCCATTTATTACATATAGATGAACTGTAACAGAGTTTACAAAAGCCTATCAATTCCATTCAGAATTATTTTCCCTCAGCTGAACAAAGAAACAATTTGAGAAGCATATTGTCACGTTCGTCGTAATGATGAGACCAAGGCGCAGCGTGAGTAAAGTTCCACATAATTTTAATAAACCGAAACTCACTGAACAAAAACAACCAACAACCAACAACCAACAACCAACAACCAACAACCAACAACCAACAACCAACAACCAACAACCAACAACCAAACGAACCGTGACGCTACTGTTGTGCACTCAGGCAACTAAATGTAGACAAGATCCCACAACACAAATGAGAAAAATGGCTACCTAAATATGATCCCCAATCAGAGACAACAATAAACAGCTGTCTCTATTTGGGAACCATATCAGGCCAACATAGACATACAAAAACCTCTAGACATACAAAAACTAGAGTACCCACCCTAGTCACACCCTGACCTAACCAAAATATATAGAAAAACAGAGATATCCAAAGGTCAGGGCGTGACACATATTCCTTAAACATCTCAGTACCAGTGTAATATTGCTTTTCATGAAAATATTTTATAGTAATCCTCCAATTACGTTGCTTATTCTTGTATTGATAATAGCTCTGTCATGAACTTGGTGAATGCATTGTCAAAGGATAATCAATGCTCTTTATATGTTTGTACATAGCTCTGTGGAAATACATACTTTGAGTTTTACAAGAGCATAAGAAGAGCCCATCAAGTTCCATGTTTCATTGTTCTCTGTTTCTTTCTTTTGTGACAGTTAATAAGGAGATTTGCCATGTGACTCACTGTACCACAAGAGCCTTAGAAAATCCCCAATATGGGCCGATTGAGAATTACTGAGTGTTCAGACTTGTGGCTGTGGCTCAGATAAACACACGCCGGCCCTGCGCACGCACGCACACACACACACACACACACACACACACACACACACACACACACACACACACACACACACACACACACACACACACACACACACACACACACACACACACACACACACACACACACACACGGCTATATTCACTTAACACCCATATAAATAGGAGCGAGCAGTGACATATCCCGTGCATGTCAGGAACTAAAGTGTAAATTAATGGCAAATATGTGTCGTTGACAGTACCGTCAGCAGCTAGCAAGCAGTGTGTGTCCTCAAGTGTAAAGTCCCTGTTTTTACTCTCTACTTTTCACAGCTGAGGTGTTGTGGTTGCTGCCTATATGCTGCCCATGTCTCACCCTGTTATGAAGCAGCATGGCAAGCCACAGCCAGCTTATCAGATCACGCTCTGGAATGAGCCTAGCTGCACACGGGATGTTGATTTGTCCCTGCACATTTCGCAGGGTGTCAGAAACATGACTAGGGTGGAAATATTCCATTCTATTGTATGACAGGGTGGATAATTGGTTGTCAATAACAATCTGTCTCCAATTTGAAATCCTGCGTCTTGCCATGGCGTGATATGCATTCAATGCTCACACATCCGGGAGCAATCTAAAGACATCAGGAGATAGAGCATGCAGTGAAAAGGACATTTCTAAAGGATAAGAATTCCATTTGGAAACGCAGTGCATTGGAAAATATGCTCTACGTATTTTCACTTTTGTTTGTATTTCATCATTCGTCTCGGTTTTATACTTGAAGTATATCTAAATAACTACACACTACCTATTGTGGAGCCAAACATACAGTATACATATGCTGTAGGAGATGGTAATGACTTTGGAAGGGGTCGTGTCCTGAGATGCCAGAAACACATGATCCATGATGAAACCTATGAGAAGTTGAAAGTGATATTGACCAGTGAAATAATATTTGGTTTGACAGCACTGACAGATTTGTCAACAAACTAACCTGATTGCATTGCAATGTGAGGGTCCATATTCAAATGGAACAGTTTTTTGTTGTCATGATCAAGCTCTCTCTCTGTGCCTCTCTCTCGCTCTCTCTCTCTGTCTTACATCAGTAGCAGTCAGAAGGGTTGAGAACCTCTTATAAATAAGCTCTGTGGGAATGTCCGCTGCCCTGAGCTTTCTATTTTCCTTCCCTTATCACTCCTTGTGTTTTTTAAAATTGCTTTACAGTTTTTCCCAATTGCTAAAACATAATTTTGCAAACTAGTCTGGTTTTATCAAAATACTTAACACAATTCACAAAACCACACACCCAAACTGCAAAATACCTCATATATCCTGCAATATGAAGCACTGCAACCAAAACTACAGATAGCATTATCAAAATCAAACGTTTGCACGAAATGGCCCACACTTCATTCATATTACCAGATGTTTGTCTAACCAACTACACACTGTTGGGCATAATGAAAAGCACTCTCATCTTTAGTATGCTTTGCCATAATACGAAAATAGTTCAAATTGTAGAAAATCTTCAGATGCACAGAAATATTTGCAGATACACACACATGCTGTTTAAACAGTTTATTTTGTATTTTTCACCAAACAAGTCAGTGCAACATATGCACAGCAGATATATTTACATTGGACTGAACAAAAATATGTTCACAAAAAAACAGTAAACTGAAAAAGAAAATTGCAGAAAAAATGTGCAGAAAAAATATATCGAAAAAAAGAGGCAAGAAAAATAATTAGGCAGCATCTTGCCGCACAGCTGGGTCTGGCCACAACACCTCGTCCACGTCACAGGCAATATCTTCCCTTGCCAGACATCGAGGGAAGAAGTGCCTTGAGTGCCTTATCCATCCCTGAATCGCACCCACAATCTCATCACATGCCTCTTCCATAGCCTGCACAAGAGGCCTGCGCACAAAGGGCTCTTCTATGGGGTTCAGAAATGGTGAGTATGGTGGGAGGTATTTCACGAGAAATGGTGGGTGGTCAGCAAACCAGTTTTGGACTGGGGCTGCACGATGAAAGCTCACGTTGTCCCATACTACAACGTACCTGGTTCTTTGATGATCTGCATCATTCATACGCTCTGACGGTGGAGGACACCATGCGTATTGGAGATTGCAGCGCACATTGTGATGTTCCCACCACGTTGGCCAGGAACATCTATAATGGCTCTGTGGCCAATGACGTTTCTCCCACTTCTTCTGGTCTTTGCTAGGTTGAACCCAGCCTCATCTATAAAGATGAACTCATGTGGGATTGCATGAGAATCCATTTCCAGTACTCCCTGAAAACAAAGAACAAAAGCAGTCAATATGGTGTTATCCAGTACACTGGGAAACAATGTTGCGTGTAGTGTACTGCAGTCAATATTGTACTTACATCCACATATGCTCGTCTGACCTCCTTGTTTCTTTGAGAGTTTCTCTCAAACGGCACTTTATAAAGTTGTTTCATTCTGATTTGGTTTCGCGTGAGAATGAGAGCCAATGTGGACAGACTGACTCGTTGAATGTTGTTGAATATGGTGTTGTCTTGGATGATGTGGCTTTGAATTTCTCGTAATCTGATTTCATTATTTTCCAAAACCAAGTTCACAATATTAGCTTCCTGTATCCCGGTGAACATTTGGCCCCTTCCTCTATATCATAGTTGCATCTCTCAGTCCTTTAGAAAAACAAAAAAACAAAAATATAGGGCTTGGACAATGCAGCCTAAAGATATTTGCCCCACAGTAGAGTAAATTCTACAGGGAATTTGTGCAGTTAGTGTATGACATCAGCCATTCATGAAGTAAACAGGTGTCACCCAACTGATACACTATGACATGGGGTGTACTACATAGTGTGAAAGAAATGTTGGTTACATACCTGTACTCCAGTCTAAATGTCCGGATGACACAGGCGACAGTAAAACGGCTCAAGTTGGGCTGCACTCTCTGTCCAGCCTCTCGCATTGTCAGCCCATGGTTGATGACATGATCAACCAAGGTTGCTCTGATTTCATTTGAAAGATGTCGTCTTCTTTGGCCATGAACTTCTCTACCAGCTCTACCCATACCTCTCACTCTTCCGCCCCGTGTTTAGACTTTTGGAGACTTGAGAAGAGGTTTTGCTCTCTGTGTGTCTGTTTAAATAATTGTGCTGTACATGTCATTTTAGTGTGTTAGCAATTGGAAAAAACTCTAATACACTATCCCAAAACATGAATCCAAACTTGTTTCCCTGGGCACCTTGCAGAGTCAGCTGGCTTTTAGCAATCAGTTATTTATTTATAGCCAAAATTATATTGCATTTTAACTCAGCTCATTTCCAGAATGCTCATGAAGTGTCATTCTCACTGTTCGACATATCACACCAACACATAGGGAAACATACAGAAAAGTATGGTAAAACATAGAGGGGTACATTATAGGAAACATTATTAGATCGTTGGCATATTTCCCAGTCGATTCAAACCCACAAATGCAAAAGTCAAACACCATTAATGTTTTAGTATTCAAAGGCCCAACAAGTTAGATTTTTATTGGCAATCCTTATCATCTTCAAACTTGTTTTTCCTTTCAGCTGGTTGCAGGCTAAGACATTGATTTCTCCTGCAGCAATTCTTGCGCTGTAGAAAAATATATTTTCTGTCCCGTTTTATGTGCAATTAATTCGCACACAATCAATATTCTCTTCGACTCTTTAGCCGTACCTCAGAGAAAGAGCAGCCTATTCAATTCCCAGCATGTTCCATTTAAGTTGGCCATTGAGACTCCTTATCGAGCTCAGCATCATTTTAGAGGGGAATGGCAATCCAAACGTCTTGCCCTCCCTCCCTCGCACTTCCTCTCACCCCCCTCTCAGAATTTAATTAAACCAGGTAAAGGAGTGCATATCAATATGACTAGCTTTTGTCTGCCAGTGTGTGTAGGCTATCGGTGGCAGTGTGACAAAGGCACAAAAGGTATGGCAAAAGGGAATCCATACAGTGTTGCCGGCTGAATATGAGGCCACAGGCAACAAGACTCTAGTGAGCTGGGTATTGTTGTAATTGGGAACATTTAGGAGCCCTAGTGAAGGTTAACATTAGTAATCCACTGTATTATACGCAAGATGCCAACTGACCTTTGGGCACTAAAGGCTGTTATACAAGAGTGAGTCAAACAATCTGTGCATGAGATCCTAAAAGGCAATAAACAACAACAGTTAACCAAACAATAGAGATGGGTTTAAATGAAGTTTTGTTGTTTTGGTTTCAAAGTTTCTTGAATGGCCAGAAACCTTAGACTGCTCTGCTGAGTCTCTTCCAGGGTCTTGAATGGCCAGAAACCTTAGACTGCTCTGCTGAGTCTCCTCCAGGGTCTTGAATGGCCAGAAACCTTAGACTGCTCTGCTGAAGCTCCTCCAGGGTCTTGTTAGCAGAACGTTGGTCAGTGAAGGATTTCAGAAACTTTGATTACAACAAATGTAATGTTTAAATAAGTAGCCTATATTACTGCGACAATGATCAATTGGGTTAAACAAATACATACAGATTTTGATTGTAAACAAGTCTAGCACTTTTGCCAAAGAAACAAAATAATTTGCCCATACCATAGATGTTGAATTTCAACCAGTTCCCTCTTGGCATTGCTTAATGTGGCCATTCTGCAATGAATGAAAAAATAATACAATTTCTTAAATGATTTAGCATTGATTCTCTGCTGCCCAGACATCGGCTCTAAAGCAAAATGACAGCAACATTAATCATTGAACACTGGTCATTTACAGGCCTGAGAAAGGACAATAATGCATGGTGTCAGTGTGTGTGTCTGGGTCTAAAAGCATAAAACAAAAGGCTGGTTAAGCCCATTGAGACAAAGCTCTCATTAAAGTCAGACTACCCGGAGGAGAGTGAATGGACAGAATAAATCCTCTTTCACTGGAGAGCCTGTGTCCAAGTTATCCCACGCTCATATTGGCCAAAATGGAAGCAGTGCCAGATATATCCCACTAGGCACAAACTGGTTGAATCAATGTCGTGTTGAAAATCATTTGTCAACGTATTGTGACGTAGAATCTACGTGGAAATTACATTGGATTTGAGAAAGGTATTTAAAACTGTTGTTTTGAGGGTGAAATTTCAACCACAGGATTGTCATCGTTGTAACCAATTTTCAACATAGACTAATACTGTATACATTTTTTGGGACTTTGTACCTTTGAAACAACGTCAAATGCTTATCATTACATATACTATCAGAAAAAGAGAACAACAACAAACAGAATGGGGAGCACCTCCTACTGGAGAGTTTATCTATCTACAGCTATTAATTTGGTCTCCCATCAAGGATTTTAGCTGAGCGCAGTCCTGCTTAGCTTTGATGTTCATCACTGACTACTGATAGTTCTCTTAATAATTAAATATAGTCACTGTTGCTAGCACAGCCATTTGAACAGAGCAAATGAAAGCTAACCATACTTTAGAAGTCATATATCATCAATGATACTATTCAGGCCTATATAGCATTTGCAAAGTTATCAACAGCTGTTGTTTCAATTCAACCCAGGTTAAAAAAAATTGACAGTACATATAGGCTTAGGGTTTGGGGTGGCAGGGTAGCCTAGTGGTTAGCCTAGTGGATAACCGGAAGGTTGCAAGTTCAAACCCCCCAAGCTGACAAGGTACATTTCTGTCACTCTGCCCCTGAACAGGTAGTTAACCCACTGTTCCTAGGCCGTCACTGAAAATAAGAATTTGTTCTTAACTGACTTGCCTAGTTAAATACAATTTCAAAGGTAATAATTAATATGTTGGTTTCAATCAAAAATCTAAGTTATGAACTTATGAAATATGAACAAATCAAAAAAATAGATTTTTGGTTGAGATGGACAGATGAATCCAACCAACATGATATCATAGGAAAACTGGCACGTTTTTGCAAAAAGTTAAATGTCACCGTAGCTGACGTTTTTGTCAATACATTGCAGTCAATGGGAAAGATGAGCGTCAGAGGGTTCACGTTTCCTTTATTTCATCTCTCTCTCCTTCACACTCTCCCTCTTTCTTTCCCCTTCTCTCACTCTCCCACCTCTCTCTCCCTCCTCACCCCTCCACTTTCTCTGCCTCCCCTCCTTCCCCCTCTCATTCTCTCTCCCTTCCTCACTCTCCCCCTTCTCTCTCTCCCTGTTTCCCCTCCATTTTCACTTCCTCCTTTCTCTCCCTCCCTCTTCTGTCATCTCTCTCTCACTCTCTGTCTCTGCCTCTCCCTCCTCTCTCTACCTCCTCTCTCGCACTTTTGTCTGTTTGTCTGTCTGACAGAAAGGCCCGACAGACAGACAGACAGGCAGACACAGACAGACAAAAAGATGCAGACAGACAGACAGACAGACAGGCAGCTAGGCAGACAAACAGACAGACAGTTTCATGTTTCAAGTCAATATATATATATATTTTTTTACCAATATCCTCTTCAGAATTAATTCAAGAATTAATGTGTCGAATGGAGGTATAACATGCTTTTGGGTCAATTGACTTCGAATTCTATATGCCGGATCATGACGGTCCCTTGTTCACAAATAGGTACAAATTGGGAAGATTAAACATTTTTAACCCTTTCAAACCTCCCCCTATGAACCCCAATGAAATTCAATGTACGGCCTCCGGGGGACACTCTTTAACGTTGCCCTGAGTTTCAAGGCTTTACGTTAAGAATTGATCATTCTACAAAGGATGGAAGACTGTTTTTGTGTAACTGCGGGAGAGAATGAATGACTGTTGAGGATTAATTAAGACACTTCCTGTTGCCACAGCAGTCATCTTTTCACATTGACTGCAATTTATTTACATGAGATTGAATTGGTTGAAGCTTATCTTTTCCCATTTACTGCAATGCATTGGCATAAACGTCAACCCTGCGATACTCATCTTTTCCCATTGACTGCAATGTACTGAGAAAAAAAGTCAACCCTGTGCCACTCATATTTTTCCATTGATTGCAATGTATTGAGAAAAACGTCAGCTTTTATCTTTTTGAAAAAACATGCCAAGATAATATTTTCAGGCTGATAATGGGCTGATCCAACATATACATAATTCATTTGTAATTTGAATTGTGTTTTGTTATCAATGCAACCAAATATCAGCATCTTCTGCTTTGATAGTTCCATCACAAAGCTCAAAATGTACATCTCTTTCAAATGTTGATATTTGGTTGCATTGACAGCCAATCACAAATCAATATCCCTTTTGCATTACAGTTAAAAGCACATTTTCGCGAAAAATGACATACCCAAATCTAACTACCTGTAGCTCAGGACTGGAAGCAAGGATATGCATATTCTTGATACCATTTGAAAGGAAACACTTTGAAGTTTGTGGAAATGTCAAATTAATGTAGGAGAATATAACACATTAGATCTGGTAAAAGATAATACAAACAAAAAAACATGCATTTTCTATTTTTTTGAAAGAGAAAGGCTTTAATGTAATATTTCAGTTCAGACGCAATTTAGATTTTGGCCACTAGATGGCAGCAGGGTGTGTGCCAAGTTTCAGATTGATCCAGTGAAGCATTGCAACACTGGACAATATGTTGTATCAAGTCATAATAAACGGCTCTCTATCCACCGGATGTGTACCAAACTCACAAAAATTGGCAGTAATAAAGCTTCTCTTGAAAAAGCCAAACCCAGAAAATATAAAAAACTATCGGCCTATATCGAATCTTCCATTCCTCTCAAAAATGTTAGAAAAGGCTGTTGCGCAGCAACTCACTGCCTTCCTGAAGACAAACAATGTATGCGAAATGCTTCAGTCTGGTTTTAGACTCCATCATAGCACTGAGACTGCACTTGTGAAGGTGGTAAATTACCTTTTAATGGCATCAGACCGAGGCTTTGCATCTGTCCTCGTGCTCCTAGACCTTAGTGCTGCTTTTGATACCATCGTTCACCACATTATTTTGGAGAGATTGGAAACCCAAATTGGTCTACACGGACAAGTTCTGGCCTGATTTAGATCTTATCTGTCGGAAAGATATGTTTGTCTCTGTGAATGGTTTGTCCTCTGACAAATCAACTGTAAATGTCAGTGTTCCTCAAGGTTCCGTTTTAGGACCACTATTGTTTTCACTATATATTTTACCTCTTGGGGATGTAATTCAAAAACATAATGTTAACTTTCACTGCTATGCGGATGACACACAGCTGAACATTTCAATGAAACATGGTGAAGCCCCAAATTTGACCTCGCTACAAGCCTATGTTCCAGACAGAAGGAAGTGGATGGCTGCAAACTTTCTACTTATAAACTCGGACAAAACAGAGATGCTTGTTCTAGGTCCCAAGAAACAAAGAGATCTTCTGTTGAACCTGACAATTAATCTTAATGGTTGTACAGTTGTCTCAAATAAAACTGTGAAGGACCTCGGCGTTACTCTGGACCCTGATCTCTCTTTTGACAAACATAGCAAGACTGTTTCAAGGACAGCTTTTTTCCATCTACGTAACATTGCAAAAAATCTGAACCTTTCTGTCCAAAAATTATGCAGAAAAATTTATACATGCTTTTGTTACTTCTAGGTTAGACTACTGCAATGCTCTACTTTCCGGCTACCCGGATAAAGCACTAAATAAACTTCAGTTAGTGCTAAATACGGCTGCTAGAATCCTGACTAGAACCAAAAAATGTGATCGTATTACTCCAGTGCTAGCCTCCCTACACTGGCTTCCTGTCAAGGCAAGGGCTGATTTCAAGGTTTTACTGCTAACTCACAAAGCATTATATGGGTTTGCTCCTACTTATCTCTCTGATTTGGTCCTGCCGTACATACCTACACGTACACGGTCACAAGACGCAGGCCTCCTAATTGTCCCTAGAATTTGTCCCTAGAATTTCTAAACAAACAGCTGAAGGCAGGGCTTTCTCCTATAGAGCTCAATTTTTATGGAATGGTCTGCCTACCCATGTGAGAGACGCAAACTCGGTCTTTACTGAAGACTCATCTCTTCAGTGGGTCATATGATTGAGTGTAGTCTGGCCCAGGAGTGTGAAGGTGAACGGAAAGGCTCTGGAGCAACGAACCGCCCTTGCTGTCTCTGCCTGGCCGGTTACCCTCTTTCCACTGGGATTATCTGCCTCTATCCCTATTACAGGGGCTGAGTCACTGGCTTACTGGTGCTCTTTCATGCCGTCCCTAGGAGGGGTGCGTCACTTGAGTGGGTTGAGTCACTGATGTGATCTTCCTGTCTGGGTTGGCGCCCCCCCTTGGGTTGTGCCGTGGCGGAGATCTTTACTCTGCCTTGTCTCAGGATGGTCTGTTGGTGGTTGAAGATATCCCTCTAGTGGTGTGGGGGCTGTGCTTTGGCCAAGTGGGTGGGGTTATATCCTGCCTGTTTGGCCCTGTCCGGGGGTATCGTCAGATGGGGCCACAGTGTCTCCCGACCCCTCCTGTCTCAGCCTCCAGTAGTTTATATGTCGGGGGGCTAGGGTCAGTCTGTTATATCTGGAGTATTTCTCCTGTCCTATCCGGTGTCCTGTGTGAATTTAAGAATGCTCTCTCTAATTCAAATTCTCTCTCTCTCTCTTTCTCTCTCTTTCTTTCTTTCTTTCTTTCTTTCTTTCTTTCTTTCTTTCTTTCTTTCTTTCTTTCTTTCTTTCTTTCTTTCTCTCTGAGGACCTGAGCCCTAGGACCATGCCTCAAGACTACCTGGCCTGATGACTCCTTGCTGTCCCCAGTCCACCTGGCCGTGCTGCTGCTCCAGTTTCAACTGTGCTGCCTGTGGCTATGAAACCCTGACCTGTTCACCGGACGTGCTACCTGTCCCAGACCTGCTGTTTTCAACTTTCTAGAGACAGCAGGAGCGGTAGAGATACTCTGAATGATCAGCTATGAAAAGTCAACTGACATTTACTCCTGAGGTGCTAACCTGTTGCACCCTCGACAACCACCGTGATTATTATTATTTGACCCTGCTGGTCATCTATGAACATTTGAACATCTTGGCCATGTTCTGTTATAAATCTCCACCCGGCACAGCCAGAAAAGGACTGGCCACCCCTCATAGCCTGGTTCCTCTCTAGGTTTTTCCTAGCCACCGTGCTTCTACACTTGCATTGCTTGCTGTTTGGGGTTTTAGGCTGGGTTTCTGTACAGTACTTTGTGTCATCAGCTGATGTAAGAAGGGCTTTCTAAATACATTTGATTTGATTTGATTCATTACTATGTGACAGCTGGAGATTTAATTTCAATATGGAAACAATGTTGCAAATGTCCAAGAGACAGACAGCAAGGTTTATACAAATCCCTGCTGTTGAAAACCAAACGCTAGCCTAAAAGAAATGGGAGATAATGTCCAGATGCTTTTTATAGTGGAGATCAAGTTTATAAATTGCCTGGATGGGCTGATGAGACAATGAGCCATGAGATTGAACAGAGTAAATAAGCATTTCAACATCATAGCTTTAGCCAGTGGTAACTTGTGGAATAGACACCGAATGGAATGAAGTTTTAACCAATCAGCATACAGGATTAGAACCACCCGTTGTACAAGTAAGGGATCAACTTTGAAATAATGGATAACTCAGCGGGACGAGACGTTTCTCTTTGCAGACTTTTTTCCAAGGTAATGTACAGAACGGAGGCGTTTATCCTGCTTATTCCCCAGTTGCCAAAGAAAACAATACTAAAGCACATATATACCGGTATAAATAAAACATCTCCAGGGCCTCCTGAGTGGTGCAGAGGTCTAAGGCACTGCATCGCAGAGCTTGAGGTGTCACTACAAACCTGAGTTAGATCCAGTAAAGGTTAAATGTGTCTCACATGGGTATGGCAGACCATTCCATAAAAATGGAGCTCTATAGGAGAAAGCCCTGCCTCCAGCTGTTTGCTTAGAAATTCTAGGGACAGTAAGGAGGTCTGCGTCTTGTGATCATAGTGTACCTAATGAATGTGTCGGGTGTCGGGACAGGACACACAAGCAGCCAGTTTTTCTTAGCCAGTCAAAATCATGAATCAGCAAGCATCATTTGTATGGACCATGTCCAAGGGCTGCCCTCCTAAACTCGTAATTAGGCTCGAGACCCTGGTTCTCGACCCTGCCCTGTGCAACTGGGTCCTGGACTTTCTGACGGGACGCCCCCAGGTGGTGAGGACAGGAAACAACATCTCCACCACGCTGATCCTCAACACTGGGGCCCCACAAGGGTGAGTTCTCAGGCCTCTCCTGTACTCCCTGTTCACCCATGACTGCTTGGCCATGCATGCCGCCAACTCAATCATCAAGTTTGCAGACGATACTACAGTGGTAGGCTTGATTACCAACAACAACGAGACGGCCTACAGGGAGGAGATGAGGACCCTCGGAGTGTGGTGTCAGGAAAATAACCTCACACTCAACGTCAACAAAACAATGAGATGATCGTGGACTTCAGGAAACAGCAGAGGGAGCACCCCCCTATACACATCGACGGGACAGTAGTGGAGAAGGTGGAAAGTTTTAAGTTCCTCGGCGTACACATCACGGACTAACTGAAATGGTCCACCCAAACAGACAGTGTGGTGAACCTCAGGAGGCTGAAGAAATTTGGCTTGTCACCAAAAACAGTCAAACCTTTACAGATGCACAATGGAGAGCATCCTGTCGGGCTGTATCACCGCCTGGTAGGGCAACTGCTCCGCCCCCATCTGTAAGGCTCTCCAGAGGGTAGTGAGGTCTGCACAATGCATCACAGGGGGAAAACTACCTGCCCTCCAGGACACCAACACCATCTGATGTCAAAGGAAGGCCAAAAAGATAATCAAGGACAACAACCACCTGAGCCACTGCCTGTTCACCCCACTATCATCCAGAAGGCGAAGTCAGTACAGGTGCATCAAAGCTGGGACTGAGAGACTGAAAAACAGATTCTATCTCAAGGCCATCAGACTGTTAAACAGCCATCACTAACATTGAGTGGCTGCTGCCAACATACTGACTCAAATCTCTAGCCACTTAATAATAAAAAATTTGATGTAATAAATGTATCACTAGTCACTTTAAACAATGCCACTTTATATCATGTTTACATAGCCTACATTACACATCTCATATGTATATACTGTACTCCATACCATCTCCTGCATCTTGCCTATGCCGTTCGGCCATCTCTCATCCATATATTTATGTTTACATATTATTATTCATTCCTTTACACTTGTGTGTATAAAGTAGTTGTTGTGAAATTGTTAGATTACTTGTTAGATATTACTGCATGGTTGGAGCTAGAAACACAAGCATTTCGCTACACTTGCATTAACATCTTCTAAACATGTGTATGTGACCAATGCCATTTGATTTGATTTGATTATATATAACGAAATGTCAATAGAAAAAAAGGTAAAATGAAAAATGCAGCTAGTTTGTTGTCTTTCCATCTTCAGTTTTAAATGATTGTGTTAGCTGTGCTGTTGGCTAGATCCTCTGAACAACAGTGTCCTGACGAGAGAGAGCACATTTTTTATGCCAGGTGAAATCGCGCATCATTAGCTCATTGTTATGGATGTATCCAAATAAATGTCACTAGAAAACTGCTTAAACAAACGCAAACGCAGCTACTTTGCTGTAAATTAGCCGTAGTTGGCTAGCTAGCAAGCAAGGGATAAGAATGTTGCCAGCCAGCATGGCAATGGAACATTTAGAACGAACGACTGGGTCACGTTCATAGATACAGTTCAAAAAGGCTTAAAGACTGGGTCGGGTCTCTGGCAACCGAACCGATAGAACAAACAACCAGCAGGCTTGGGTAGCAACCTTAGATTTGTGTCAGGACTATATCTCGTGGAAGGATGAAATAGTTTGATTAAATCCAGCAAAATAATGTTTTTAATGGAAATATGTCAGTCATTATTTGAATATGATGGTAACCTGTTGTATAAAAGTGATGCGGCACTTGAAGCCAAATTGAATACATTTTTTATATTATATTTGACATGGCACAGGTGTCTTGTTTTTTGTAAGCCCATAACCATGTGTGTGAGGTGTATACTTTAGTTTCAAAGTAGACTGGTTTAAGACTACCAATAAACACTTTATGTGACCCAGATTTAGCCCACTGCTGTAAAAGGTTTGATGGTTGAAAGCGCAGTGATAACACAACTAAACCAAAAATCAGACATTGTTCTTCCATTGGCATTTGGCTGTGCTTTTAGATGGTTGAAAGTATATAAGTGGTACACCAATCAGGGCTTTGATTGGCTCGACAACAGTAATAACGGGTGGTGTGTAAAGAAATAACATCTATCAGGTGACATCCTAAAAACTGCTTTAGGGACATCCCTGTAAAATGCTGAGGACACAGGAATGTTCTTGCAATGTTCCCATGAAACGTGTCTAGAACCTTAAAATCGTATATTCTGAGAACATGGCAACTGTGTTCTGTTTGGCGTGACATTGATCGAATATTCTCTTAACCCTCAGAAAACTGGACACATGAATGTTCTTGCAACATCCCATGAAACGTGTCTAGAACATTAATATCTTATATTCGGAGAGTATGGAAACCTACTGGCGGGGTCCTGACACACACATGGTCAAAGCAGGAGCACCTCACATTGTGATGGGGGTTATTGATAGGTAATTTCCCTGATACTTTAACTGTAACAAAAATAGTCGTTTTCAGTTTACCCGGCTGACATAATGTTAAGTTGTGCAAACTTGTAAATTACAATGTAACTATTTTGTTATGTAGTTCTTTCAACATATTAGTGTTTAGCCAGTTTGGAAGCTAAAGTGTTTTTTGTGAGAAGACCGATTTTCGGGATGTCTCATGGTCTGACAAACACCACTTTATCTTTGCCACCTTTCACCACAGAAGTGGAAGGGCGATGTCGGCGGATGCGGTGAATTGAGACACAGCCCATGTAAAAAAGAAATTCTAGGCTAAGGCTTAACTTGATTTGCTGAGTTGACCTAGGTGCTGTAACTTGAAAAATATAACTCACTCAGAAGCTGCAGTAGAACTAAGGCACCAGCCATGAGGAAGTAAGCCTAGAGAGTGCACGCCCCTCTCTGGCACTGTGATGGGTTCCCTGATCAACACCGCTGAATTCTGATCACAGCCAGCCAGCCCATTCAGTACCCTCATTCCGAACGTATTACCGGCAGGGCGCCCTCACAGCCTTCATCAGCCCTCTATACAAATACCATCTAATGGACCTGGCAGATGGCACAGCTGATGCCTGCTTGGATGTCTGGAGGTGGATCTTGAATTTGGACAACAGCTCACTTCAGGATGAATTGAGAGGGATAGGACTGTTGTTTACCTGCTATTTACTGTCTGTCTTTAGCTCCATATGTGAGCTCTCAGAATGTCTTTTCATACCAGTATAAAGCATTCTGACTAAAGAATTTAGAATAAAAATACTGTATTTATGCAAGTTACTCCTGAATGTAGCAATTTACACTCCAGGTCGGTTTGAAAATGTCAGATTTAGACACTGATGCTGCTGGGAGTAGTTTGGGGGTAGGGGGGCTGCGATTGTTTTGCCAACATGGGGAGGAGATGCAGAAAAAAAGAATGCTGAAGACATCTATATTGGTCTGCAAATACATGACCCAGTACACTACTTTTGTGAATTTCTTTTTACTAAATGTATCTCAGTGTTTACCAGCATTTGTAACTTTAGTCTGATAGGATAATTATCTGTACAAAACAGTTAATCTGATAATACTTGAAGAATATATAATGACTTACTTGATATAGTTTTCCAGTTTCTTGAAATACTTTGCAAATAAAACTTGTGATAACTGAAATGGCCTATTCATTCATTTTCCATTTGAATTAACAAACACTCACTACTACTCAAACTAGTGAGTGCATAGATTTTTATTCTGGTCCCCTATGGGAATTGAACCCACAAACCTAGCATTACAAGTGCCATGCTCTACCAACTGAGCCACATCATATCATCACAAACCAATTGATGTCTCAATGTACTCAATGACTGTATTGCACATTGGCCAGCCTATGTACAATACATTAATGCACTGTACATTTACATTAAGTGGTTTGTAAGGATGGTCAATTAATACTGCACAAACAAAGTGGTTGTTTCCAAGTTATTTGATCAATAATTTTTTAAAATTTGATGTGGATGTTTGTTTCTTTGCCCATAACTTTGCACCTTTTGAGGTGAATGTTTGACGACAGGGTTTTATTCTTTCTGGATTCCATTAGAATGACATCACAGAGAAAGGGACAGGGTTTTATTCTTTCTGGATTCCATTAGAATGACATCACAGAGAAAGGGACAGGGTTTTATTCTTTCTGGATTCCATTAGAATGACATCACAGAGAAAGGGACAGGGTTTTATTCTTTCTGGATTCCATTAGAATGACATCACAGAGAAAGGGACAGGGTTTGATTCTTTCTGGATTCCATTAGAATGACATCACAGAGAAAGGGGCAGGGCAAAAAGTCTTACAATTCCAACTATTGAATCCTGCAAGTATCTGTTCCTAATTATACAACTACCTTTTTTGGCAAAGCAGAGATGCTGAATTTGTTTGTTGTTGCCCGCCCTACAGAAGTCTATATCGGTCCGCTAAAAGTAGTAAAGACCCGGGGAACTATTTTTATAAAGAAAGAAAATTCAGCAAAAAGTAATACATATTTGAATATATTTGTATTTTATTGAGATTTTTCAGGGAGTGCTGCAGCACCCTCAGCTCACCTACTCCCCGCGGCTATGCTGATGAGCACCTACATTGGAACGCAGTGGCTGTACAGTAAAATGCTATACATGACGTCACAGCTCTGTATGGGATTCAACTGACAGCTGTTTTAAACTTGAGAAACTCCACAAGAAGATGCCCCCATCCCTCGCACTAATTGGGCTGCTTTTGCACATTTTTTGTTTTCTGAGTGAGGGAGATGCTGTAAATCAAGAGGATTCGATGTGTTAGGACAGATGAAATGTGGAGTATTATAGTAAATATCGCTTTGATGTCACACAACCATACAACTAGGTACTTCACGTTTCCATATAATAAAACGTATACAATTTACAGTATCAATGTTTATGATCGCTATGTTTGATGTACAGTTACAAGGTGAAATGCTGCCTTACCTTATGTTGTTCTGAATAGAATGAGCTTATGTTTGCCGTATTGTGTAGAAAATTTGCCACAGAACACTCACCTGAATGCTGTCATGACTCCATTCTATGCGCATCAAAATTACTATCTCTGAAGTGCCTTGTGAAAGACTAGCCTGTCATGTTGGTAATGGAACAAGCTTTCAAATGATGCCCACCTGATCCAGATTGTGATTTAAAATGATGATGGCAATGCAGGGCTTTTTTCCAAACAAAAAAACGACAAGTGTACTTGCTTTAGTTTCTCAACGGCACAGCTAGGAGAGCAAAAAAAACACACCTAATAGTTGAAGGCTCTTTCCTTGAGTCATAAAAGTGCATTGAAATTACTTAGGAAGTGCACACTTTGGAGAGGTGTGTGACCACTTGGAGACACCATTTAGACCTCTCACTCAAACTCTTGTCATTGTTTTTGTCACACCCTGATCTGTTTCACCTGTCTGTGCTTACCTCCACCCCCATCCAGGTGTCGCCCGCCTTCCTCATTATCCCCAGTGTATTTATTCCTGTGTTCTCTGTTTGTCTGTTGCCAGTCTGGTCAAGCTTACCAGCATGTTTTTCCGTGCTCCTGTTTGCCTAGTCTGTTTTTCTAGCCCTCCCGGTTCTCACCCATTCTGCCTGCCCAGACACTAAGCCCGCCTGCCTGACCATTCAGCCTGCCTTGACCTCGAGCCTGCCTACCCCCACTGTACCTTTCAGACTCTGACCTGGTTTATAAACTTCTGCCTGTCCCCGACCTGCCCATTGCCTGCCCCTTGTATTTCAATAAATATCAGAGACTCAAACCATCTGCCTCCTGTGTCTGCATCTGGGTCTTGCCCTGGGTCGTTATAGTTTTGTCTTATGATGCACTACCCCATATTTTAATTATGTTACTGAATGCATCCAGAATATTTTCAGATTCCGTTATCAACAAATGCTGCAAAAAGTACAGTATGTGTAAAATGCACATAAAATCAACAATGTGATGTTTGGATACAGTCTTGTGGCAGGTGAACTGTTGTGTCCTCAACTTTGGTCAAATAATTTCCACATAATCTCCCTTTCAATTGCTACCATCGTTATGCATATGCTTCATATATTTATTCTGAAATAAATATTTACATTTAGCCCTATCCATATAGGCCAATTCCCACGTGTGTAAAGGGTTAACCAATTTTTGCTTATTTTTCTCCTATGAGCTCTCTGAAAGAACATGATGCAGGGGAACTGATGCTCTCTAAGATGCTCTCTATGATGCTCTCTACTCAGTCAACATAAACAGCTTCTGATGCAAAAACAAATATCAGGGGGAAAAAGTAAAAGGGACTGACATTGTCTGATTAATAATTCCCTCTCATCAAACAGTCACATTCGAAACCAAGATGGGAGAGAGGAGCCCAAACATATAAACACTTTACATATTTTGTTTTATTTATACCCATTTTTAATTATGCAGTGAAATAGTTGCATTTGAAACGGAAACCACAAAAAATAAGTGTCTGTTGGTATTGGGATGAGACATGATTCTTTGGCAGTAGTTCTCAGTCTCGGGCCAGACATTATATTTAATGCTGTGTTCAAGATTAATTTTAGGACTTGTGGAGGCCAGGAAACAATCATACGTCAACTTGAAAGCTAATGTTCCCCAGAAAACACTCTCCATTAGACATTCATCACAGGAAATAGTGAAGGGATGATACACATTTATGAGAAGGGTGCCTTGATATGACTATACGGGTTTGCTACCATCATTTAATCAGTCTGTTGTCGCAGAAACATTTCCTGTGCAGCAGGAAATGCAAATTGTAGTGTATTCAAGGTTTAAAAAGGCTTCTAACAATTGTAATTTCCACTTAAAGATTTCAGACTTGATTTCCCATAACGAAAATGTATCATCCCTTACAAAAATGTCCATTAATTATGATCCACATAATAATTCACATTTTCTGGTGCTGCAGGATTGTTTTCCTGCTGTGAGAATCAGTGTAATTTGTATCCACACCTTTACAGTTCATATTTCTTTATTGATCCTAACAGTCCACTCACCTTCATGCTACAGAATTATTGCATAAGAGTTGGTTTGCACACGTTCAAATATTGTAATAAGTTTAGCTACTCCTGCAAGATTATTTCTGAGTTCGTTTGTTTTGCAGTAGTGGATTAGGTACTGAGGAACTCACTAAGTCAAGCTGCCATCAAAATATTTCCTGACATTTCTGAATGGTGTGAAATTACAAAAATGTATGAATACATTTCATCCTTCGGGACTTACCACCAGTTATATTCTTTCACTCTCTTTATTTCTGCTGAGGCTGAGAGTTTGGGTTTTCACCCAGACTCTTCCTTCTGTTCCGGCCATCATCCTCTGTAAACATCAGTCTGCAGGCGTTTAATTATGCCTGGCACTGGAGAGAGAACCCAGAGAGAGGGAGAGGGAGAGCAAGGGAATGAGGGGGAAAGAGAGAGAAGAGAAGATAAATAACACTTTGCCCATATATTCCTACCTTCCTGTCTTTTACACAGAAAAAGGCACACATATTTCAAGTCAAATAGAAGGTGTTTTAAATAAAGCTTCAATATATTATTAATCAAAGCCAAGTGATGTAGGCCCACCTCCAACTCTACCAATATCTCCCAGTGCCAAGCAAGCTCTGGGGTGCTGTGTGTGTGTGTGTGTGTGTGTGTGTGTGTGTGTGTGTGTGTGTGTGTGTGTGTGTGTGTGTGTGTGTGTGTGTGTGTGTGTGTGTGTGTGTGTGCGCGCGCGCGCGTGTGTGTGTGTGTGTGTGTGTGTGTGTGTGTGTGTGTGTGTGTGTGTGTGTGTGCGTGTGCATGTGTGTGTGTGTGTGCGTGCGTGCGTGCGTGCGTTCATTCGCGTCTGCACACGCATAGCCTTGCAAATAGTTCAAAGTCTGAGTCTCACCCACAGCCTGGTGGGTTTCTGTGCATTTTGACATAATAGAGCATAATAGAGCATTTGCCAGGATGGGGACATACTGTAGTTTCAACCACATTTACTGATATAAAGTATCAGGCACAGGAGTGTGAATACAATGAATACGTCAATGTGAAATTTTCCCATTACTTTAAAGTTTTAAGTTGTATTGTCACATACACAGGATACAGCATGTGTAAAACAGTACAGTGTTTTACACAGTGTTGTACTGCCATCAGAACAGCTTCAATTCTACAGGGAATGGACTTCACAAGGTGTCGAAAATGTTCCACAGGGATGCTGGCCCATGTTGACTCCAATGCTTTCCACAGCTGTGTCAAGTTGGCTGGATGTCCTTTGAGTGGTGAACCATTCTTTATACACACAGGAAACTGTTGAGAGTGAAAGACCCGTCAGCGTGGCTGTTTTTGACACAAACCAGTACATCCTGGCACCTACTACCATACACCGTTCAAAGGCACCTAAATCTTTTGTCTTGCCCATTCACCCTCTGAATTGCACACATACACAATCCATGTCTCAACTGTCTCAAGGCTTAAAAATCCTTCTTTAATGTAACGCCCGTCTGAAGAAGAGGACCAAAGCGCAGCGTGGTACGTGTTCATGACAATTTATTCAAACTGAACACTGACACAAAATAACAAAGTGGAACAAAACGAAATAGTTCTGTCTGGTGCAGACACACTCCGGCCGCAACACCTGACTCTAAACGGGAGGGTCCGGGTGGGCTTCCTTTACGGCGGCGGCTCTGCGCACTGTGTCTCCGGTGCGTCTGCACAGCCCAGTGCATCCTGTGCCTGCGCCCCGCATATGCAGGGCGAAAATAACCATCCAGCCAGGACGGGTTTTGCAGGCTCTACGCTCAAGACCTCCAGTGCGCCTCCACGGCCCAGTGTATCCTGTGCCTGTCCCCAGAAGGACAGGGCCTCCTGTATGTCCCCCCAACCTGGTGAGTCCTGTGGCAGCTCAACGTAAAATACTGCCCATACGTCTCCTCCCTCCAGTGATGATCCATGGCAAAAAGCCTCCAGTGATAATCCATGGCAAGAAGCCTCCAGTGATGATCCATGGCACGAAGCCTCCAGTGATGATCCATGGCACGAAGCCTCTGGTAAGGAATCATGGCACGAAACCTCCAACGAAAGCCTCCAGTCCGGAGCCTCCAACGACGGTCTCCAGTCCGGAGCCTCCAGCGATGTCCTCCAGTCTGGAGCCTCCAGCGACGTCCTCCAGTCCGGAGCATCCAGCAACGGTCTCCAGTCCGGAGCCTCCAGCGACGATCTCTAGTCCGGAGCCTCCAGAGACGGCCTCCAGTCCGGAGCCTCCAGAGACGGCCTCCAGTCCGGAGTCTCGAGAGACGGCCTCCAGTCCGGAGCCTCCAGAGACGGCCTCCAGCCCGGAGCCTCCAGAGACGGCACTCAGTCCGGGGCCCGCAACGATGGTTTCCAGTCCGGGCCCCGCAACAAGGGTTCCCAGTCCTGGGCCAGCAACAAGGGTGCCCAGTCCGTGGCCCGCAACGAGGGTGCCCAGTCCGGGGCCCGCTATGAGGGTCCCCAGTCTGGGGTCGACGTCGAGGGTCCCAGCACCAGAGGTGCCACCAAAGTGGGGTGAGCCAGTGGTGGAGCGGGGTCTGCGTCCCGCACCTGAGCCGCCACCGCGGATAGATGTCCACCCAGACCCTCCCCTATAGGTTTAGGTTTTGTCCTCACCTTTTGGGGGGGGGGGGGAACCTGTCACGCCCTGACCTTAGAGATCCTTTTATGTCTCTATTTTGGTTTGGTCAGGGCGTGAGTTGGGGTGGGTATTCTACGTTCTATCTTGTCTATCGTTGTTTCTGATTGAGAATCATACTTAGGCTGCCCTTTTTCCCACCTGTTTTTGTGGGAAGTTGACTTTGTCTAGGGCACATAGCCTTTAGCTTCACGGTTTGTTTTTTTAGTGTTTATTGTTTTGTTCTGCGTCATTGTCCAAATAAAGAGAAAATGTACGCTAACCACGCTGCACCTTGGTCCTCTTCTTTTAACGGCCGTGACATTTAACCTGTCTCCTCCCCTTCATCTACACTGATTGAAGTGGATTTAACAAGTGACATCAAGTGATCATAGACTGACCAGGTGAATCCAGGAGAAAGCTAAGTCAGCAAAATAGCAGGTGTTCATAATGGTTTGTGCACTCAGTGTAGATAAGAAATAAAATATGTGAAATGCGAGAGAAGAAAAAAAGAAAATAAATCCGAGAAAACTGTTCTATTCAAGTCAGGTCAGTGGAGTGATTGGGAAAGGAATGTACATGATAAAAGTGGCAGATAGCAGGATAAATACTAATGGTAATAGTAGCAGCAACGAATGGTAATATTATTTATTTTATTTTATTTATTTCACCTTTATTTAACCAGGTAGGCTAGTTGAGAACAAGTTATCATTTGCAACTGCGACCTGGCCAAGATAAAGCATGGCAGTGTGAACAGACAACACAGAGTTACACATGGAGTAAACAATTAACAAGTCAATAACACAGTAGAAAAAAAAGAGAGTCTATATACATTGTGTGCAAAAGGCATGAGGAGGTAGGCGAATAATTACAATTTTGAAGATTAACACTGGAGTGATAAATAATCAGATGGTCATGTACAGGTAGAGATATTGGTGTGCAAAAAAGCAGAAAAGTAAATAAATATAAACAGTATGGGGATGAGGTAGGTAAAATTGGGTGGCCTATTTACCGATAGACTATGTACACCTGCAGCGATCAGTTAGCTGCTCAGATAGCAGATGTTTGAAATTGGTGAGGGAGATAAAAGTCTCCAACTTCGTTCCAGTCACAGGCAGCAGAGAACTGGAACGAAAGGCGGCCAAATGAGGTGTTGGCTTTAGGGATGATCAGTGAGATACACCTGCTGGAGCGCGTGCTACGGGTGGGTGTTGCCATCGTGACCAGTGAACTGAGATAAGGCGGAGCTTTACCTAGCATGATCACTATAATCTATCAATTATGGAGGCAACATGTGTGGTGTGTGAGTGTATATGTGAGGTGTCAGTAGTGTGTATGAGTGTGTATGTAAGTATGAGTGTGAAGAGTGTCAGTGTAGGTGTGTGTGGCTAAGTGGCAGAGACCTGAGGATGGACATAGAGTCCATGCAGGTAGTCTGTGCAGATACCAGTACCACCTGTTGGACAGGAGCATCTAAAATATGTCAGTCTCGGGTGGATGGAGTCCTTGGCAGTTTTCCAGCCTTTCTCAGACACCACCTGGTATGAATGTCTTGGATGGTTGGGAGCTTGCCCCCAGTAATGTTCTGGGGTGTCCGCACCACCCTCTGTAGGACCTTGTGGTCGCGGTTGGAGCAGTTGCCGTACCAGGCGGTGATACAACCAAGGATGCTTTCAATGGTTCACCTGTAAATGTTCCCGAGGATCGGAGAGGCCGTGCCATATCTCTTCAGTCTCCTGAGGGAGAAGTGGTGCTGACCAGTAGTCAGTAGTTTCAGTAGTTTTGTCATGAAAATCATGAAAATGTCATCAAGTTGTCAGCAAATTTATTTTGATAGTTAAAATATTCTGCCGTTACAGAACTTATTGCTTGTGAACCTGTATGTCCAATTTGTCTGATTGGTTTTTAATTTGAAATATATAAACTTTTTTTAGTGTGTTCAACATCTTGGAATCTTAGGGGAAAGAGATGTTAATCTGACCGTTTCAGCTGCTCTCCTCAATTCTCAGTCTGCGCTTCACTGTAGTGTAGGTGAGTGCAGAGAGGAGAGGAGTATGGCTATTATTGTTTTTTTTTAAACGCTTTGGTGCTATTTTCACAAGTATGTGATGAATTTTCAAAACTCATAGTACAAAACTCATAGTACAAATTGGTAAATTGGCAAGTCATATTCAAAACTTTTTATTGTGCATTAATTTTGTTTGGAGACATCTTTCACCACTCAACCATTGAGTAATAATAATTGTTTAATATGAAATATATTGATTTAATCACCAAAACACAACATTATGATTTCTTCTCAATTTAGTTGTGTAACAACCAGCTAATCCAATAGCAAAAAAGTGAAGATACATGTTTCAAAATTGACCTAAAATGTTACAGTACTGTAAAATACAATACATTACACTGTTTTCACAACAGGTAATACACTTGCACTACCCATCAATCTTGACCCATCAAAAATGTATATAAAATGTCCATAATTTCTGTCCTACGTGTAATCAAACATGTGATAATTGAAGACATCATTTCAATCATTGATGCAAAAATATATTGTTCAGATATAATTATAACTATAACTATATTTATATAACTATAAAACTGCACAGCGTATGTGATCAGAACTAGATTAAGCATACGACACAATTAAACAGACCAATAACAGCTATAAAACAAACCAAAACAAGAGAAACCTATATTCAGCCAGGTGAATCATTTTGATTCTGAACATTACATATAGAAATATAATGAAGAGGACTCTATAGGTAAACTGTAGTCAAATTAAACAAATGAAATGAATAAAAGAAACATACGTTTAGCAGATGCTAGTTTGCATCAAGTCTGTCTTGAGCATTTGGCCTTAGGTTCTCATCGACATCGCAGTAAATGTCCTCATTGATCATGCACCTGGGGAAAAACCTTTTGGCATGGGGAATCCAAGCCTCACATTTCATTGCATACCCCATCCATGGCCTGGAGGACAAAACATAGAATGCCCACCCCAACTCACGCCCTGACCAAACTAAAATAGAGACATAAAAAAGGAACTAAGGTCAGAACGTGACAGTACTCCCCTCAAAGGTGCGGACTCTGGCCGCAAAACCTAAAGCCATAGGGGAGGGTCTGGGTGGGCATCTGTCCGCGGTGGCAGCTCTGGCGCGGGACATGGACCCCACTCCACCTTAGTCTTGGCCCACTTAGGTGGCGCCTTTGGAGCGGCGACCCTCGCCGCCAACCCCGGACTGGGGAGCCTTGCAGCGGGCCCCGAATAGACGGGTGGCTCCGGCAGCTCCTGACTAACGGGCAGCTCCGGCAGCTCCTGACTGACGGGCGGATCCGGCAGCTCCGGACAGGAGGGAGACTCTGGAAGCAAAGGGCAGGCGGGAGAACCTGGAGGGAGGAGACGGAGAGACAGCCTGGTGCGTGGGGCTGCCACAGGCTGGGGAGACCTACAGGAGGCCTGGTGCGTGGAGGAGGCACCGGATGGACCGGGCTGTGGGGGAACACTGGAGCTCTGGTGCGCAACCTTGGCACCACTCCTCCAGGCTGGATTAATTACCACTTTAGCCCGGACCCTCCAGAGTGCAGGCACAGGTTGAACCGGGCTGTGGGTGAGCACAGGAGATCTGGTGCATACCACTCGCCCCTCTCCCTTAGGCTCAATGCCCACATTCGGCCGGCACGGGCGGAGCGCAGGCATAGGGCGCACTGCACCCGCCCAGCGCCCCGGAGACACAGCACGCAGCGCCGGCGCAGGATACCCTGGGCCAAAACGGCGTACCGGAGATCAAACACACTGAGTCGGCACAATACGCCCTGGCTGGATGCCCACTCTCGCATGGCACTTGCGGGTGGTACGTGTCCATGTTAATATTTATTTAAAATGAACACAAAACAAAATAACAAGAATAAACGAAAATGAAACAGTTCTGTCTGGTGCAGACACAGAGACAGAAAACAACTACCCACAACCCATAGTGGGAAAACAGGCTGCCTAAGTATGGTTCTCAATCAGAGACAATGATTGACAGCTGCCTCTGATTTGGAACCATACCAGGCCAAACACCTAGAAATATCACACACAGAACAGAACATAGAATGCCCACCCCAACTCACCAAACTAAAATAGAGACATACAAAAGGAACTAAGGTCAGAACGTGACGGACATGGTCATGTGGATGGCAATCATACACCTTCCACCTGTATTGTATTATTATGCATCATTTTTTGTACATATGTATTATAGTTGTCCTGTGTGGCTCAGTTAGAGGTGGGCTCAATTCCCACTGAGGTCACATACAAAAGTGTGTGGACTCACTTTGGTAAAAACACCTGCTACGTAAATGGCATATATTACAGTACTGGATTGGCCAATGCAATTATAGTAAAGCAGTGTGAAACCCCCCTATCAAAAATACCCCAGCAACTTAATTCATGTTTACTGTATAGGGGATGAATTACATACAGTACATCTTTGATGTCAATATCAGATAAAAAACAACAACTTAAAAATCAGAGGCATAATAGTACATTACAGTATATATCATACTTTATATGGTTATAATTTACAAACAGACATTTTTATTATGTAGTTCTCAAAATCTGTAGTAGACAAACAGGTATAAAATCTATAGGTTTAGCAAACGGGTACGTGATTATCAATTCAGAGCAGACATATTAAGTAAGAGTAAAATGCATTTTAACAAATGAGGAGAAAATCATATCAAAGGTAATGTGAGCATTTTATTGTGAAATGCAATTACTTTTTAATGCAATTACTGAAATGCAACTGTCGGGCCATCAGCCATACACACATGTACACTCTAGACCATGTGTAAAAAAAACTGCAAGAGTCTGGATGACCTCTACTAAACACTATGTACTGATTCAGGGATGTGTGAAGGACCACAGGGATGTCCAGCACGAATATAGCCAAAGTATGTCAGAGCAAAGTTTTTTTTATTGTCACCACATAACAACACACTCCGGTTCACTTTGGGTACTTAGAAACCACACACTACAGCAGGGTGTGTGGTTTCTAGGAGGAAAGAGATACATGGAAATAGAATTTACCAAGCAACTATACACACCAAGGCTATACAAGGAAATTAGGCTTATACCTATTTTTATAACACTTCATTTTAAGGGGTCCTTATTACATTATAATTATATGTGTAATTACACTGTAACAAGTATTGTAATTAACCGTAACAAGACATAGATAGTGTAATAACAACATGTAACTGGTAGTAATTGCCGTATGTAATTACAGAGGTGTAACAATGAATGCTTGTTACCATGCTTGTCACAAATGGGCAGGCTTCAACTAAATTCACTAACTAACTAACTAACTAACTAACTAAGTGTCGCTTCTTCTCAGCTGCATACAGTAACAACTGTCACAAAGGTTGTCATCACTCGTGGATGAGCTGGGTGTCTGAGACATTATAACCTATGCTCAATAGACTCTAATTACTTACCCTTGAATGTGCACTGTTCAAACTGTTGCCCCTAAAATAAAGTGCACCATCTGTGCTAATTTGGTTGAACTGGTAAAAACAGATGAGTAGGTCAACCTCACTGACTGGGATCTAATATGGGTGGCATCCCAGATGTGGAAAAATACAGTATTTTAAAGCGTAGTACATGTAATGTTTGCCTAAGCACAATGTAATTACTGGTTGTCACACAGGATTTAGCTCATTAAAATGAAGTGTATCTTGAGCTGTACTTGTTTGTAATTCATGTGTACTTTATACAATACATTACCTATCCTGACAACCTGGCCCTCATGTTAAAGCTTATTGATGTTTCACTTCAGTTCAGAATAAGGTACGTAAATTATGTGAAACTTCCAGAAGCTTTAAGCTTTATGTTTTTCCAGTCCCACAAACAGCCCTCACACTGTCACTCAGAAACTTATTCCAGTGTCTGTCTGCCTGCCATCCAGGGTTTCTGTTAGGAAAATTTGGCGCCGGACAAAGTGACTAGGAAGATTTCAATTTACCAGACATTTGAGAAATCCATATGCATTCAGATCCGACCTGGCACAGCCAGCTCCATCAATAAACAAGGGATATTGTCCAAAATAGCCACATTTACGCATCCTTAAACAGCCTATGACAAATGACAGAAACACTATTTCTTGTTTCGATGTTTAGCATTAGCAAAACTTTATAGCCAATTAAAAAAATATATGTTTTACTTTCCTAAAACAATCATTTTTCATCTCATCATTCAGCTGTTGGAGATGTGAGCACTAAATGCATCAGAGCATTGCATTCATAGGCCTATAGGCTTAGGTGTCCACTGTATGATATTAATAAATAAAATTTAAAACGTTTTAATTTATATATACAGTATATATTTATGTACAGTACCAGTTAAAAGTTTGGACACACTATATATATATCTTTTAGAGTTGAATTCGGGAGATGGTAGCTCTATAAACAGCTTGTTCCATGTTTCCCCCAAATTCCTAATGAGTTCATTGTTACATGATTAATTTAATCGGGTAACAATTAAACATAGTTGATTCGATAAATAACAGTCATCACATTAATGAAAGTCACATCACGACACCTGGCCTCCACAATCACCCGACCTCAACCCAATTGAGATGGTTTGGGATGAGTTGAGTGAAGGAAAAGCAGCCAACAAGTGTTCAGCATATGTGGGAACTCCTTCAAGGTGAAGCTGGTTGAGAGAATTCCAAGAGTGTGCAGAGCTGTCATCAAGGCAAAGGGTGGCTACATTGAAGAATCCCGAATATAAAATATATTTTTTATTTGTTTAACACTTTTTTGGTTACTACGTGATTCCATATATGTTATATCATAGCTGTTGAAGTCTTCAGTATTATTCTACAATGTAGAAAATAGTACAAATAAAGAAAAACCCTGGAATTAGTAGGTGTGTCCAAACTTTTGACTGGTCCTGTATATATAAAGGAAGATATGCTTAGGCCTAGCCCCAGAGAAAGAGTGAGAGAGATATGCAGGCAGAATGCTAGGACACCAACACGCATTTCTTTATATCAGATGGATACTATGTCTGCTATACAGATAAAGGCGTACAGGAGGCTAATTCGTACATTTTCTATCAAAAATATATTGTATAAAGATAAGCATTATATTGTTAGATTATAGGAGTAACTATTGTAGGTCAAAAACATTTTCCTCATCTCAGGTTCAAATGGAGCGCCAGTGCGCACTGCCTACATATCATACTGTAGGCTTGACGTACCTAAAGATGAATAATAGTCACACCACACCAAACCCAAGTTTCTAAACTTAATTTGGGTAATATCAAAAGTTAGTCAAGCCATTGTTTATAGGGAAAATACAAGCAGGCTATTACATTGTGGCAAACACAGCATTACAGTTGGCACTTAATTTGCAAATTTAAAGAACTGGTTTCGATTAAATAAATACTTTTACAATAATAATTGTGATATACAATAATAATAATATTAATGATAAAACAAATGATTTTAAATTCAAAATGTATCTTTCTTGAATAGTGAGTTGCACAGTAGCCTCTTCTCATCTTAGTCCACCACAATATTAAACTTGTCCACATGGAGGACATTCCTCTTCCACTTCATTTTAACTTGCTAAATCCTGTGTAGCACCTAGTAATTACATTGTACTTATGCAGATATTACATGTACTCTGTGGTGTACTAGTGTGCTTATCCTCCCACTTGGATTGTGCATCCAGAAACTTTAAAATGAGGGCCAGCTTGCCAGGATGGGTAGTGTAGTGGAGGACTGTATATTCTTAGGCTTTTCTTAGGACTATGTGTTCTCTCCCAGGTGCTTGTAAGGGCACAGATGACTGACACGTAGGATTCCAGTTGAGGTAGTTTAATGACGCTGATTCACATAAAGCAGAAATGGCACAGCACAGCACCGTGTATGGTTTGACAATTGTGTTAACCAAGAGTGTGTGTGCTTCTGAAAAGGGAGAAATTAAATGCAATAATAAATGGCAGATACAGTATAAGCTTAATAAAACCTCCAATTACATAAGAAATAAATAATATGGCTACAATAGGTTATGTGCTGCACAGGACAATACAACCTAACAACTTGAATGTATATAGCTACATCCACAAGGCTCATTGCTAACAAAATACCAACATAATCTATACAGCATACAGCGGCTTGTGAAAATATTCACCCCCTGTCATGCCCTGACCTTAGAGAGCCGTTTTATTTCTCTATTTGGTTAGGTCAGGGTGTGATGTGGGGTGGGCATTATATGTTTTGTTTTCAATGTTTCTATATTTCTATGTTTTGGCCAGGTATGGTTCTCAATCAGGGACAGCTGTCTATCGTTGTCTCTGATTGGAAATCATACTTAGGTAGCCCTTTCCCTCCTTTCAGTGTGGGTAATTGACTTGTGTTAGTGGCACTTAGCCCTCGTAAGCTTCACGGTTGTTTATCTTGTTTCTTGTTTTGTTGGCGTCATTCCATAATAAAGGAAAATGTACTCTCACGCTGCTCTTTGGTCCACTTCTTTCGACGGCCGTGACACCCCCCTTGGCATTTCTCCTATTTTGTTGCCTTACAACTTGGAATAAAAATAGATTTTTGGGGGGGTTTGTATAATTTGATTTACACAACATGACTAAAACTTTGAAGATGCTAAATATGTTTTATTGTGAAACAAACAAGAAATAATACAACAAAAACAGAAAACGTGAGCGGGCATAACTATTCACCCCCACAAAGTCAGTACTTTTACGAGCCACCTTTTGCTGCAATTACAGCTGCAAGAGTCTTGGGGAATGTCTCTATAAGCTTGGCACATCTAGCCACTGGGATTGTTGCCCATTCTTCAAGGCAAAACTGCTCCAGCTCCTTCAAGTTGGATGTGTTCTGCTGGTGTACAGCAATCTTGAAGTCATACCACAGATTCTCAATTGGATTCAGGTCTGGGCTTAGACTAGGCCATTCCAAGAAATGTACATGTTTCCCCTTAAACCGCTCGAGTGTTTCTCTAGCAGTATGCTTAGGGTCATCGTCCTGCTGGAAGGTGAACCTCCGTCAGTCTCAAATCTCTGGAAGACTGAAACAGGTTTCCCTCAATAATTTCTCTGTATTTAGTATCATCCATCATTCCTTCAATTCTGACCAGTTTCCCAGTCCCTGCCGATGAAAAACATCCCCACAGTGAAGCACGGTGGTGGCAGCATCATGCTGTGGGGATGTTTTTCATCGGCAGGTGTTCTCGGGGTGATGAGAGGTGTTGGGTTTGCGCCAGACATAGCACTTTCCTTGATAGCGCTTTCGCTTTCCTTATGGTTGGAGAGTCTTCCACATGATTTTGGTGAACACCAAACACGTTTGCTTATCTTTTTCTTTAAGCAATGGCCTTTTTCTGGCCACTCTTCCATAAAGCCCAGCTCTGTGGAGTGTACTGCTTAAAGTGGTCCTATGGGCAGATACTGCAATCTCTGCTGTGGAGCTTTGCAGCTTCTTCAGGGTTATCTTTGGTCTCTTTGTTGCCTCTCTGATTAATGCCCTACTTGCCTGGTCCATGAGTTCCGGTGGGCGGCCCTCTCTTGGCAGGTTTGTTGTGGTGCCATATTACTTCAATTTTTTAATAATGGATTTAATGGTGCTCCGTGGGATGTTCAAAGTTTCTGATATTTTTTATAACACAACATTGATCTGTAGTTCTCCACAACTTTGTCCCTGACCTTTTTGGAAAGCTCCTTGGTTTTCATGGTGCCGCTTGCTTGGTGGTGTTGCAGACTCTGGGGCCTTTCAGAACAGGTGTATATATACTGAGATCATGTGACAAATCATGTGACACTTAGATTGCACACAGGTGGACTTTATTTAACTAATTATGGGACTTCTGAAGGTAATTGGTTGCACCAGATCTTATTTAGGGGCTTCATAGCAAAGGGGGTGAATACATATGCACGCACCACTTAAAATATTTCTCAAAATTTTTTGAAACAGGTCATTTCTTTCATTTCACTTCACCAGTTTGGACTATTTTGTGTCCATTACATGAAAGCCAAATAAAAATTCATTGAAATTACAGGTTGTAATGCAACAAAATAGAAAAAACAGGGGATGAAGGTGTCACGTTCTGACCTTTATTTCCTTTGTTTTGTATTTATTTAGTATGGTCAGGGCGTGAGTTGGGTGGGCAGTCTATGTTTGTTTTTCTATAATTTGGGTATTTCTATGTTTTGGCCTAGTATGATTCTCAATCAGAGGCAGGTGTCATTAGTTGTCTCTGATTGAGAATCATACTTAGGTAGCCTGGGTTTCACTGTGTGTTTGTGGGTGATTGTTCTTGTCTCTGTGTGTTGCACCAGATAGGGCTGTTTAGGGTTTCACACGTTTCTTGTTTTGTTGTAATCAGTTGTTCATGTGTACGTTTACGTATTAAAAGAACCATGGACACTTACCACGCCGCATATTGGTCCTCTGATCCTTTTCGCCTCTCCTCTTCGGAAGAAGAGGATGAAATCTTTGACAGAAGGGGGATGAATACATTTGCAATGCACTGTACATCCATACAACCACAGGGTATATAAAACTAGACACTGGTGGAAATTATACTGTACACTGAAACTTTGGTTTTAGAAGTGGGGGTACATAATAATAATATTTTTTTTTTTGTCGGATAAACACTCCAAACAGCCTACCTGACCGCTTGGAGGTGTCCACATGGTCCTAAAGCAAACCATTGCCTCATTTTGTATCACATTCCAATGATAAAACTGGGGGGGAGGGGCAAAAATGCCATTTCACAATGTGGGGCATCCCCAGTGGAAGTTGTACCCCTGGATGAAATGCTAAATGTCTATTACAGTTGCTAGCTTGCGGTAAAAATGCTAATTAGCATAATAAAGAGGAGTTCATCCACAGTACACGAACGGTAAGAAATATCAACTCACATTTCTGTAGGACGCACACTGGCCTTGGCTAAAACAAAGTATGCTTGGTAAAGGTAATCACAGGAGATGGCTGGAACTTGGCTTGTGTACTTTCTCTTAGTTACTTCCATCTCCTCAGTTAGAGCTCACCAAGCGCGCTCTGCTCCAAATCACCGGTGGGCGGAGCTACAGCTCTCCTATGATGAACTAATATTTACTCTCGATAGTCTTTCGTACAGGTAGTGTGTTGTTTTAGAACACTTTAAATACAAGTAAATACCCCTCAAGATACACTTTATTTTGCCTAGCTAAATCATGTGTAACACCTAGTAATTACATTGAACTTACATGTACTATGCTTTGAAATAGTGTGTTTTTCCTCACCTGGGATGACCAAGTTAACCCAGATGGTACACTTTATTTTGGTGGCAAGTACTAGCAATAATGTTGAGTGAAGATATATTTTCTACAGTGCACATTCATGGGTAAGTCATTAGAGCCTATTGAGCATAATCTCTTGGACACCCAGCGCATCCACGAGGGGTCACAACCTTTGTGACAGTTGTTAATGAATTGGATGCAGCTGAGAAGAAACAAAACACACACAAAGTTGGTGAATTTAGTGGAAACCTGTCAATTTGTAACAAGCATGGTAACACGCATTCATACACCTGCCAAATAAGAAAGGCACTGCCACTGTAGCATACAATCACACCAGTAAAGGATGGACTATCTGCACAATAAGGATGCAAATGTGAGATAATGGCATCAGACTGAACAGCCCCCATGTTACCTTAACATTATCATTAGCAGTGGGCTACAATTATTTAGCAAGCTAGGCAGGTCATGCAAACAAATGATTAGCCTAGCAAGCAAAGGAACATACATGAGTACAAACACCCATCCCTGCAAACATACTTTACTGTCAACACTGAAACAGGGCTACTTACATTACTTAACGCACACAGTACCACAACAACAACTTCTTTGTTGTTAGCTTTGCTCCCATGTGTCCATTCCCCTTTCTTTATCAGATTAGCCCCACCCAGTAGACAGGCACCAGCAAGGTAATTAGAGGACACACAGGAGCAGCTAGTGCTTCGTTGGCATCTCAATCGTGGTCTGTAAGGGCCTTTTTTATATCCTGACCCTACACACCCTACTTAGACACAGGCAGTAGTGCTGACACATAACATTGGGAGTACAGTACAGCGTTTCTGTACCAGTGACTGGTGAGACATGGTTCTCCTCCTCTTTAATAACAAGCTCATGTTTAAATCAAATACAATATGTAAAAACACCACTGGAAAACTCACCACTGGACCTCTGCTCTAGACATTATGTTTCCCTCCCTGTTGTGCTGTCTATCTGCCTCAGCATCTTCTCTCTGTGCTTCTTTTGTTCTCTGTCTGTCTGTCTGCCTGTCTGATTATGCCTTATACGTTATGAAAACCACACTAACAACTTAGTCTATATTAGTAAGTTAGTGTCTGTCATATGTGTTTCTCTGAATCAACACCTACCATAAGTGTTAATTACTGCAGGGCTCCAGATGAACCTTTTCCCCTGTTGGTACTAACTTTTACAGTTGATGGCACCAGCCCATGGGTCCATGTTAAAAAGTAATTCATAGTGCTTTATTAAGGAGTGTAATAATTAGACTACTGAGGTATTCAAGAAATAAGTTGTTTAATTTCATCTAACATGTTCAAGCAGGAATGCATGACTCAAGATATGTTGATGTACCATCTAATCAAGTGACATTTTGGGTTGACAATTAAACAACAGTTGCTATATTTTATTGTCGAAATAGGACTCCAGATTTTCAGGATTTTTGGGGTTTGATAGAGATGAATTACATACGTCTTTATATGCGCTAACTAACATCATAGGCTTATTAATTTGGGGTTCAACACAATGAGGAAGTGGAAACTCAAAACATATTAACTAGATCGCTAACTCTAAATATAATAGACTACCCACTGCTAGTAGCCAAGCATTCATCCAACAGTAAATGTAATGTCCTAAGAAAAACTTTGCAGTTGCAGGCTACTACCCATGAGACCTATAGGCAATTTTGGTATTGTCACGACTTCCGCCGAAGTCGGCTCCTCTCCTTGTTCGGGTGGCGGTCGACGTCATCAGCTTTCTAGCCATCGCCGCTCCATTTTTCATTGATCCATTTGTTTTGTCTTGTTCTGCAAACCTGGTTTGCATTTCCCAATCACACTGCATGTATTTATTCCTCTGTTCCCCCTCATGTCTTTGTGTGATATTGTTTGTTACGTGTCAATTTTGATGCGCCAGACTGGTTTCGTATTATTCCATGTTTTGTCACGAGGTATGTTTATTTGTTTGAACATAATCATTGTGACTGTTTGCGCTTTTTTGCACTTTTGCCAATTGTCTGTTGGTTTCTCCTGCCTCAATAAAGTGTGCGCCTGTTCACAACTCTCTGCTCTCCTGCACCTGACTCCGCTACCAGTACGCACACCCTTGACAGGTATCTTGTAGTTGTCACTGTATTAGACTCAGCAGAAGTGATTAGATGATGTTCAAATGTTGAAGGTGAAATGGTGCTGGAATGGTGGAGGCAGCTTCTGTTTTCTTTGCGACTTGTGGTAACTCTCTGTGGTAACTCTAAATCAATAGTTGTTCAGTAGTCCAAAAATGTCGGACTTGCTTGACCATGCTGTGGGTCATGTAACTGTTTGTTACATGCCTTCCCTAGTGTTTTTTTTTCTCCACTACTACTGTTCCATTCAGAAAAAGTCTTTATAGCATAGTATTACGGTTGTATCGTAGTATCTCTTCCACTGTGGATTAGAGACCATTTATTGAATCTCCCTCCTATTCTTATGAATGGCTCACACAATGATTATTGTTGCTGTAAATGAAAAGCCTGAGATGATCCCATATGTGAGCACAATGTGGACGGTACATAAAGACAGGTGTTTTTAAAGGCTGATGGAGCAGTTCAGTAAAATAATGAGGGCCAACAGGATTTCTGAGGGAGCTGGGAGCCCAACCTATCTCCAATGAACTGCATGATCTTTCTTTATGCTAAACCACATGTGTCATCATCAATCCTCACATTGTGTCTGGTTACTTATTTCACTGAGCATTTTCTCTAGGGCCAAAATAAGATGCTTCTCAGAATGGTTCTTGCACAAATGGGCTCTGTGCTGGCCAGGATAAAGATACTGAGAGCAGTGGAATGGAATGTGAAGGGCATGCTCTTTGCCATTTGAGTGTGCGTGTGTGCATACGTGTGAGCATGTATGTATTGTAAGTGTGCATGTACAGTGGGGGTCCATAATTATTGGCACCCTTGATTAACATGCGCAAAAAAATACTGTATAAAATTAACAATACACATATTGAGCTATTTTGTATGCTCAATACATTTTTTGTGGAAATGATATTATAATATGCTAATACAATTGCTCAGAGAAAGAGATTTTGTTTAAGAAATAATACAAAACGTCTAACAAAGATAGAGGTCAAAATGATTGGCACCCCTGTATTCAATACTCCAGCACCCTCCCCTTGAGAGGATAACAACACTGAACCTTTTTTCTAAAACTATTTATGAGATTGGGGAACACATTGGGAGGGATCTTAGACCATTCCTCCGTACAGAATCTTTCCAGATCCTTGATATCCTTTGTCTGTGCTTATGGACTGCCCTCTTCAATTCAAACCACAGGCCATGAGACACAATTTAGATGTTGTGGTCAATTAACCACTTCTTTATGGATTCTGATGTGTGGTCAGGGTTATTGTCTTGCTGGAAGACCCAGTTGCTGCCAGGTGTCAGTTTCCTTGCAGAGGCAACCAGGTTTTTGGCAAAAAAAGTCCTGGTACTTAGTAAAGTTCATGTGTGTCTGTGGCTCGTGTCTACTATGCAACATAACACAGTGAAGTACCAGCGAAGTCCATTACTGAAGTGCAGCATATTTGCCCACAACCTTCTCACCATGGACCAAGTAGGAGAAGTGTGTGGGCAAATATGCTGTACTTCTCCCCACACACTTCTCCTACTTGGTCCATGGTTAGAAGGTTGTGTGTGGGCGTGTGTGGCTGGTGGGTGTAATGTAATGGAGAGATTGAAATAAAAGTAATAGCAGCTGACCTTAAATTTCCTGGCAACTCCAACAACACAAGTTGTGTGACCTCTCTGAGGTTCAGGTGAGAGACTTTATTTGAGTTTTGTAGGGTTCTGAGTTGTGATGGTAATCAAGATATGGAGAACAAATGTCAAAACTCTTGAATCCAATTAAAGTCTTTCATTTACATCGTGACGAAAGGTTGTTGCTCAGACAAACACCTCACCAAAGTTTGTCATCTCCATTTACTGTCAACGTACACCACATGTACATTCTCATTGGTCAGTACAGAATCACTTTGTGAATTGGTCAACATGGCAACATATGGCTTCTAGATAATACTGAAGGTCATGTATGAATTGGTATATCTTATCCTCTTTGTTTCCCATGAGAAGTTCAAAGAGGCCCATACCTTTCCGAGAAGAGTTATCTAGCACACATGCAATGAACATACTACTAGGTGATGTATCCAAACATCCTGTATATACGAGTGAGAAGCATGTTTTAGCCCTGTTAAAGAGATGTATATATAGTCAGTTCCCATCAGACTGTCATGGCAGGATAAAGTTCAAGGTCACATGGATTTAGAAGTATACGTTAAGGCAGCCCACACAGCACTGAAAGTCTTCATATTCTTCCTTATTGAAGGGTATCTGCAATATTTAATGCAACTCTTTTGAAAACTTTCAGAGAGAAAATCCTTCTCTAATGATGCATGTACTTCAGGTAACCTGTTTTGCAGGGATCGCCATATTCATTGTGACATTCTGGAATGCCACCATTTTGAGAACAATGTGCCATTTGGAATGGTGATCCAGGCCTTCATTACACAGTCATACACCCTCGTTGGCTTCCCCTATCCTAAAGCTGTGCATGCATCTTTTAAAGTGTCACACACTCCATAGAGAGGAGAGCAAATGCTGTATACATGGAGTGTTGAATATGTATTAGTTTCAGTTTGTCACCAGTGTTGATCTTGGGGGTTGTGTGTGTATGAGTGTGTACTGTACACGTGGGTGCATGTGTGTGCACACTGAGGCGTGCGTGTTTTTGTGTGTGTTGTGCGTGTGTGTCTCGTGTGGTGGCAGGGGCACTTCAACAGGCAGCAGCAGGAGCTGTCATAGCAGCCTCTCACCCAACCCCATGCCTCATTACTACCTTGGAGAAGCACTGGGAGCTCTGCATGGCACTTTCGACCTTGTTCAACTCACAAAACTTCCCTCAAACTGTCGAGTTACCCCACAGTTTGACTGGTCTTGACTCTCATGGGTAAACTCTGTGGCTTCTCTTCGGTGTGAAAATCTTTAAAGTTGTCTGCAGTGTAAATGCATCAACTACTCTGCAACCAACTCACCGTGACAGAGAGAGTTTGGCACATTTGAAAAGAAAACAACATTTGACTTCCAGTATTTTCCCATTTTCAGTTGGAACTGCTTGAATCAAGTCACACTGAATAGAAAGGCATGGAAAGGAAGAGTCTAGGTAGGACAGTTATGGTATGTTTATCATTACATTGATGGTCCTGTGAATAGGCCGTAAGTGTCTCCTGGATGTACAGTATATGGATAGAGACTTTTATCAAGCTCTAAATCCACTCTCTCCTCAGGTATTATGTGAGACAAGACTGTAATCTAATAGGATCCCATGATGCCAATAGCCTGCGTGTGTCACGTTCTGACCTTAGTTCCTTTGTTTTGTCTTTGTTTTAGTATGGTCAGGGCGTGAGTTGGGGTGGGCAGTCTATGTTCTTTTTTCTATGATTTGGGATTTCTGTGTTTGGCCTGGTATGGTTCTCAATCAGAGGCAGCTGTCAATTGTTGTCCATGATTGAGAACCATACTTAGGTAGCCTGTTTTCATCCTTGAGTTGTGGGTGGTTATTTTCTGTTCTGTGTTTTGTGTATTCACAGTACAGGACTGTTTTGTTTCTTTCGTTGTCGCTTTATTATTTTGTTTCAGTGTTCGATTGTTCTATTAAATCAATATGGACACTTACCACGCTGCGCATTGGTCCTCCTCTTCTTCCACCAACAACGGCCGTTACAGCTTCTAATGAACTCTCCAGCCTGAGGCTACACCTTCTGGGTGTCTAATGTGTGCCACAGGATGTTCACTCACTCACTCCTTCTCTCTCTTTATACTCTCTGCATACATAGGTTTGGTTTGCTCATGGCAGAACTAGGCTTGGTGAAGCAACCGTCTGTGCTCGCATACTCCCTAAAGACCTCCGCTTGAAAAATAATAAGAAAAAAACACTTAAAATAGTCTGAATTAATGTAAGATAAATCAAGAAATCTGTCATTAATTTTGATGTTTTTTACAAGGAGGTCTTAGCCGCACAATTTTACCTCTAGTTAAGATGTTTGGTGCAGTATTTCTCAAGTTAATAAAGGTGCATGAAAACTTGTCGTCTCTCGTTGAATGACAACACTTCATGTTCCCACTCCTACTAGGAGTAATACCTGTCACATACTGACCTAAGTTCATTTTTTATATCTCTATTTTAGGTTGGTCAGGGCGTGAGTTGGGGTGGGCATTCTGTTTTTATCTATGTTTGTATTTCTATGTGTTTGGCCTGGTATGGTTCCCAATCAGAGGCAGCTGTCAATTGTTGTCTCTGATTGAGAACCATACTTAGGCAGCCTGGTTTCACTCTTGAGTTGAGGGTAGTTGTTTTCTGTCTCTGTGTCTGCACCAGACAGAACTGTTTCGTGTTGGTCTATTTTTGTTATTTTGGTCTTAGTGTTCTGAGTTTAGTAAATATGAACATGGACACTTACCACGCTGCATATTGGTCCGATCCTTCCTATTCCTCCTCAGATGAAGAGGACAGCCGTTACAATACCATTGACCACATCACAGACGAATGGGCAAGAACATCCAGAAAAAAAAACTGCCAAAACATACAAAAATGTCATCATAATATATGCGCAAACTGTTTCGACTGGAAAGTACAGTGGCTTGCGAAATTATTCACCCAGCTTGGCATTTTTCCTATTTTATTGCCTTACAACCTGGAATTAAAATATATTTTGGGGGGGTTTGTATCATTTAATTTACACAACATGCCTACCACTTTGAAGATGCAAAATATGTTTTATTGGACACAAACTAGAATTAAGACAAAAAAACTGAAAACTTGAGCATGCGTAACTATTCACCCCCTCCCAAAGTCAATACTTTGTAGAGCCACCTTTTGCAGCAATTACAGCTGAAAGTCTCTTGAGGTATGTCTCTATAAGCTTGGCACATCTAGCCACTGGGATTTTTGCCCATTCTTCAAGGCAAAACTGCTCCAGCTCCTTCAAGTTGGATGGGTTCCGCTGGTGTACAGCAATCTTTAAGTCATACCACAGATTCTCAATTGGATTGAGGTCTGGGCTTTGACTAGGCCATTCCAAGAAATGTAAATGTTTTCTCTTAAACCACTCAAGTGTTGCTTTAGCAGTATGCTTAGGGTCATTGTCCTGCTGGAAGGTGAACCTCCATCCCAGTCTCAAATCTCTGGAAGACTGAAACAGGTTTCCCTCAATAATTTCTCTGTATTTAGCGCCATAGATCATTCCTTCAATTCTGACCAGTTTCCTTGTCCCTGCCGATGAAAAACATCCCCATAGCATGATGCTGCCACCACCGTGCTTCACTGTGGGGATGGGGTTCTCGGGGTGATGAGACGTGTTGGGTTTGCTCCAGACATAGCGTTTTCCTTCATGGCCAAAAAGTTCAATTTTAGGGGAGTTTGGGGAGTCTCCCACATGCCTTTTATGTGTGCTTAGGTTATTGTCTTGCTGGAAGATCCGATTGTGGCCAAGTGTCATCCTCTTGGCAGAGGCAACCAGGTTTTGGCTAAAATGTCCTGGTACTTTGTAAAGTTCCTGATGTTGTTGACCTTAACAAAGGCCCCAGGACTAGTGGAAACAAAATGGCCCCATAACACCATGCCATTGCAAGGCCCACTCTTGGCAGGTTTGTTGTGGTGCCATATTACTTAAATTTTTTAATAATGGATTTAATGGTGCTCCGTGGGATGTTCAAAGTTTCTGATATTTTTTATAACCCAAACATGATCTGTAATTCTCCATAACTTTGTCCCTGACCTGTTTGGAGAGCTCCTTGGTTTTCATGGTGCCGCTTGCTTGGTGGTGCCCCTTGCTTAGTCGTGTTGCAGACTCTGGGGCCTTTCAGAACAGGTGTATATATACTGAGATTATGTGACAGATTATGTGACACTTAGATTGCACACAGGTGGACATTATTTAACTAATTATGTGACTTCTGAAGTTAATTGGTTGCACCAGATCTTATTTAGGGGCTCCATAGCAAAGGGGGTGAAAACATACGCACCACTTTTCCTTTTTACATTTTTTTCAGAATTTTTTGAAACAAATTATTTTTTTCATTTCACTTCACCAATTTAGACTATTTTGTGTCCATTACATGACTTCCACATAAAAATCTATTTAAATTACAGGGGATGAATACTTTTGCAATGCACTGTATATGGTAAGCTTTACCCCTCTTCCGCCTCTTTATCATATCTTTAATGTCTTTTCAATACTGTCTGCTAGCCTTTACACCGCCATAGAATTGCAAGGGGGAGTAGAGGCTTCAAGAGGAGAAGGTAATAGGACACCCATTTTACACCAGAGTAGAATGTTGTTCTTTGACTATAGTTCAGCGTTCAACACCATAGTGCCCTCCAAGCTCATCACTAAACTAAGGAACCTGGGATTAAACATCTCCCTCTGCAACTGGATCCTGGACTTCCTGACGGACCACCCTAAGGTGGTGAAGGCAGTTAACAACACCCGCCACGCTGACTCTCAACACTGGGGCCCCTCAGGGGTGTGTGCTTAGTCCCTTCCTGTAGTCCCTGTTCACCCATGACTCCAACACCATCATTAAGTTTGCCTACGACATGATGGTGGTAGGCCTGATCACCGACGACGATGAAACAGCCTACAGGGAGGAGGTCAGAGACCTAGTGTGATGCCAGGGCAACAACCTCTCCCTCAATGTCAGAAAGAATAAGGAGATGATCGTGGACTGCAGGAAATGGAGCGCCAAGCATGCACCCATTCACATCGACAGGGCTGTAGTGGAGCAGGTCAAGAACTTCAAGTTCCTTGGTGTCTAAGGACCTATCATGGTCCAAACACACCAACATAGTCGTGAAGAGGGCACGACAACACCTCTTCCCCCTCAGGAAACTGAAAAAAAAGATTTGGCATGGGCCCTCAGATCCTAAAAAAGTTATACAGCTGCACCATTGAGAGCATCTTGACGGCTGCATCACCGCTTGGTATAGCAACTGCTTGGCATCCGACTGCAATGTGCTACAGGGGGTAGGGCGCATGGCCCAGTACATCACTGGGGCTGAGCTCCCTGCCATCCAGGCCTTAAACATTTTCAAAGACTCCAACCATCCAATTCATAGACTGTTCTCTGTGCTAGCGCATGGCAAGCATTACTGGAGCACCAAGTCTCGGTCCAAAAGGCTCCTGAACAGCATTTAGAAATGCCTCAAGAGTTGCTTCTCAGTGCTCAAAATAGACTGACACAACAATACTAACTATCACAAATAACTGTGGACATATCAATGTTTAGTAATGAGAGATGTCTATTGTCAGCATGATATAAGTCAGCACAATCTCCATCCCATCTACAGTATTCACCCATGCCAGGCCCCCTCTATGACTAGATACTGTACATCATTAGGGCCAAGCTTTTCCCTTTCATACTCAGGAAAACCTCCTGTCCCTACACATCCCACATCCATCCAAAATGTGTTGGTATTTGTTCCCCCCAGATAAGACATTCAGAAGAGAGGTTGGTTGAGCTCCAGTCAGTACTCTCAGTCAGTGGCCTACATAGGCCCCAGCCCAGAGGAGAATATTCCCTCTCCACATCTGGCCTGCTCATAATCTCCCAGTTTATTACAGGAAGCAACAGATAGCCAGCAGGGGGAAGTTAATAGAGATACTAGAGACATGCTCCACTTTCTCATATTTCTCAGTGCATTTTGTGTCACTTGGCTTGGTGTAGTTAAAGGATATTCCCAACGCATTGGATTTCATTGGGAGCGGTTTAGGATTCTGTAGGTGTTTCTATTTTAGTGGAGGAGAGCATTGATGTGACCCTGAGGGAAGGTTGCTAGTATTGCTGCCAGTGATCCTGTCAAACCCGTGTCCACCCAGTGGTTGATGATGAAGAGAGACCCTGGTACATCCGTGCCCTGTAGCTCCACAGCACTCTTCTGCAGCTAGCTCCTCTATACATGGACCAATGTAGGGATGCCATGTCCTCCACTGGGGAGGAGAGAGAGATAGAGAGAAGGCAGAGAGAGTGAGAAGAGAGAGAGAGAGAGAGAGAAGAGAGAGAGATAGATTGACATTTAGCCAATATTATAAATCCAGTGGTGTGTATTCATAAATGCAAAGGGAAGCCAGGCTTCCCCCCAAAATGTACCTAAATAATCTATGTTTCATCTCTCTGTGTTTCATAATTTTCCTTCAATTCGCAAGAGGCTGAATGTATCTCACCGGAGAAAGCAAACAAACAGCGCCCCTCTGTCTCTGTATGTGTAGCCCATCTATCTGATGCTGTCTGGTCAAAAAAGAGTATGACATTGTTGCTGTCCATAGCATTGAATGCAAGTGAAGCCAGTGAGCATTTGGCCTCACTTGATAAAAAGTATAAAATAATAGCCCATCAACATTGAGCTAAACTGAGTGAGCTCAACCGTGAATGGTCCTGGAGCACCAAAAAAAAGTGTCAAAGGAAGCCAGTTTGGATTTGGCTTCACACCAATCACATCACATTGAGAGCAAAACGTCATTGACAGAAAAAACTTGAATTGTTGCATCTCGTTGTGTTGTTGTTGTCTTCCCGTGGCTAGCTAGCTAGCTAAAATGGTCCCTTTCCTAAATTAGCCATGGATGGAGATAGGGATTTCGACTTTGGTTTTACTTAATCCGACCTACTGGCCAATGATTGTAATGACGATTCTGATCCAACCATAAATTCATACATTGTGCCCCTGGCCTGAGTGGATTGATATATTCAATATGTAGCTAGATCTAGGTAGGCTAATGTAAACTAGCTGGCTCTTCATTGCCCATGAAGTTAGGCTAGCGAGCAAGCATTTTATCCAGGTAGCCTAGGACAACAAAAACTAAAAGAGTGTACTGTATGACAGAGTCATAGACCGTTTAGGCAACATGAAAGAGAAGAGGATGGCATCGGCACTAGGGCGAGTCAACATGTAGGGCGAGTCAACATGTTTTTTCCTACTCACACGCACGCACACACACACACACACACACACACACACACACACACACACACACACACACACACACACACACACACACACACACACACACATACACACAAACGCAGAGAAATCAGAACCAAGGACAGCTACATCATATTTAGCTTACGTTGATTGGACTATCTGTTAGTTGTCACTGTATTAGACTAAGCACAGGTGATTTGATGATGTTGAAATGTTGAAGTTGAAATGGTTCTGGAATAGTGGAGTCAGCTCCTGTTTTCTTTGCAACTTACGATAAACTCTGTGGTTCTAAATTAATAGTTGTTAAGTAGTCTGAAAATGTTGGAAAATTCAACTTGCTTGACCATGCTGTAGGTTATGTAGCTGTTTGTTACATGCATTATGCTTTGTGGACTTCACCGGACAGAGGTTGCTCTCAGGTTTTCTGATGAAACAAAGGTGTAGTTGAATTTATTCTGCCACTGTGTCTTCTTATTGTATCGGGCTTAGGCCTCTGTTTCACGGTGGCAAGGCATATAAACTAACAGGTTATAGAGCAAACAACACAATTATCACAACAATTTTATTTTGGCTTGGCTTCCCCAGTGACTTTACCCATGCACCACTACTGTATAATAGATGATGGTGGAAATTAACAAGCATACATAATTATTTATCCTCATCCTTATAACCTACAGCTTTAGAGAGGGAGGGAGAGACAGAGAGGGAGAGAGAGAGGGAGGGAGAGCAGTGATGCACATCCTGTACCGCATTCACTGTGAAGCACCGTCTGTACGTAAGGGAAAGGGACGGCAGTGGCTAAAGGTGCATACAGGCATGCAGTGTGAAGCACCGTCTGTACGTAAGGGAAAGGGACGGCAGTGGCTAAAGGTGCATACAGGCATGCAGCGTGAAGCACCGTCTGTACGTAAGGGAAAGGGACGGCAGTGGCTAAAGGTGCATACAGGCATGCAGTGTGAAGCACCGTCTGTACGTAAGGGAAAGGGACGGCAGTGGCTAAAGGTGCATACAGGCATGCAGTGTGAAGCACCGTCTGTACGTAAGGGAAAGGGACGGCAGTGGCTAAAGGTGCATACAGGCATGCAGTGTGAAGCACCGTCTGTACGTAAGGGAAAGGGACGGCAGTGGCTAAAGGTGCATACAGGCATGCAGTGTGAAGCACCGTCTGTACGTAAGGGAAAGGGACGGCAGTGGCTAAAGGTGCATACAGGCATGCAGTGTGAAGCACCGTCTGTACGTAAGGGAAAGGGACGGCAGTGGCTAAAGGTGCATACAGGCATGCAGTGTGAAGCACCGTCTGTACGTAAGGGAAAGGGACGGCAGTGGCTAAAGGTGCATACAGGCATGCAGTGTGAAGCACCGTCTGTACGTAAGGGAAAGGGACGGCAGTGGCTAAAGGTGCATACAGGCATGCAGTGTGAAGCACCGTCTGTACGTAAGGGAAAGGGACGGCAGTGGCTAAAGGTGCATACAGGCATGCAGTGTGAAGCACCGTCTGTACGTAAGGGAAAGGGACGGCAGTGGCTAAAGGTGCATACAGGAATGCAGTGTGAAGCAGCGTCTGTACGTAAGGGAAAGGGATGGCAGTGGCTAAAGGTGCATACAGGCATGCAGTGTGAAGCACCGTCTGTACGTAAGGGAAAGGGATGGCAGTGGCTAAAGGTGCATACAGGCATGCAGTGTGAAGCACCGTCTGTACGTAAGGGAAAGGGATGGCAGTGGCTAAAGGTGCATACAGGCATGCAGTGTGAAGCACCGTCTGTACGTAAGGGAAAGGGATGGCAGTGGCTAAAGGTGCATACAAGCATGCAGTGTGAATGCTGACGATAGGTTGCACTGGCTGGCAGCAGAAGGGGATAAACAACACCAGAGCAAACAAGTAAACATTCTGCTGCAGTTTACAGAGACAGAATCAATGACAATAAGATCAAAGAAATACATGTATTACTAATAATGAATAAATAAAGAGTTTATTATCAATGTATGTGCTCTTAATGTGACTACAGTAGCCTAGTGGTTAGAGTGTTGGGCCAGTAACCGAAAGAATGCTGGCTCAAATCCCCGAGCTGACAAGGTAAAAATCTGTAGTTCTGCCCCTGAACTAGGCAGTTAACCCACTGTTCCCTAGTAGGCCGTCATTGGAAATAAGAATTAGTTCTTAACTGACTTGCCTAGTTAAATACCATTTTTTGATAGGTAAGATTTTTTTTAAATACAGTGATAGGCTACATATGATCAATGGCATGAAAGAAACTAAACTTTTCGACTAAATTTCAAACTATACTGAATATCTCAAGGCGCTGTAAGTCTGAAGTGTGTGTGTCTTTCCATTGAGAGGCAGCCAGGTAGTGTTGTGTTGTTTACTGTAAGACAGACAAGCAATGAGAGGGTAAAGTGGTCTGGAAGTGGAGGCTGTTCGGTGTTGGTCCTCTACCCTTCCTGCTGCTGATTTCCCCCTGGATGCTTATGGTGGGCGGTGGTTGGGAAAAGCAAGGAACTTCTCCAGACCACGCAAAGCCAAGTAATAAGAAATCAATCTATGCAAATGCTATCTCCATCCACTACAGTGCTTACAGTCGAGTAGTTTAAGACCCTGATTTGTCTGGATGAGCTGCTCAATACTGACAGTGAGGTAAAACACAAGGTAGTGGTGTTTTTGGCATTAACAAACCTACTTTATCTAGCACGTACAGCCAACGCAAAATTCATATTTTCCCTCACACAGTTTCACAATTGTCAAGCTTAATTGATCACTACAATCTTAGGGGGAAAAAACGTTTAAACTGGAAGAACTGGTCCCGATTGGTATTTTTAAATCACTGATGAAGGATTTTGAGGCTGATTCCCTGACCTGTCAATGTTTTTAATTAGCTGTTTTATACTCTTGTGAATTCAATGGTTTTTACTAGATTACTTGTAGTTTTTCATATTGTCTGTCTGTATTTTTTTTGTAATGACTTGGTGCTGCCTATCTTGGCCAGGGCGCTCTTGAAAAGAGATTTTAATCTCAATGAGCCCTTCCTGGTTAAATAAAGGTTAAATCAAAAATAAATCAAAAATAAAGTAGTGTTCTATGGCTGTCCCCATAGGAGAACCCTTTTAGGAGACACTCTGATCCAGAGCCACTTACAGTAGTGAGTGCATGCAATTTCCTACATTTGTCTCTGTACTGGTCCCCTGTTATGGTCCCCTGTGGCAATGAACCCACAACCCCAGCATTGCAACCACCACACTCTACCAACTGAGCTACAGGAGCACAAGGAGAGAACAAGAGGAGCAGCACTCAGAGAGAACATGACGCGAAAAGTACAGAGAATGATTGCCCAGGTGAGCCTTCCCTGACCCCCACAGCCCTGCTGCCCAGTGGAGAGCAGAGACAAATAGGCCTACGGTCTCTCTCTATCTCTATGGGCTAACTAAGATTACACATTCCCTCCAACACCACTACATCATTCCCAACTCCTCTTTGTCTATTCCCAGGCTCCTGCAAGCTGTCAATGTTAATCAAATCGGCAGGGAGAAAATTAAAGTGTCTGTGTGAGCAGTTCCTATGAGTGTGATGACCTACATCACACAGGAATTAGAACCACTGTTGCTCGGACTGGGGACGGCCTGACCAAGAAGGATGAAGAGGAAGATTAAAACATTGCCCTGAGATATTGAGGGGGACAGGAGAAAGAGAGAGAAAGAGTGGGAAAGAAAGAGCAAGAGATTGATAGAGAGGGCAGGAGAGAGAGAGAAACCCATACACAGAGAAATTCAAGAGAATACGTTTGGTATTGTATGTGAGAGAGAGAGACAAGAGATTGAGGAAAGAGTGGGAGAGGGAGGACAAAAAAATCTAGGACAAGAATGATGAAGTGAAAGGTTATTGTGAGCATCAGGTGAAAGAGGGAGGGAGAGAAAAGTGAGAGACAGAGGCAGAGAAAGAAAGATGGGGAGTGTTTCAGCTGAGGAAAACAGATAAACAGTCCATGACCTTTTCAAGAATTCCATCTGTAAGAGCATCATGAGCTGTCTCTCAGCTGGTATGCTTTGTGCCACTGTCACCTGTATGTTTCCCATTTCAATTCTCTCTCCCATTCTGCAGAGACCTCAACCTGTGTTTGCTGCCTTCCCAAGTATTTCTACCATATTACATCAGTCATGGTCAATAATGACTTATTCCCTGTAAGACAGGAATATTATGTTTTACAATGGTGAGACTGCTGAATATATGATGTCTACGATGTACTTCATAATAAAAAAAAATCAATCACAATTTTTTCACACTGATAATGACAATTCACAGCCCTACATGGGTAAGAAAATACAGTGTTGTCCTTTAAATCTGCCACATACTTTGCCTTCGGAAAGTATTCAAACCCCTGCAATTATCCCACATTTTGTTATGTCAGCCTTATTCAAAAATGTATTAAATTAAAATGTTATTTTACCTCATCAATCTACACACAATACACACTGACAAAAAAAATATCAAATTTGTTCCTAAGTAAAACCTAAATAAAACCCGAAATATCACATTTACATAAGTACATAAGTATTCAGACCCTTTACTCAGTACTTTGTTGAAGTACCTTTGGCAGCGATTACAGCTTCGAGTCTTCTTGGGTATGACACTACAAGCTTGGCACACCTTTATTTGGGGAGTTTCTCCCATTCTTCTCTGCAGATCCTCTCAAGCTCTGTCAGGTTGGATGCGGAGCGTTGCTGCACAGCTATTTTTAGGTTTCTACAGGTTCACATCCGGGCACTGGCTGGGCCACTCAAGGACATTCAGAGACCTGTCCCGAAGCCACTCTTGCGTTGTCTTGGCTGTGGGCTTAGGGTCATTGTCCTGTTTGAAGTTGAACCGTCGCCCCAGTCTGAGGTCCTAAGTGCTCTGGAGCAGGTTTTCATCAAGGATCTCTCTGTACTTTGCTCCATTTATCTTTGCCTTGATCCTGACTAGTCTCCCAGTCCATGCCTCTGAAAAGTACCCCCACAGCATGATGCTGCCACCACCAAGCTTCACCGTAGGGATGGTGCCAGGTGTCCTCCAGACGTCCTCCAGACGTGATGCTTAGCATTCAGGCCAAAGAGTTGAATCTTGGTTTCATCAGACCAGAGAATCTTGTTTCTCATGGTCTGAGAGTATTTAAGGTGCCTTTTGGCAAACTCCAAGCGGGCTGTCGTATCTTTTTAATGGTTTTTATTTAACCTTTATTTAAGGTAAGTCAGTTAAGAACAAATTCTTATTTACAATGATGGCCTACCCCGGCAAAATCCTCCCCTAACCCGAACAACGCTGGGCCAATTGTGCCTTATGGGACTCCCAATCACTGCCCCCCCACATACACACACTGCTGACACTGTCTATTATCTCTCCTGTCGCCTAGTCACTTTACCCCTACCTATATGTAAATAGCTACCTCAATTACCTCGTACCACAGGACATCGACTCTTGTACTTTTATTTTTACTTGTTATTGTTATTCGTTATTCACTGTGTATTTATTCCTCGTGTCACTATTTATTTCACAGTTTGTCTACACCTTTTTTACGAAGCATGTGACAATTACAATTTTACTTTATTTGACTCGTAAACCAAACCCAGAAGTTTTCTGAGAAGAAAATCCTCAGACCACGGGATGGTTTGAGGATATGGTCTCTGCACCACAACATGAAAAAATGATCTTGTAAGTCTTTTTCGGATTTCCCTGTGCTGTACCCTGGCTGAAGAGCAGATAAGTTTGTCTCTCTGAGTTGAATGTGAGAGATAGTAAGCTTCACACACCTGTTACTCTGCAGATGTGCCCATGACAGTCTCACCTTTCCATAGAGGGGTCATAAACGGTTTTATAGGCCAAACCATTCGAACGCTACAGATGATTTTGTGAGAAGACCGATTTTTAGGATGTCTCATGATCTGACAAACACTGCTCTAGTTCTGCCACCTTCATCGCAGATGTGGAAGTGTGACATAGGTGGATGCAGTGGATTGAGACACATCCAACTGAAAAAAAAACGATATCTCTAGCTTAAACTGACACGGACATCGACCTTAGTTAAAGGAGATGTTTTCACTACTTGCATACTATTCCATGATATGGGGCTTGTGAAAGGGGTATTTTTCTACACATGAGAGGATCCTGACAAGAAAATTGCCACAAAATCGTTTGTTTCACTCTATGTCATCCAGCTTTACGGCAGTCGTTTGAACTCTCCGTCCCAGACATCCTAATTTCGAAGAGATCTTCTCACAAAACCAACTGTCCAGACCGAACCTTTAGAGCTACAAACGAACCTGTCAGCAATGTCGAAAGGGGAGACTGTCACAAACACAAAAGTGTTGGTTGTTTTGTTCTACAACGCACACAAGCTTCAGGGGAGTGGTCTGCAGGTAACCTAGCACTGGGCTGTAAAACTAGGGGTAACACTTTACTTGACACCCAGTGTCATAACACTGTAGCGACCCGCACAGACAGCTGTGTGTTATGTGTTAGGCTAGTAGGTGGTTGTGTTGTACTTACCCAGTCCGTCATGCCAATCTGCTACCCCTAACCTCTGTCTGGACAATTGTTCCTTTATGAACTAGTCAGGTCATTACAACACGTTAAGTGATAAAGCCGTGTTCATCTAATAGCACAACCAAATGACCTGGATTGCAGTTGAGATTAGGCTACATTAAAAGTACATGTAAGTGATAATGCCCGAGAAGCCGGTGTTTGGAGGATATTTGTCTTCAGCAGGGAAACCATGCCAACATATCCTCCGAACACCGAATTTGAAGGCATTATCCCTTTTATACAATGGGCTACCAACATATTCAAATAATGATTGATATATTTTCATTAAAAACGTTATTTGGATTAATTTATTCATACTATTTCATCCTTCCACAAGATATAGTCCCGACACAAATCTAGGGTTGCTACACAAGCCGGCTGGTCATTCGTTCTATCGGTTCGGTTGCCAGAGACACGTCCCAGTCGTTAGGTCTATTTCTAGTTCCATATCTACAGTATGGACGCAACCCAGTAATTTACAGTCACGTCAAACAGTGCAGCCAGAATAACAACAAAGTAGCACATTTGCATTTGTTTAAGCTGTTTTCTAGTGACATTTATTTGGATACATCCATAACAATGAGCTAATGATGCGCGATTTCGCCTGGCATAGAAAATGTGCTCTCTTGTCAGGACACTGTTGTTCAGAGGGACTAGCGAAAAATCACTTCAAGCTGAAGCTAGAAAGACTGCAAACTAGCTTCATTTCACTTTGTTTTACCTGTTTTCTATTGAGATTTAGTTGAAGATATTTATGAAAATGATTTCAACTCATGATTTCAAATGGCTGAGAAAAGCTACCTGCATGTCTGTCTCATTCCGACTCCCGACACAATCATGCGACAGCTGGAGACCTGAATTGAATATTGAAACAATGTTGCAAATGTCGGAGAGGCAGACAGCGAGATTTATACAAATCTCCACTGTTGAAAACTAAATGTTAGTCTAAAAGAAATTAGAGATAATGTCTAGATGATTTTATAGTGGAGATCAAGTTTATAATTTGCCTGACTGGGTTGATGAGACAGGAGATTGCGCAGCCAGATGGAACAAGTAAATAGACATTTTAACGTCATAGATTTAGCCGGTGGTAACTTGTAGAATGGAATGTGCTTTTAACCAATCAGCATTCAGGATTAGACCCATCCGATGTATAATATGTTATAATAGCTAACATAACTTGTCATAACCTGTCATAATATGGTCATAGCACTGTCATGACCCATATATTTACATATATTTATATATTGCGTTATTTTTTGGCTGGTCATGACACCTACATCAAAATTTATTCAAAATATGTTTTTTCCCAGCTAAGGTTCCTTTCGTTTGAAAGTTTGTTTCTTAAATCTTTTGTTGTTGTTGTAATGAATTATTTTCATAATATTTTAAATAACTTGAAGAAAATACATTTTATGACACTGTCATGAAGCATTATGACCATCCTGTGTCACTTCACTTGGACTAGGCCTACCACGTACAGTACATGCCCTTATATCAGTCATCAGTCAAAAAGAGGGTGTCTTGTCCTGCTCCTGAAATCTGCTCCAGCATTCATCCCAGGCATCAGCAACAGAGCATTGAGGTAGGTGCATGCCTGACATCAATGTATGCACAATTACAATGATAATTTAATATGGTCAATGCCTTTTGTGTTAGGTTTTGTGTGTATTGACACTCTTATGTAGAGGATGCCTGGTTATTCTTTAAAAGTGCCTTCCTCACCATCTTAAATAAGCATGCCCCGTTCAAAAAAATTAGAACCAGGAACGGATATAGCCCTTGGTTCACTCCAGACCTGACTGCCCTTGACCAGCACAAAAACATCCTGTGGCGTACTGCATTAGCATCAAATAGCCCCCACGATATGCAACTTTTAAGGGACGTTAGGAACCAATATACACAAGCAGTTAGGAAAGCTAAGGCTAGCCTTTTCAAACAGAAATGTGCATCCTGTAGCACAAACTCAAAAAAGATCTGTGACACTGTAAAGTCCATGGATAATAAGAGCCCCTCCTCCCAGCTGCCCACTGCACTGAGGCTAGGAAATACTGTCACCACCGATAAATCCACGATAATTGAGAATTTCAATAAGCATTTTTCTACGGCTTGCCATGCTTTCCACCTGGTCCCTGTCAACTGCCCTGCACCCCCCACAGCAACTCGCCCAAGCCTCCCCCATTTCTCCTTCACCCAAATCCAGATAGCTGATGTTCTTAAAGAGCTGCAACATCTGGAACCCTACAAATCAGCCGGGTTAGACAATCTGGACCCTCTCTTTCTACAATTATCTGCCGAACTTGTTGCAACCCCTATTATTAGCCTGTTCAACCTCTCATTCGTATCGTCTGAGATCCCCAAAGATTGGAAAGCTGCCGCAGTCATCCCCCTCTTCTAAGGGGGAGACACTCTAGACCCAAACTGCTTCAGACCTAAATCTATCCTACCCTGCCTTTCTAAGGTATTCGAAAGCCAAGTTAACAAACAGATCATCGACCATATCGAATTCCCACCGTACCTTCTCTGCTATGCAATCTGGCTTCCGTCATGGGTGCACCTCAGCCACGCTCAAAGTCCTAAACGATATCATAACTGCCATCGATAAGAGACAATACTGTGCAGCCGTATTCATCGACCTGGCCAAGGCTTTCGACTCTGTCAATCACTGCATTCTTATCGGCAGACTCAACAGTCTTGGCTTCTCAAATGACTGCCCCGCCTGGTTCACCAACTACTTCTCAGATAGTGTTCAGTGTGTCAAATCGGAGGGCCTGTTGTCCGGACCTCTGGCAGTCTCTATGGGGGTGCCACAAGGCTTCAATTCCCGGGCTGACTCTCTTCTCTGTATACATCAATGATGTCGTTCTTGCTGCTGGTGATTCTCTGATCCACCTCTACGCAGACGACACCATTCTGTATACTTCTGGCCCTTCTTTGGACACTGTGCTAACTATCCTCCAGACGTGCTTCAATGCCATACAACTCTCCTTCCGTGGCCTCCAATTGCTCTTAAATGCAAGTAAAACTAAATGCATGCTCTTCAACCGATCGCTGCCCGCACCTGCCCGCCCGTCCAGCATCACTACTCTGGACGGTTCTGACCTAGAATATGTGGACAACTACAAATATCTAGGTGTCTGGTTAGACTGTAAGCTATCCTTACAGACCCACATTAAGCATCTCTAATCTAGAATCTGCTTCCTATTTCGCAACAAATTATCCTTCACTGATGCTGCCAAACAACTATCCTCGACTTTGGCAATGTCATTTACAAAATAGCCTCCAACACTCTACTCATCAAATTGGATACAGTCTATCACAGTGCCATCCGTTTTGTTACCAAAGCCCCATATACAACCCACCACTATGACCTGTACGCTCTCGTTGGCTGGCCCTCGCTTCATACTTGTCGCCAAACCCACTGGCTCCAGGTCATCTACAAGTCTTTGCTAGGTAAAGCCCCGCCTCATCTCAGTTCACTGGTCACCATAGCAGCAGCCATCGCAGCACACGCTCCAGCAGGTATATTTCGCTGGGCACCCCCAAAGCCAATTCCTATTTTGGCCACCTTTCCTTCCAGTTCTCTGCTGCCAATGACTGGAACGAACTGCAAAAATCTCTGAAGCTGGAGACTCTTATCTCCCTCACTAACTTCCTGCACCAGCTGTCAGAGCAGCTCACAGATCATTGCACCTGTACATAGCCCATCTGTAAATAGACTCATCCCCATACTGTATTTATGTATTCCTTTTGCTCCTTTTGCTCCTTTGCTCCTTTGCACCCCAGTATCTCTATATGACATATTATAACAGGTTATGACAAGTTATGTTAGCTGTTATGACATATTATGACATGGTTATGACCGTGTCATAACGTGTTATGATGCTGGGTGTCAAGTGAAGTGTTAACAAAATAGCAGAAGGTGTATAGGGGCACAGATTATCCATTATATTGACCAGATACTCCCAGGTTGCGTATGAATGTCAATGAGTGTCGAATTTGGTTGACAAAAAAATGTAATGTCTTATTCGCTACAAGTGGCTTAGTTGATAGAATTCGAAGTTTCGCAGTGTTTAGGTTGTTACGAGTGTACTGATAAGTAGGACACATGACATCACGGCAAAAAATAATAAAAACACTTCATATCGGAGTTGTGCCTGTTGTTCACACCCGTATCTGCCCTCTCATTGGCTAGAACAGTCCCACCTGATCTTGCCTCCTCCCCACTGCCTTGTTGTCTGAGTACCAGTCTTTTTAGGTAACATTCCACTCTTTGCCGCTTCTTGTCATTGCCATAGGGAGTGGATTAGCTAAAGAGACTGGTACCCAGGCTAACTGCCTTCCATTTTTTAAGACATTTCTTTTCATTGTTAGAGCGGGGTGCGCTGCATAATTCGTGAGGGACAACATGTTTAGTGTTGCCTTGTACTTTTTAAAAACTTTTTATACCTACTTGGGTCCTAAAATAAAACATTCTAAATTTGTCATAGTCAATTTGATGACCATCTTAAAACAATTCCATATTTTAGATTAGTAGATATTGTGATCTAAGGGCTTAAACTTACAGGGAGGAACAAATTCAACATATTTATACAATGTTTGTCTATTTTGAAATTTGGTTACCATGATGACATAATCCTGTGATAGAAATGTCACCCTGAAAACAACATGGACTCCTGGCCAGAGCCTGTGTTCCTGTGACGGACTGTGGTGCCTCACTGGGGTTTTGTCACTCACAGATTCCACTGAGCGATATGAATAGGTTCTATTTCATGGAGCCAGCCAGGGAAAAGCAGGGAGAGCGCTACTCTCCCCTCTGGAATTTGTCAACTGGAATTAATCAGATAAATCTTTCCCTCTATGTATCTCTGATTCATTCTATTACACAATTCACAGCAAAGGCTTTTTCAGTCGCAAACAGGTTTTTTTTCCCCCAGACTGCACAATGATTGGTTGTGTTGGCCGCAGTGAAATATACAAAAAACATAACAGTAACAGGTCCTAAGAAAAATAGCTGCCTCAGCCTTGAAGGCTCCTTTTGTTGGTTGTTTTTCAGACAAGGCACTTGAGAAGGCAGGAGCAGTCAACCATCGCCTTTCCACATAATGACAGTTCCAATATGCCCCCTCCTCACTGTTATTTTACTTGTCATATGTTTACTTTTGCATATAATTTACATTTCTTGTACAGCATATGGGTGATTGCTCAGTGTAAAGGCCTCAGCAAGTCAGTCGCTGCTCTCTACGGGCTCCTGTTCTGTTGCACTCCACAGTAGCTTTCTTGTCTTCTGCTGTTGACGTGATTCTTTTTTTTTATAATAAAAATAAATCGGAAGTATTTTACACGTAGATTCAACATCACAATACGTTGACAAATGGATGAAACAATGTTGTTTCAACCAGTTTGTGCCCAGTGGGGAGAGTAGCTCTCTCCGTGCTTTTCCCTGGCTAGCTACATGTAATAGAACCTATTCACATTGCTCAGTGGAATCTGTGAGTGACAATACCCCAGTGAGGCACCACAGTCCTTCTGAGGAACACAGGCTCTGGCCAGGAGTTCATGACCCAGAATAATCCCTTTAGCCACATGAATGAGTAAAGTTGGACTTTTAAGCCCCCACCCCGTTAGAATCTTGATCAAACTAAACACATCAAAGTCAAAGTGCCAAACAAATTCCCATATGCTCCTGTGAGGGGGAAGTCGAAGGAGAGGCACAGATAAGCCCACAGCTGCAGTTGTGAAACTGTATTTGGGACTTTACTGGAATTCATCAGATACATCTCTCTCTCTCTGTTTCTCTGATTCATGTTATTACTGTGACATTCATCGTCGGAATGAGACCAAGGTGCAGCGTGGTAGGCATACATTCTTCTTTAATATAAATGTATACCAAAAAACAATAAACAATACAATGACCGACCAGCTTCGTTGTGCAAACTACATGCATTCAAAACAAAGACAAGATCCCACAACATAGGTGGGAAAAATGGCTACCTACAGTAAGTATGATTCCCAATCAGAGACAACGATAGACAGCTGTCTCTGATTGGGAACCACACTCGGCCAAACACAAAGAAATAGAACACATAGAATGCCCACCCAAATCACACCCTGACAAAACCAAATAGAGACATAAAAAGGCTCTCTAAGGTCAGGGCGTGATAATTACAAACCACAGTGTGTCCTGCAGGGTTTTGACTGTTTTTGTTTTAACAACACCCTGAAAAATAGATCCAAACAATTTGGATGGTTTTAAATCCACAGCAATTAGCAATCATTTTCTATTGCTCTCCTTACATGACCATGGGTTTATGTAATTGCAGAATTTTTGTTTAATCTTTCACCAATTGTTTTCAATGCTTTTATGATCTCCAGTAAATATATACTATTAATTGAGATGAAATAAGCAATGAAAGAAGTCATGATATCAGCCTCCAAGTTATCACTAACTGTAGAGTCTGCAGAACTTACAGCAAAGGCTTTTTCAGTCGCAGACATGTTCTTCCCCAGACTGCACAATGATTGGTTGTGTTGGCCACAGTGGAATATACAAAAAGCATAACAGTAACAGGTCATAAGAAAAACAGCTGCCTCAGCCTTGAAGGCTCCTTTTGTTGGTTGGTTTTTCAGACAAGGCACTTGAGAAGGCAGGAGAAGTCAACCATCGCCTTTCCACATAATGACATTTCCAGTGTGCCCCCTCCTCGCTGTTATCTTACTTGTCATATGTTTACTTTTGCATATGATTTACATTTCTTATATGTGGATGATTGCTCAGTGTAAAGGCCTCAGGAAGTCAGTCGCGGCTCTCTACAGGCCCCTATTCTGTTTCATCCTCACTAGCTTTCTTGTCTTCCGGTGTTGAAGTGATACATTTTTTAAAACATTTTTTTCCACTGCCAGGCAATTAAATCACAATATTAATTCAAACAGCCAGACAGTGTAACTGAAGTAAAAAACTGATTATCCTCTTATAAGCACCAGATAATGAAGCAAACTGTTTCTCTCTGAAAAACAACAATGCCTGGCTTAATAAATATATAATGCATTGTGCTTAGATCAACAAGAGCTCCGGTCTGACACAGTCTGACTTCAGTATTCAATGTTTGTCCAGAGGGGGATAAACATCAAGTTGTGACTGTTAAGTTTAGGCATTCATTCTGATTGGTCAAGTTAAGGGTAAAGGTTTGGGATAGGGTTAAAACAGAAACAGAAACAACTTGACAGTTATTAATTCTAACTGGTTAAGTTAAGGGTTAAGGTTTGGGATATGGGTCAAAACCCTAACATGTAAACAAGTGCCTGGCACTGGAATTGAATTTACAATCCTCAGAGCTGGAGCTTGTGGCTTATGCCCATCCACCATCTCCACCCACAACACCCTAGCAAGCCGCGAGCCAATGGTAATAGTGCTCACCGTTGCCCCTAGTGGCCAGTATTGAAGGCTTTCCCAACGTCCTGGGGACCTGGATGAACGTCAAATACTGCATTGGATCTGGTGTGACTTGGCTGCATTAGATTATGCCTTGATGGCGTACAACAAAGGTGAAGTCAAAAGAACAAAAGCATTTTGACAGCTCTTGTCAATGATTTAGAAAGTAAAATTACAGGCATTAAATCTGACTCATCATAACTTTGGCTCATAATTATGTCCTCACCAACCATCGGGGAACAACAGTCGCTCTTCTTTCGGATAATTTTCCAATAGCAGTCTCTGGTCGGGAGCCAAAGTCCGTCAAGCTCTGGATCAATGTGGTGCTAATCACTTCATCAAAGCCAAAAAGCATTCAACACTGCCTGAAGTGTAGTTCAACAGTATCTGATCAATTCAGTTGACAAAAGGTGACGACACAGGCTAAGGAGGAGGTGTTAAGACAAAAGGATTTTTAACAGCTACACTCATCGAATAGATGAAGGGCATGCTTTTTCATTGACTGAGAACTCCCGAAGATGTCATTATGATTCTCAAGCTGGAGATCTGAGAGTATTAATTAAGATTCCATCAGGACAAAGAAGACGTATTGGGAGGTCGAGGGGAGGTGAAATTAAGTTTCTCAAGGTGAAGGAATACTGAATTCATAAAATTTCTCAGTAACAAACTTTCCAAACTCGTACTGTAGGCCTAGTTTTCCAATGGTGACGGTTTAAAAGACATGGAGATATCTCAAGGTCAATAGACCCCAAAGCTTGTTTTACCACTCATAGCAATCCAAATTCTACAGTACCAGTCAAAAGTTTGAACACACCTACTCATTCAAGGGTTTTTATTGATTTGTACTATTTTCTACATTGTAGAATAATAGAGAATACATCAAAACTATGAAATAACACATATGGAATCATGTAGTAACCACAAAAGTGTTCAACAAATCAAAATATATTTTATATTTGAGATACTTCAAAGTAGCCACCCTTTGCTTGATGACAGCTTTGCACACTCTTGGCATTCTCTTAACCAGCTTCATGAGGTGGTCACCTGGAATGCATTTCTATTAACAGGTGTGCCTTGTTAAAAGTTAATTTGTGGAATTTCTTTCCTTCTTAATGCGTTTGAGCCAATCAATTGTGTTGTGACATGGTAGGGGTGGTATACAGAAGATAGCCTATTTGGTAAAAGACCAAGTCCATATTATGGCAAGAACATCTCAAATAAGAAAAGAGAAATGAAAGTCCATCAGTACTTTAGGACGAGAATTTCAAGAACTTTGAAAGTTTCTTCAAGTGCAGTTGCATAAACCATCAAGCACTATGATGAAACTGGCTCTCATGAGGACCTCCACAGGAAATGAAGACCCAGAGTTACCTTTGCAGAGGACAAGTTCATTAGAGTTACCAGCCTCAGAAATTGCAGCCCAAATAAATGCTTCACAGAGTTCCAGTAACAGACACATCTCAACCTCAACTGTTCAGAGGAGACTGTGTAAATCAAGGCCTTCATGGTCGAATTGCTGCAAAGAAACCACTACTAAAGGACACCAAAAATAAGAAAAGACTCGCTTGGGCCAAGAAACACGAGTAATGGACATTAGACTGGTGTAAATCTGTCCTTTGATCTGATGAGTCTAAATTTGAGATTTTTGGTCCCAACCGCCGTGTTTTTGTGAGACGCAGAGTAGGTGAACGGATTATCTCCGCATCTATGGTTCCCACCACGAAGCATGGAGGATGAAGTGTGATGATGTGGGGGTGCTTTGCTGGTGACAATGTCAGTGATGTATTTAAAATTCAAGGCACATTTAACCAGCATGACTACCACAGCATTCTGCAGCGGTATGCCATCCCATCTGGTTTGCACTTAGTGGGACTATCATTTGTTTTTCAACAGGACAATGACACAACACACCTCCAGGCTGTGTACGGGCTATTTGACCAAGAAGGAGAGCAATGGAGTGCTGCATCAGATGACCTGGCCTCCACATTCACCCTACCTCAACCCAATTGAGATCATTTGGGATGATTTGGACCGCAGAGCGAAGGAAAAGCAGCCAACACGTGCTCAGCATATGTGGTAACTCCTTCAAGACTGTTGGAAAAGCATTCTTCATGAAGCTGGTTGAGAGAATGCCACGAGTGTGCAAAGCTGCCATAAAGGCAAATGGTGGCTACTTTGAAGAATCTCAAATATAAAATACATTTTGATTTGTTTATCACTTATTTGGTAACTACATGATTCCATATGTGTTATTTCATAGTGTTGATGTCTTCACAATTATTCTACAATGTTAAAAATAGTACAAATAAAGAAAAACCCTTGAATGATTAGGTGTGTCCAAACTTTTGACTGGTACTGTATATCGACAGTAATGACAGGGAGAGTGTCACCTCCCCTGCTTAATGCTAGTGTGCTTGACAGAAGAAGCATTTTAACAGTGAATAGACATTTATAACAGGTGTGAGTGACTGGGTGTATGTCGTCAGCATAATGAGTAGGCGTTCATAGAGGGAGCACCCAGAGCCTCAGGAGCAGCAGGTCTGATTACTAGATTGTGGATTAATCAGAACTAAATGTGCCGAGCCACACCCGGCCACGACCCCTGCCGCTGACCCCCTCCGAGCATAATGAGGTCACTTCTGTTGGCCCGCTGGAGGCGCCTGGCGTGGGATAGGCTACCTTTATCCTCCACGCTGCGTCCTGTGACATCTCCATAATAGATGGCTTCCAGACGATGGAGGAAATTAACTAATCCACCAGGACCCAGGCGGGCAAGCAGCAGGCAACCTTGACTTGCCTGCAACACAGGAGAGAGAGGAGCGGCAGGCCATACGGCTGTCTCATTGTCTCACTGTCTGCACAGCGCAGTTTGGTACCGGTGAATGATTATTAATGTACAATCGGGTGCCATAATAATATTATTGTGATGGATAGCAGGGAAAGGGTAGATTTATGCTGTTGTGTGCTGGCGGAATTAATGGCAAATTGTCAATCAGGCAGTCTGTGCTGATGTCACTGCTATTGGTTGGCAGGGTTTATCAAAATTGTTAAAGCGAGACAATTGTCCTTCTGCCTCAGGGCACAATGGAGATTTGAACGAGGATGGGTAGGATTGGACGTAGGATTCTCTTGTCCTTCGCTTGTAAACAACTTTACATGTAATGACGTTGGCCATCCATGTGTCAAAATGGCCAAAATATGTCAACTGCAAATTACAGCTAAAAGATGCATACCGAGACCAAGCAACCACCAGATTTCAACATTCACAGTGACAATAGTCAATCATTGCTATAAGTGTAAAAAAAATATTTTACTATGAAGTGACTGTCTTGGCCAATCTAAATTGATGTGCAATTCTACATGAGCAGTTAATTCATGGCCAGATGGTCAGTTTGGGTAGGTTTCTTTCTAAATGTAATCCTTGCAGTTACTTATCCAAAATTGTAATCAGTAAGGTAATCTGATTAGTTTCCATTACTTTTGGATTACTTTCCCCTTAAGAGGCATTAGAAGAAGACAAAAGGATCCATCAAACATATTTGTGAACCCAACTGTGGTTAGTGACGACTATGATTTCCCATTATAGCCAATGCAGTTGTAGAAATTCCATTACCGATTTTTTGGAATTTTGCATTTTAGTCACTTAATAATTTATTAACAAAATTGATATCAGTAAACACACTATCACTAATTGATAGGTCTACCTTTACTTGTTACTTCTGTGAACTTTAATTATCCTTCCAGAAATGAGAAAATATCTTAAATATGTGGGTTTTAGGTAAGGGAATTACAAGGCAATGTTTCTTAAACTTACAGAAGGCAGAAAAACTTCTCCAAAACGAAATATAAGTGTTGATAAAAGTTGTCAGTGGTCTTCAACATTATTGTGTTTTGATGTATTTCTAATATATGTGTATATTACCCCTTTTTCTCCCCAATTTCATGGTATCCAATTAGCAGTTACAGTCTTGTCCCATCGCTGCAACTCCTGTACGGACTCGGGAGAGGCGAAGGTCGAGAGCCTCCAAAACACAACCCAGCCAAGCCGCCCACTTAACCCAGACATACTAATGTGTCTGAGTAAACACTGTACACCTGTGACCATGTCAGCATGCATTGTGCCCGCCACAGGAGTTGCTAATGTGCAATGGGACAAGAACATCAATGCCAGCCAGACCGTCCCCCAACCCGGATGATGCTGGGCCAATTGTGCGCCGCCCCAAGGGTCTCCTATGTCGCGGCCGGCTATGACAGAGCCTGGACTCGAACCAAGATCTCTAGTGCCCTAGGCCACTGAACCGTTTGGGAGGCCCTTATTTCTAATACCTTTAAGAAGTTTTCATGTAGATGTTTTCTAAGGCCCCTTTTCCATCTGTTGGAACAGAAATCAAAGCCTTTGCTTATTCCTAATTTGTAGGCTGGAAATCTCTGAAATATAGATTTTTTTTTGCTTTAATTTGACACTACATTTGACATGCTCCATGAATTTCACATGTTGTTGGGTCCTATTTTGCTAGTAACATAACTGATTACATGTATGTTTTTTAAAATCAGATTGCTTGTAATCAGTTACTCCCCAACCCTGACAGATAGTAACACCTTTTATTTGACCTAAAGTAACACTAAAGTAATTTACTGTAATAAGGGATTTTTTAGTATGACTGGGATTTACACTCAAACATTGTATATTTTGCCTAATAACCAACTGCTAAAACCCAGGTGTTGCTCATTAAAGATCCATCTAATTGCTCATGGCTTTCACAAAATAAACATTTACATTATGCTACAATTAATAACATGCAAAGTTGGGCTGGATGAAATGCCCAAAATATATAATTTAAGGCATCTCTTATTTAATGGGTTGTAACGGCAGTGAAGCAAAAATAATCACTTCAGTGCACCACTGCTGGGGGACAACTCTCCCACTCACTCATTCACACTCATTCATTGGGGTGGCCAAGATCGAGTCCCCTGGCTGACAAGGTAAAAATCTGTTGTTCTGCCCCTGAACAAGGCAGTTAGCCCACTGTTCCTAGGCTGTCATTGAAAATAAGAATTTGTCTATACTGACTTGCTTAAATAAAGATAAAAAAAAACACATGTCTTGTTGCTGAGTGAACTCTTATTTGTTCATGGTGTTCCTCAGACATGAAGTTGTAGTTTAAGATTGTAACTCTCTACAGGTGAATAAAACTACAGATGCATTTGAGGTCTATGTTTTCCAGGGATTTTGCCTATCCCACTATATTGGTAGAATGCTAAACAGCCAGTTAAAAACAAGAATGTTATAACTTTACAACCGAGAGCCTGTAGCTGTTGTAATATATGGCTTCTACCACAGTGTATTAGCCCCCTCCTTTAATTGGAGTGGAAGTGGTTGTGGGAAACACATCAAACGTGGTTGTGTGTGTGTGTTTGTGTGTGTGTGCACACATGTGGAGGAAGGCCTATTTAGAGATGCACTGAGCCCACAGGAACACAACACTGTACAGGTGGAGCACCTCGGGAGGCTCCCCCCTCACACAGGCAGCCTTTGAAGATGCTTTTGGAGTAAAGTCTGAATAGGTATTACGAATGGGAATGTATGTACACAGTGCAGGCATGAATACTCATACTGAAACACTGCTGCATACACAGAAAGTGTGATTTGCATTACAAATTTATGTCCAGTCAGATGTATGCATCCAGTACATGTATTGAGGCACAGTGACGTGCACAAAAGCAGGATAAATCCTAGGTTTTGTCCTTGAATGAAAGATGAAAGTTTTACACGCTTCAGTTCATACTCTGTGTCCCCTCTCCCTTCTTCCACTGGTGACAGATACGGACAGATGGTGGCGATCCAGAGCGCTCTGCTTTTCCATTTCATCCCGGGTGAATCCGTGGGTTAATAAGCGGTGGCGAATCGATAATCCAATCGAAGGTGGTCAAGTAAAACAAGATCTGCTCCAGTTGGGATGCAGCTGAGGTGATTGAATGTGACATGTTTTATTACCAGCCTTTATTACCACTGCTTCGGAGCTCAGGACGAATTAGGGGCTCTCGCCCTGGACCCCTTTGGGACAGACACTATCTGTAATGCTGATGAGCTGGCATTGACCTGCATCCCTAATCAGGGGCCCATCCTGGTGCTCTCTGGCCCTCAGGTCGCCAACCTTTTAACAGAGGAGGCCCAGTCCAGGAAGCAAAGCCTCAGGCTCAGCCATGTCAGAGAAGATGGTGCTGGAGGAAGGAGAGAGGAGAGAGGAGCTAAGGTTATCTCTCTGTCACAGGGCAAATCGTCTTTCTTTTTGTGTGTGAAAAGTTCTATGGCACAGAAACACCTGATAGTAATACAACTTTTTCTCATGACAATGTACCTTTCACATTATACCTCTCTCATAACTGAATAACAGAATTGTCATGCAACTCTAGTTTCCCTTGAAGCACTGTAAGAAAAAACAGAAGATCAATATCAGAGTTTATAGTAAAGGTATGATTATTCTACAGATCAAGTCTTTGAAATGGGAGTGTTATTGCTCCAAAACATTTTTTGGTATCTTACTCATTTAATAGAGCTGTAATCTCTTCATAAGGAAATATTACAAACACCTCCCTGTACCTCTACAATAATACTCTGAACTGAGACAATGTTTAAAAGAACATTACTCAATAACCAGACTAAGTGCTTAGCATTGCACCATTACTCAATAACCAGACGAAGTGCTTAGCATTGCACCATTACTCAATAACCAGACTAAGTGCTTAGCATTGCACCATTACTCAATAACCAGACTAAGTGCTTAGCATTGCACCATTACTCAATAACCAGACTAAGTGCTTAGCATTGCACCATTACTCAATAACCAGACTAAGTGCTTAGCATTGCACCATTACTCAATAATCAGACTAAGTGCTTAGCATTGCACCATTACTCAATAATCAGACTAAGTGCTTAGCATTGCACCATTACTCAATAACCAGACTAAGTGCTTAGCATTGCACCATTACTCAATAACCAGACTAAGTGCTTAGCATTGCACCATTACTCAATTTCTCTGATGTGAAGAATACCAAAACCCTGGCTTTTGCCAGGGGTAAGAGACTCAGGCAGACACACAAATGAGAGAAGAAACCAGAGAAACTTCCTGGGAAAGCACCGTCTGCACTTCAGTCTGCCACGTGCCTGCTGCATCTGCTCGCCCACACTCCGGTGTGGTGCTGAGAGGGGCTGAGAGGGACTTGGCAAACAGTGGCATCTGTTGGGTTTCAGGCAGAAAAAAGCGCTTTGGGTCCCCTGCTTTCGTGTGCTATGTTCCCTGATGTTTGGAGAAGCAAGGTGAGCTGTGTTTAATTAATGAGAAAGAAAGACGATCAAGTTGTTGTGGGCTTTTTCTCACCACGAACAACAGCAGGGGTTTCCTGTCCAGGCTGCATCTGGAGCAAGGCAAACACAGTGACGGGAACTGAAGCTGAAGCTACAGAAGCTTTGTGTTTCTGTAATCTCTGGAGTCTTTCTCTCTCTTTTTCTCTGCATAATCCTGCCTGCTCTTCATGTACCATGTGTCACTTAAACCTCTTTGTTATGTCTGGTTGATTTGAAAGTGTTTATGAAAATCTTCCTGCCTGCCTTTCATCCTCAATTGTCAGGTGTAGGAGTGCTGCATGTAGTAGCTGTACTTTACAGACATATGGCTTTGATGAGAATGTAAACAACAACAAATTAGCCATATGTCCATTCAACAGGTGCTGTTGACGTATTGGGAGGCTGTAATGTTATCAAACTGGTCACACACTGGTTTAATCAATGTTGTTTCCAAGTAATTTCCATGAAAGTGTTTGTCTTTGATCTTAGGCTGTGTTATTTGGGGGGATGGGACGTGTGTCCTGCCAGTGTCTCCTGCTGATGGGTAATGAGGTTCTGGAGGGGGGTTGGACAGTCCCACACTGTGCTCTGCTCAAACACTCTGTGACAGTTCCTCATATCTGGACCTTTTCTGGCCCTTTTAAAACCTATCTCCTCACTAAGCAGTACCAAGGCATGCAAGGTTTACCACAACCTTCCTTCTCTCTAGTTTGTTTGCTCTCTCTTTCTCATGTTTCTCTTGATTAACTCTTCCTTCCATCTTTGTTCTCTCTGCCTCTCGGTTTCTCTCTCAGTTTTTTTCTCTCTTTATCTCTTACCCACTCTCTCCCTCACTGAGATAAAATCATGTGCTGCTCCTTGCCAATAAGGCTCCATCATCGTGTCCCCAGCCATTCCACAGTGACAGACCAACCTGACCGCAAGGCGCAACAGAGGGTAGTGTGTACGGCCCAGTACATCACTGATGCACCAAGTCTGGAACCAACAGGACCCTGAACAGTTTCTTTGTTGTTGTTTTTCATTTTCAATTTTTTTTACACCTTTTTCGTGGTATCCAATTGGTAGTTACGGTCTTGTCCCATCACTGCAACTCCCTCTGAAACACAACCCAACCAAGCCGCATTGCTTTTTGACACACTGCCCGCTTAACCTGGAAGCCAGCCGCACTAATGTGATGGAAGAAACAGCGTACATGTAACGGTTTTCTTGAGGTGAAGGAAAGGCGGACCAAAACGCAGCGTGGTTTCTATTCATGGTACTTTAATAAAGCGACTACACATGAACAATCTACAAAACAAGAAACATGAAAACCTAAACAGCCCTATCTGGTGCAAACACAGAGACAGGAACAATCACCCACCAACACACAGTGAAACCCAGGCTACCTAAGTATGATTCTCAATCAGAGACAACTAATGACACCTGCCTCTGATTGAGAACCATACTAGGCCGAAACATAGAAATACCCAAATCATAGAAAAACAAACATAGACTGCCCACCCCAACTCACGTCCTGACCATACTAAATAATGACAAAACAAAGGAAATAAAGGTCAGAACGTGACAGTACACCCCCCCCCCCCCCCCCCCAAAGGTGCGGACTCCGACCGCAAAACCTTAACCTATAGGGAAGGGTCTGGGTGGGCGTCTGTCCGCGGTGGCGGCTCTGGCGTGGGACGCGGACCCCACTTCACCATCGTCTTAGTCCGCCTTATTGTCCGCTTCCGTGGCCTCCTAACCACGGCAACCCTACTAAATGACCCCACTAGACAGAGGGGCAGCTCGGGACAGAGGGGCGGCGGCTCGGGACAGAGGGGCGGCGGCTCGGGACAGAGGGGCGGCGGCTCGGGACAGAGGGGCTCTGGCACCTCTGGGCTGAGGGGCTCTGGCGCCTCTGGGCTGACTGGCGGCCCCTGGCTGACTGGCGGCACTGGCTGCCCCTGGCTGACTGGCGGCACTGGCGGCCCCTGGCTGACTGGCGGCACTGGCGGCCCCTGGCTGACTGGCGGCACTGGCGGCCCCTGGCTGACTGGTGGCACTAGCGGCCCCTTGCAGACTGGCGGCTCCTTGCAGACTGGCGGCACTGGCGGCCCCTTGCAGACTGGCGGCTCCTTGCAGACTGGCGGCACTGGCGGCGCTGGGCAGACTGGCGACACTGGCGGCGCTGGGCAGACGGGTGGCTCAGGCGGCGCTGGGCAGACAGGTGGCTCAGGCGGTGCTGGGCAGACGGGTAGCTCAGATGGCGCTGTGAAACCCAGGCTACCTAAGTATGATTCTCAATCAGAGACAACTAATGACACCTGCCTCTGATTGAGAACCATACTAGGCTGAAACATAGAAATACCCAAATCATAGAAAAAACAAACATAGACTGCCCACCCCAACTCACGCCCTGACCATACTAAATAATGACAAAACAAAGGAAATAAAGGTCAGAACGTGACAGTACACCCAACGACCGTGTCAAAGTACATTGTGCCTTAGACAACTGAGCCACTCGAGAGGCCCCCCGAACAGCGTCTACCCCCAATTCATAAGCCTGCTAAATAATTTGTTAAATAGTTAACCAAATACCTACCAGGACTATCTGCATTGACCCTTTTTGCACTAACTTTTTTGACTCATCACATTCGCTGCTGCTACTATCTGCCACTTTATTCTTAGTTATACTCTATGTACATACAGTATCTACTTCAATTACCTCATACACCTGCACAACAACTCGGTACTGTTACCCCTGTATATAGCAAAGTTATTGTTACTCATTGTGCATCTATTTTTACTTTTATTATTACGTGTTATACTTTTTTAATGTTTTTCTATTTTCTATATATATATATACAGTTGAAGTGCTTTAACTGTTATGTACAAACAACTAAATCTTTGTAGGGAGATGATTGTGTCCGTGCATTTCACCTCACGCATGTTGGGTACGCGCCATTCAAAATAAGGGTCCACATCAATTATGTCCCAACACTCACTGGATAGGATTCACCTCCAAGCTCCAAAATGTGGATGGCAAGACAAAACTCAAGAGAAAGTTGTAGCAGGAATGAGTCATATATATATACAGTTGAAGTGCTTTAACTGTTATGTACAAACAACTAAATCTTTGTAGGGAGATGATTGTGTCCGTGCATTTCACCTCACGCATGTTGGGTACGCGCCAGTCAAAATAAGGGTCCACATCAATTATGTCCCAACACTCACTGGATAGGATTCACCTCCAAGCTCCAAAATGTGGATATATATATATATATATATATATATATATATATACAGTGCCTTGCGAAAGTATTCGGCCCCCTTGAACTTTGCGACCTTTTGCCACATTTCAGGCTTCAAACATGAAGATATAAAACTGTATTTTTTTGTGAAGAATCAACAACAAGTGGGACACAATCATGAAGTGGAACGACATTTATTGGATATTTCAAACTTTTTTAACAAATCAAAAACTGAAAAATTGGGCGTGCAAAATTATTCAGCCCCTTTACTTTCAGTGCAGCAACCTCTCTCCAGAAGTTCAGTGAGGATCTCTGAACGATCCAATGTTGACCTAAATGACTAATGATGATAAATACAATCCACCTGTGTGTAATCAAGTCTCCGTATAAATGCACCTGCACTGTGATAGTCTCAGAGGTCGGTTAAAAGCGCAGAGAGCATCATGAAGAACAAGGAACACACCAGGCAGGTCCGAGATACTGTTGTGAAGAAGTTTAAAGCCGGATTTGGATACAAAAAGATTTCCCAAGCTTTAAAAATCCCAAGGAGCACTGTGCAAGCGATAATATTGAAATGGAAGGAGTACCACTGCAAATCTACCAAGACCTGGCCGTCCCTCTAAACTCTCAGCTCATACAAGGAGAAGACTGATCAGAGATGCAGCCAAGAGGCCCATGATCACTCTGGATGAACTGCAGAGATCTACAGCTGAGGTGGGAGACTCTGTCCATAGGACAACAATCAGTCGTATATTGCACAAATCTGGCCTTTATGGAGGAGTGGCAAGAAGAAAGCCATTTCTTAAAGATATCCATAAAAAGTGTTGTTTAAAGTTTGCCACAAGCCACCTGGGAGACACACCAAACATGTGGAAGAAGGTGCTCTGGTCAGATGAAACCAAAATTGAACTTTTTGGCAACAATGCAAAACGTTATGTTTGGCGTAAAAGCAACACAGCTCATCACCCTGAACACATCATCCCCACTGTCAAACATGGTGGTGGCAGCATCATGGTTTGGGCCTGCTTTTCTTCAGCAGGGACAGGGAAGATGGTTAAAATTGATGGGAAGATGGATGGAGCCAAATACAGGACCATTCTGGAAGAAAACCTGATGGAGTCTGCAAAAGACCTGAGACTGTGACGGAGATTTGTCTTCCAACAAGACAATGATCCAAAACATAAAGCAAAATCTACAATGGAATGGTTCAAAAATCAACATATCCAGGTGTTAGAATGGCCAAGTCAAAGTCCAGACCTGAATCCAATCGAGAATCTGTGGAAAGAACTGAAAACTGCTGTTCACAAATGCTCTCCATCCAACCCCAATGAGCTCGAGCTGTTTTGCAAGGAGGAATGGGAAAAATGTTCAGTCTCTCGATGTGCAAAACTGATAGAGACATACCCCAAGCGACTTACAGCTGTAATCGCAGCAAAAGGTGGCGCTACAAAGTATTAACTTAAGGGGGCTGAATAATTTTGCACGCCCAATTTTTCAGTTTTTGATTTGTTAAAAAAGTTTGAAATATCCAATAAATGTCGTTCCACTTCATGATTGTGTCCCACTTGTTGTTGATTCTTCACCAAAAAATACAGTTTTATATCTTTATGTTTGAAGCCTGAAATGTGGCAAAAGGTCGCAAAGCTCAAGGGGGCCAAATACTTTCGCAAGGCACTGTATATATATATATATATATATATATACAGTTGAAGTCAGAAGTTTACATACACCTTAGCCGAATACATTTAAACTCAGTTTTTAGGATATTAGGATATTCAGCAGTTGGAATTTTTTATTCACCTGCAACCTGCGTTCAGACTGACTGTCAAGGTTAGGAAAGTTGCTCAACCCTTTAACCTGCCTAAATTATTACCATCTCATAGCACTCACATTAGTAGCCATGAAGTGCTTTGAAAGGCTGGTCATGGCTCACATCAACAGCATCCTCCTGGACACCCTAGACTCACTGCAATTCGCATACCTCCCCAACGTGCCTCCTTCACGCACCAGGCCTCCTGTGGCAGCCCCACGCACAAGGCTGTCTCTCTGCCTCCTCCCTCCAGGTTCTCCCGTCTGTCCTGAGCTGCCAGAGCCGCCCGTCTGTCCTGAGCTGCCAGAGCCGCCCGTCAGTCCTGAGCTGCCAGAGCCGCTCGTCTGTCCTGAGCTGCCAGAGCCGCTCGTCTGTCCTGAGCTGCAAGAGCCTCCCGTCTGTCCTGAGCTGCCCGTCTGTCCTGAGCTGCCAGAGCCGCCCGTCTGTCCTGAGCTGCCAGAGCCGCCCGTCAGTCAGGAGCTGCCAGAGCCGCCCGTCAGTCAGGAGCTGCCAGAGCCGCCCTTCACTACGGCGCTGCCGGAGTCGCCCTTCACTCCGGTGCTGCCGGAGTCTCCTGCCTGTCCTGCGCTGCCGTAGTCTCCCGTCTATTTGGGGCCAACTGTTAGGGTCCCCAGTACGAGGTCGGCGGCGAGGGTCGACGCTCCCAAGGCGCCACTTAAGTGGGCCAAGACTATGGTGGAGTGGGGTTCACGTCCCGCACCGCGGACAGACGCCCAGCCAGACCCTCCCCTATAGGTTCAGGTTTTGGGGGACCTTAGTTCCTTTATTATGTCTTTGTGTTAGTTTGGTCAGGGCATGAGTTGGGGTGGGTAGTCTATGTTCTTTTTTCTATGCTGTATTTCTGTGTTTGGCCTGGTATGGTTCTCAATCAGAGGCAGCTGTCGATCGTTGTCTCTGATTGAGAATCATACTTAGGTAGCCGGTTTTCCCCATTTTGGGTGTGGGTGATTGTTTTCTGTGTCTGTGTTTTCCACGCAGAACTGTTTCGTTCGTTCTCCTTGTTATATTGTTTTTGTGTTCAGTGTTATTAAATATCAACATGGACACGTACCACGCTGCATATTTGTCCTCTTCTCCTTCACCAGACAAAAACCGTTACAGTAAGAGAGTTAAATCATCACCACTTTCAAAATGGTTATTTTAACACCAGTTCAGTGGGACTCATATGTTCACTGAAAATAGCATGCATTTAACACTTTCAGATTTAATTTGTACACTATTGATTTTGCTGTGTTGATAAATTATAAATGTTTGAACAAAAGGTAGAATTGTTTACCTGCTTCAATGTCACTAAGGGTATTTTCACATATACAATAGTCCTCTTTAAAATAACTGATCTCAGTCCTCTTTAAGGTGAACTCTGGGGGTAAAACCCCCCTAAATAACTAAATTCCCTTTGTATTCACAATGCCCTTTCTTTTGAATGATGACTCAACTCTTTTGCCAGTTCACTTCACATATTTTATGCGTTCACATTGCTATGTTTAGAAAGTAACCAAGATCTTTGTCCAACATTCACTCAATGCACTCTGGGTTTTTACAAAGTAGGACAAGCCATTCCATCAGAACGTGATAACGGACAGCTATATATACTTACCCACATTTCGGAAGCTAATAGATTGCATTTAGTTAAAAGATGAGACGTAATAATTGTAATCAGAAGATAGTATTAACATGTACATATGATTGGTAACGGAATAAATAGCAGAAGAATTCAGATTAAACAATGTTCATATTGCCCTAAAATATTAGGAATTCAAGGGAACCATACTTTGACAACCTCTTGAGATGGTCTCAGTTCAGTTCGCTTTGGGGAATCTTTTGAGGGGTCTGGTTCCTTTGGAGAGTTCACACTGGACAACAAATTAAGCGAACTGCACTAAGTTCACGAAAATTGTCTTAAAGGGACCAAGTGTGAAATCACCCTAAAATATTGGAAAGTGTTTAGTAATTCTGGCTACTGCCAGAACAAAATGCAATGAGGCTATACATCTCGTCAGGTTAAATAGTGCCTTTACCTCTTGAGATTGCACAATTAACACTGTTCAATACATCCATGCATCCTTCCACTACACCAAGCACATTCTCTGCTGCTTCTCAGCCTTTATAGAGCTTGAGTCAATGCCAAGTTTATCCATTGACAAATGCTGAGAAACTAATGACAGTTACCCTCAAGTATCTTGTTACCATGGAGCTAAGTTCTTTTTAAATAGCAGGTGCTATTTCATTTCAAATGTCTTTGTTATGCAAACGAGAACAAAAGCTTAAAACACTAATCCTGCATTGGAGACAGAAAATATATTTTAGACATAGGTGTGTCTTTGAGATTGCTGAATATTTGATACTGAAAGTGTATTATGATTCAGTGTAAGCTCTGCCCACACACAAATCCTGTGGTCCTCTGGAGCTACTGTGAGGTACCTAGTAGATTAGCAATGAAAGGCCGCTTTTAATGGGCAGAAATGGCCACCTGTGTCTTCCTAAATCTTCCCAAATCCTTCTTGGCTCCCACAGAAGAGCTCAGGCACAGCCATTTATTAAAGGCACCATGCAAACATTTTGGCCTGTTCTCATTTAAAACGCAATGCCACTTTCTTAGTCTGTATGGATGGTACATAAAAATAGACATTTGATGGCACAGCACCGTGGGGATTCATTGTGCGCTTATGATTCAATCAATCTTTCAATCTATAGCACTGTTGTGTACCATTTTATAAACCTTAAAATAGAATATCTTTCCTGATCATACACAATATTTAAAATATGACTATACTTATTTACAGAATAGTAATATGCTGCATACAATATTCAAACATAATGCATGACTATAAATAATCCATAGTCCATGGCTGGAGGATGACTGTGAGGTTGAAGAAGTCTGCTAGTCAGTCCACCCCACTGTGCTGGTCACCAGGTGACCTTGCCTTAACTGTGATGACCTACCACCCCACTGTGCTGGTCACCAGGTGACCTTGCCTTAACTGTGATGACCTACCACCACACTGACTCATGGCTCGGGGTCACTGAGCATCTATGGTCTGTTTACACATCAGATGGACACTATACATAGAACTGCACAAATAGAACAAGAATATGTACAGCCCTTCCAATTCGCTCATTCTACCCCTCTCCTCTGCCCTGCAACTCTACCCCAGGTCATTGTTTCAATGGCAATTTGTACTCATGCAGTTGTCTTACCTGGTCAAATATGGGTTAGACAAATAAGACTTCTGCCCGGCCTATGATAGTATACTTTTACAACCCTTATTTTCAACTACTATCCTTCAACTACTATCCTGCAGAAACCTAAGTACATGGTAATTTCGATTCTGATAATGACTTATTCAGATGACTTCCATGGTTTGCTGATGTTACCAGATGTTCTACTCATTTGTCACAAGTTAAATGACAGCCTTGTTTCTTCCCATCCTTCTAACTAACAATAGAAGGAAAACAAAAAGGCAAACTAGAAAGCATTCTGTTTTTTCTAATGTTAGGAGCATTGATTGCATGCTATTGTAAGCCCCTGTGCTTAAAAAAGAAGTCCCAAGTCCAAGAGTAATTAATCCGCTGAGGCGTCCGAGTTTTAATGATCTTAGGACTTAATGAATTATGTCAACAATTTAATTAATGAAATGCCAATTCTATTGGTTCAGATGGATATGTTTAATTTCCAGTCTCGGTGGAAGGCAGTCGATTGCAGGTTGTGAAAGAGTACCTGAGGAATAATAATTTAGTCTGGGGCCGGGGAACCGTGGACAGCTCCACTCTCTACTTAAATTTCTCTCAGTTTCAGTTCCCCCCATTAATTAACCAATCAAAGTTTGCCAAACACAGTGAAAACAAGTGTAAATAGTTTATATTTGTCGATAAATGTATCTCACGGCAAATAGATGGAATCTAGAACATGGACCGTGGTTAATGGCGCTCCTTTTAAATGAAGTAAATAGATCAACCACGTTGACAACCTCCCCAAGTCTGAAGACAGGAGCACCTCATCACGTTTCCAATTAAAACTCAAATATATTAGGTTACATTACTTTGCCTCAAGCCCAACACGGCAATTTCCAATACAATAACATCATCCGCAGTAGCGCATCAAATGAGAATGGCTGAACTAGCAATGAACAAATATACAGTATGTTGTCATATCATTTGTCAAGGGTTGATGATGTACTGTATATACCTTCTTATTAGTTTTTAGATACCGGTAGTTCATCAAGAAAAGTTCAACAATGACTCCATGGTCATCTGTTTTGTACTCTCCTTTTAATATCAGATGTAATAAAGGTAATACTATCACTTAATCCAAGTGTACAAGATAGTAATGCAGAACTATAAAAACAAGGCAGCTGCCCACTGGGGACAAACTGATTAGTTATTATATATGTTTGAATTATTTAACCTTTATTTAACTAGGCAAGTCAGTTAAGAACAATTATTATTTACAATGACGGCCTACCAAAAGGCAAAAGGCCTCCTGCGGGGACGTTGGCTGGGATTAAAAATAAAATATAAATATAGGACAAAACACACATCACGACAAGAGAGATAACACAACACTACAACAAGAGAGACCTAAGACAACAACCTAGCAAGGCAGCAACACATGACAACACAGCATGGTAGCATCACAACATGACAACAACATGGTAGCAACACGACATGGTAGCAGCACAAAACGTGGTACAAACATTATTGGCACAGAAAACAGCACAAAGGGAAAGAAGGTAGAGATAACAATACATCGCACAAAGCAGCCACAACTGTCAGTAAGAGTGTCCATGATTGAGTCTTTGAATTAAGAGATTGAGATGAAACTGTCCAGTTTGAGTGTTTGTTGCAGCTCGTTCCATTCGTTAGCTGCAGCGAACTGAAAAGACGAGAACCCAAGGGATGTGTGTGCTTTGGGGACCTTTAACAGAATGTGACTGGCAGAACGGGTGTTGTATGTGGAGGATGAGGGTTGCAGTAGATATCTCAGATAGGGGGGAGTGAGGCCTAAGAGGGTTTTATAAATAAGCATCAACCAGTGGGTCTTGCGATGGGTATACAGAGATGACCAGTTTACAGAGGAGTATAGAGTGCAGTGATGTGTCCTAGAAGGAGCTTTGGTGGCAAATCTGATGGCTGAATGGTAAAGAACATCTAGCCACTCGAGAGCGGACCTTGGTTAAATCAACGTTGTTTCAGCATAATTTGTCAACAAATTGTGATATGAAATCTATTTGGAAATTAACTTTTAATTTGTTTTGAGGGTTGTTTTGAAGGGTGACATTTCAACTACAGGAGTATGTAATCACGGTAACCAAATTTCAACATAGACAAACCTTGTATACAATATGTAGAATTTGTACCCTTAAAACAACGACAGATCTTCAACGCTATATCCATTATCTGAAAAAAAACTGACTCACCTCCTACTGGAGAATTGATCTATCTACAGCTACCCTTTGGTATGCCATCCAGGGTTTTAACCAAGCCCAGTCGTGCTTAGCTTTGATATTTGTCACTGACTATTACCAATGTGATATTGTTAGAATGATTGTTGCGATATCTCCACTTAAAAATGAAATATAAAGAAAAAATAAAATAAAGGCACCATATAAAGTGTTGGTCCCATGTTTCATGTGCTGAAATAAAAGACCCCAGAAATGTCTGCACAAAAAGCTTATTTCGCTCTAATTTTGTGGCCAAATTTGTTTACATCCGTGTTAGTGAGTATTTCTCCACTGACAAAATATTTTCTCCACTGCCAAGATAATCCATCCACCTGACAGGTGTGGCATATCAAGAAGCTGATTAAATAGCACGATTTTAAATAGCAAGATTTTAGGGAGTTACAGTTCATACGAGGAAATAAATACATTTGGCCCCAATCTATGGATTTCACATGACTGGGAATACACATATGCATCTATTGGTCACAGATACCTTTTAAAAATGTGTCCTAACAATGGGCCTCAGGATCTCATCATGGTATTTCTGTGCATTCAAATTGCCATTGATAAAATGCAATTGTGTTCGTTGTCCTTAGCTTATGCCTTTGTCAGCAAACCACTCATCCACACGATGCCATGCACATGGTATTCGGTTGTGAGACCGGTTGGATACACTGCCAAATTCTCTAAAATGCTGTTGGAGACTTTGGAGGCTTATTGTAGAGAAATGAACATTCAGTTCTCTGGCAACAGCTCTGGTGGACTTTCCTCAACAAATTTGTTTACATTCGTATTAGTGAGCATTTCACTTTTGCCAAAAAGCATGATCATTACACAGGTGCACCTTGTGCTGGGGACAATAAAAGGCCACTCTAAAATGTGCAGTTTTGTCACACAACACAATGCCACAGATGTCTCAAGTTTTGAGGGGGCATGAACTTGGCATTCTGACTGCAGGAATGTCCACCAGAGCTGCTGACAGATAATTTCATGTTAATAAATAACATTAAAAATAATGTTAATAAACTGCTTCCAACGTTGTTTTAGAGAATTGGCAGTACATTCAACCGGCCTCACAAACCACGTGTAACCCAGGACCTCCACATCCGGCTTCTTCACCTGCGGGATCATCTGAGACCATCCACCCAGACAGCTGATGAAACTGTGGGTTTGCACAACTGAGAATGTCTGCACAAACTGTCAGAAACCATCTCTGGGAAGCTCATCTGTGTGCTCGTCGTCCTCACCAGGGTCTTGACCTGACTGCAGTTCGGTGTCGTAACCTTCATTGGACACTGGCACGCTGGAGAAGTGTGCCTATCACAGATTAATCCCGGTTTCAACAGTACCAGCTAGATGGCAGACAGCGTGTACGGCGTCGTGTAGGTGAGTGGTATGCTGATGTCAATGTTGTGAACAGCGTGCCGCATGGTGGCGGTGGGGTTATGGGGTTCTTAAGCTATGGACAATGAGCACAATTGCATTTTATTGATGGCAATTTGAATGCACAAAGATACCGTGAAGAGATCCCAAGGCCCATTGTCAAGCCATTCATCTGCCATCACCATGTTTCAGCATGATAATGTCTCAAGGATCTGTACACAATTCCTGGAAGCTGAAAATGTCCCAGTTCTTCCATGCATACTCACCAGAAATGTCACGCATTGAGCATGTTTGGGATGCTCTGGATCAACGTGTACAACAGCATGTTCAAGTTCCTGCCAATATCCAGCATTGAAGAGGAGTGGGACAACATTCCACATGCCACAATCAACAGACTGATCAGCTCTGTGCAAAAGAGATGTCTCGCTGTATGAGGCAAATGGTGGTCACACCAGATACTGACTGGTTTTCTGATCCACGCCCTACCTTTTTTTTTAAGGTATCTGTGACCAGTGGTGGAAAAAGTACTCAAGTCATACTTTAGCAGAAGTAAAGATACCTTAATAGAAAATGACTTAAATAAAAGTGAGTCACCCAGTAAAATACTGCTTCAGTAAAAGTTTAAAATATACTTACAGTATAAATGTAAAGTATTACTAATTCCAAATTCCTTAAATTATGCAAACCAGACAGCACAATTTCTATTTTTATTATTCTGTACGGATAGCCAGGGGCACACTGCAAAACTCTGACAATAATGTACAAACAAAGCATTTGTGTTTAGTGAGTACGCCAGATCAGAGGCAGTAGGGACGACCAGAGATGTTTTCTTGACAAGTGCTTGAATTGGACCATTTTCCTGTTAAAATGTAACAAAATGTAACAAGTACTTTAGAAATGTAGTGAAGTAAAAGTTGTAAAAAATAGAAATAGTAAAGTAAAATACAAATACCCCAAAAAACTACTTAAGTAGGACTTTAAAGTATTTTTACTTTACACCACTGTCTGTGACCAACAGATGCATATCTGTATTCCCAATCATGTGAAATCCATAGATTAGGGCTTAATGAATTTATTTCAATGGACTAATTTCCTTATATCAGTGGTCACCAACCAGTTGATCCGATCGACTGGTCGATCACCAAACATTTATTTATAAAACCCAACAAGTTTTTATTTGTTTCACGGTACTGAGCATAGGTGCACTTGCTTCAGCAGCCCTAGCACCGGGAAGGTAGAACTCCACTTGCTTCAGCAGCCCTAGCACCGGGAAGGTAGAACTCCACTTGCTTCAGCAGCCCTAGCACCGGGAAGCCAATTGTTCCCATTTCATGTGTCTGAAGGTAGAACTCCACTTGCTTCAGCAGCCCTAGCACCGGGAAGCCAATTGTTCCCATTTCATGTGTCTGAAGGTAGAACTCCACTTATTCGGCAGGCCCTGAGAGCAAATAAAGTGCACCTATAGGCCTACCGCTTGCCAATCAGATCATCGTGTCTGTACAGTTTCCTCACACCATAGACAGTATAAAGAAGCCTCAAACGAGCAAAGTTGATAATGTGAGATTTCAAAATGTTTGAAACCATGACTAGACAGAGACTCAACAAACACAGAAAATAACTGCTGTTTTTATTAGTAAGTTCATGTTTAGTTGTTATTCAGCACTGTTTTGGTTCAACAGTTTTATAAACCATAAAATGCGCATTTCGATAAGCTTGCTTTGTTATTATTTGCGGCTTGTGTCTTTTTTAATATCGAGGCATATTACACTTTCGCTGATCATAGGAGTAACAACATGAATTGGTGCATGAGGCATAAATAATGCAGTGCGACATGAGTTTTGCCATCAACTGGAAGACTGTGTGCTCTTTTCTCAGCTGAGGGAGGGAGAGAGGAGGTGAGTTGGGTGAGAGACAGCCTCACCACTGCTCCCTACCTTACCTCAGACTGACCATCAGATGCAGGCTATAAATCTAGTAAAAAAAATCTCATTATTATGTTCACTCAGCTGTGCATCAAAAGTAATATAACAAATGATCTATTACCATTGTGATCATATACCTAAAGCAGTGGGGTCTGCTGAGGGGAGGATGGTGCATAATAATGGCTGGAAAGGAGCGAATGGAATGGAATCAAACATATGTAAACCATGTGTTTGATGTTGTTGACACCTTTCCACTGATTCTGCTCCATCCATTACCATGTGCCCGTCCTCCCCAATTAAGGTGCTACCAACCCCCTGTCCTACAATGTTGAAATATAATTTCAAAATGGTCTGAGAAGATCAACATTGGAAGGGCAATTGAAGCAGAGCCAATATACAGTGATAATGTATAGGGCCTATAGCCTACTGCACAAACCTCATTGTTGAACAACTGTTTTTAATTGGTTAATGTTGCAGAAGCTTATGTTTTTTTTGCCTTTTTTCACTTCCGAAAAGATTGGTGACCACTGCCTTATAGTATATGAACTGTAACTAAGTAACATCTTTGAAATGGTTGCGTTTATATTTGTGGTCAGAGTAGATTCACTGTTGCAATCAAAGTAATTCCAAAGGCTAGGTTTAACAGAGCAAATTAAATGTGACCATACTTTATCACGCGTACATCATCAATGATGCTAGTTAGGCCTAAATAGCATTTGCAAAGTCAATAACATACAGTATACAGTTTCTATTCATCCCAGTATTCAACTAAATATAGACAATAAATATAATTATATTTAGTGATATTGAAATGTCTTTGGTTGTCAATGCAACCAAATATCAACAATAGAAGGAGAAGTAACTTCTGCTTGGATAGTTCCATCTGTGTCACTGACTTAGTCTGGCTTTAATTCCAGTTTGTCAACAAATTAATAATTTATATGTTGGATTCATGTCTCCATCTAAACCAAAAAGTTAAAGAATGGGATTAAGCAGGCGGCTCAGATGGAACCATCCAAGCAGTAGATACATCTCTATTAAATGTTAATATGTGGTTGTCTTGTCAACCAAACTAAATGTAATATTACTTTTGTAATACAGTAAATTGCCTCAACTTTAGGCTATCTTACAAACTAACATTAAACCTTAAAATGAGTAACACATCCATGGCCCCATTTTGACATTACTGCAACTACAAATGTCTTCCTATGTAATCATATAAAGCTTATATGTTCAAGATAGCATGGTACACATATTGTAGATTTTGCACAGGTTTGTGGAGATCTTCACAATTGCTGTAATAATCTGGGCAACATCTCAAACGGCATTGATCACTTGCATCTTGTCTTAATGTAATCTCAACTGCAATCCAGGTCATTTGGTTCTGCTATTGGATGAAGCACAGTGATAACATTGATCTGCTGTACAAATAAACAAAATATCTGACATGGTTTTTCCATCGGTTTTTGATTGTGCTTTTAGAACATTGGAAATTCAACAAACTTTTGAGTGGGTGAAAATAGTTTGTAATTTACAGTATCAACGTCTCAACAGAAATATTACCCAGTTATCCATGTTGAAATGACGTGGTGTGCTCAGTGGATGGTCAATTCTTTCATTGCATAAATTATTCAGTCCCTCTCTCCTCGCAGCTCCTTTTCAGGTGTGGTGTACAGTGGCTTGCGAGTGTTCACTCCCCTTGGCATTTTTCCTATTTTGTTACCTTACAACCTGGAATTAAAATAGTGTTTTGGGGTGCTTATATCATTTTATTTACACAACATGCCTACCACTTTGAAGATGCAAAACGTTTTTTATTGTGAAACAAACAAGAAATAAGACAAAAACGCAGAAAACTTGACCGTGCATAACTATTCACCCCCCCAAAGTCAATACTTTGTAGAGCCACCTTTTGCAGCAATTACAGCTGCATGTCTCTTGGGGTATGTCTCTGTAAGCTTGGCACATCTAGCCACTGGGATTTTTTCAAAACTGCTCCAGCTCCTTCAAGTTGAATGGGTTCCGCTGGTGTACAGCAATCTTTAAGTCGTACCACAGAATCTCAATTGGATTGGGCTTTGCCTAGGCCATTCTAAGACATTTAAATGTTTCCCATTAAACCACTTGAGTGTTGTTTTAGCAGTATGCTTAGGGTCATTGTCCTGCTGGAAGGTGAACCTCCGTCCCAGTCTCAAATCTCTGGAAGACTGAAACGTGTTTCTTTTTTTCTTTAAGCAATGGCATTTTTCTGGCCACTCTTCCATAAAGCCCAGCTCTGTGGAGTGTACGGCTTAAAGTGGTCCTATGGACAGATACTCCAATCTCCGCTGTGGAGCTCTGCAGCTCCTTCAGGGTTATCTTTGGTCTCTTTGTTGCCTCTCTGATTAATGCCCTCCTTGCCTGGTCCATGAGTTTTGGTGGGCGGCCCTCTCTTGGCAGGTTTGTTGTGGTGCCATATTACTTACATTTTTCAATAATGGATTTAATGGTGCTGCGTGGGATGTTCAAAGTTTCTGATCTTTTTTATAACCCACCCATGATCTGTATTTCTCCACAACTTTGTCCCTGACCTGTTTGGAGAGCTCCTTGGTTTTCATAGTGCCGCTTGCTTGGTGGTGCCCCTTTTGTTGTGTTGCAGACTCTGGGGGCTTTCAGAACAGGTGTATATAGACTGAGATCATGTGGCAGATCATGTGACACTTAGATTGCACACAGGTGGACTTTCTGTAACTAATTATGAAGTAATTGGTTGCACCAGATCTTATTTAGGGGCTTCATAGCAAAGGGGGTGAGTACATATGCACACACCACTTTTCCGTTTGTAAATTTATTTCGTTATTTTTTTTTTTTTTAACTCACTTCACCAATTTGGACTATTTTGTGTATGTCCATTACATGAAATCCAAATAAAAATTGGAAAAAACTCCAAGGGGGATGAATACATTTGCAAGGCACTGAAACTGACAAGCTGTGTTTACTCCCAGCATGACTGTTTTATTTATGGTGAATAATCTGTATTTGTGTGTGTGATCACTGACATATCACTGCCTTCACTCATGCAGGGCCCAACGGTATTGCAGATTCTTTTTTATCCCTGACCTCACCTTTAGGGTGAGGGTTGAGGAACATCAACAAACAAGGCTCTATTTGGGCGGATACTGAAAAAAACATTTGGTTTCATTATGGTGTCTCTGAGGGGATACAATGGTATTTTTTACATGTCAGTACAATAATTTACAGTACATAGCCAAGAAATGAAACTATTGTTTCCATTGAAATACCTTTTCCTTTGTTTATACAGATGTGCAGTAACATGGTAACCTGTATGGTAGTCTCACAAGGTCATCCTTCCAAATCTCATCTCTTTGATAGTGAGCAAAGCTTAGGTGTCCAAGGCTAACAGTAAGGGAATCAAAGGGAATTTTATAGAGCAAATGCATAATTCGGAAGGCAATCTCTGTCAAAAGAGCAATTCGTAAGCTATAAAAACAAAGAGAGTCTCACACTCCATATATATAACCTCTCTGTAATTTATTGGGTAAAAAAATCACCAACGTGTCAGCATCACTGTGCTTTCTTCAGGCCTTTTTAAAAGAGCAATTTGTCAAATCAAAAGACACATCATATTAATTATTGCTCTCTCCAAATTATCTTTAGTACTGTTCCATAACTAGGGAATGTGAATCTCTGGCTATGGGGGAAAGAGCCATGCGGATAGATCAAAGTAGACCTGACACAATGATTCTATCACACTTTCATCAGGGAAGAGTGACAAAATTTGGAAATGCATTGTTTGTGACAGACCATTCTGCTCATGCTTGAGTCATGGGGAATAGGGACAGGATATTTGTCAAAGAATTAACACCACAGCATAATTCTAGAACAGCTTTAATATGTCTGAGCTGGAAAAGAGACCATATGCCTGTAATCCTCACAAATTTGTCAACCAAAAAAGCTATTGCACAGGAAACCATCTGAATGTGACAGACCCTTGAAAGCACACAGATTTGACATATCTATCCTATCAATTTGTGAATGTTTTTTATTGTGATCATTGCACACAAAAATATCTTAACTTTATGTGGTGCATTGGATGCATCTCAATCCACCGCATCCGCCAATATTGCGCTTCTGCATCTGCTGAGAAAGGTGGCAGAGGTAGAGCGGTGTCTGTCAGACCATGAGACATCCCGAAAATCGGTGTTCTCGTTTTGCTCTACCGTTGTCTGAAGGTAACCGATACCTACTGTAGTTTTGTATCTACCCAAAAAAGGGGTTAATATCTCCTTTTCATATACCAGCGGGCATATGATGTGATAAAGACATATTTTTCTGGTTGAAATCTGGTCGGGACGTTTTATAACCAGATCACAACCAGATTACGAAGTCTTTTTCATTATGTATTTTTGACGTCATGAAAAATACATCTTATTTTTGTTGATATCTGCTTTTTGGTTGAAATCTGATTTAACTATCGACCAAGGCCCAGTCTCCCAGTTGCAATGTAACTTAAGCATTATGATGATCGTAACAGTTACGTCGTTATTTATGTGCCAACTTTTTAAGTGTTTCCCAATCAAGCACGCATAGAGAATGTTAGCTACTGTAAGTGCGCCGTTATACCATTTGCAGATACTGATAGGATCTAAATAAAAGCAACGCTGCTCCCAGATTAGCCTTTTCCATTCAAATCTTACCTTAATATTATAATTATTCTACAATACTGACGATACTGACGAACAATTGCAAATACTTTTCCAACTTTGTATTTGTAGTCAACTTCATTCTAAAGTTATCAGCGGTCACAGTCAGACAGATACCTAGCCTAAACATCTTGATTCTATAATTAGCGGATTCTGTGAATAAAGTGATGCGGAAGGGCAAAAACCATCTAACGATGCACTTTGGCTGATGTGAGAAGGTTTTTAAGAGTAACATTACTAACGAAGGCTCTGGGAAACAGATTGGCTACTAAAGATACAGTACATCGTAAAATGGTTCTAACGATTATCGTAACGCTATGAAGGCTCTGGGAAATGAGGCCCAGTATGCTACTCAATTAATAGACACCAATCTACACCGACTATACAAAACATCTGCTCTTTACATGACAGACTGACCAGGTGAATGCTATGATCCCTTATTGATGTCGCTTGTTAAATCCACTTCAATCAGTGTAGACGAAGGGGAGGAGACAGGTTGAAGAAGGATTTTTAAGCCTTGAGACAATTGAGACATGGATTGTGTCTGTGTGCCTTTCAGAGGGTGAATGGGCAAAATATTGAAATGCTTTTTAACGGGGTATGGTAGTAGGTACCAGGGGCACTGGTTTGTGTCAAGAACTACAACACTGCTAGGATTTTCACGCTCAACAGTTTCCCGTGTGTATCAAGAATGGTCCACCACCCAAAGGACATCCAGCCAACTTGACACAACTGTGGGAAGCATTGGAGTCAACATGGGCCAGCATCCCTGTGGAACACTTTCAACAGCTCGTAGAGTCCATGCCCCAAACACTTTCAACACGTCGTAGAGTCCATGCCCCAAACACTTTCGACACCTCGTAGAGTCCATGCCCCAAACACTTGACACCTCGTAGAGTCCATGCCCCAAACACTTGACACCTCGTAGAGTCCATGCCCCAAACACTTTCGACACCTCGTAGAGTCCATGCCAACCAAAAATGGAGGCTGTTCTGAGGGCATCTGATATAAGACGCTAGAACCATTACAATTATTACAATTGGAGTGATGTTCTTTTTCAGCAGGGTTTGCATGATGATTCAGTTTAGCACAGTTGACAAACAACAGCTGGCAGAGTGCACCAAAGCAGGTTAGGGTCTCATGACATACTGTAGCCAGTCAACCTGCTGGGCTCGGGCCTATACCGTTTGAGACTCGGAGAACTCAGCCTGGACTTGGACTCGGGGGGGTTTCATGCGGGGCGAGCTCTTCCCAAGTCTGGCAGAATCATATTACTCTGGGCTCTGGCTAATCGTACTCGGGCTGAGTCCACTTCAGCTTTTCGGATCCAATTCACTTTTTCAGGAGTAGGGCCATTTTAGGTTTTTATTCGGCAAGGTGATGAAATAGCAATTTAAAAAACAAAGAAACTTGATATATTTCACCTCCAAGTCACAGAATTTGCTAGGTCATGACAAGCTAACATCTGGGACAGTCTCTGCATCCTATAGCTATCAGATATGGTCCCTAATTTAGAGAATCGCCAATGCTATAAATGCTTTTGCTTTTACTACAGGCTATGGCAGTATGTTTTTTGTAGTTGCACTCCACCCAATTGAAAAGGGCACATTCACTTCTATAACATTTGTTCTAGGCTACCTGCATGTAAACATGCGCAATAATACAGGACACCCTTACAATTTAACAAATCATACATAGTCCTATATCTTATTTCAATATCCAACTACAGTTCGCCAGGATTTACAAAACCCCTTTTTTTTGCATTAATTTCCATCAATAATTAGTCAAAATATTGCACCTGAATTTGATCCTGGAAATATGACTAGGCTATTATATTTTATCTCAAAGCTTTTAACGCTATTAACAGAATGCATGCAGTAATTAAATTTTAATTTCAGTAGCTAAATAGGAGGTATTTTAGGCATATCAGTTCCAGCTAAAACTTGGATTGGAATCTGTGCCTTGCACACAGCAATAGATGCAATCTATGCACGCAGGCAGCCTGTTTGCTTGAGCTCATTGCTCGAGTGTCAACATTCCATACAGTCTTTGGGACAGAGCGCCACAGCTGGAAAACAACAGTTTCTCAAAAGTTTTATTTTTTACCAGTAGTAGCCATAGGTTGTAGCTAGTTACCAGGTACTTTTAAAATTATGTATAAATGGGTCTTTCAAAGCTTACCCGAATCAAAAACCATGGTTTGATGGTAGCCTTGTTAGCAAACTGAAGGAGAGAGATGCTGCTTATAAACAGGGCAAGGTGATGGGGACAATTGGTTAAACAGTGCAAATAAACTCCTACATAGATCGATCAAGAGGTCAGGACACAAGTATAGGGACAAAGTGGAGGAGCAATTCAGTGGGTTTGGGCATGAGGTGTATGTCACAGGAGCTTCCAACGATCACGGATGACACAATCTCTTCACAGTCTACGCTGTTCCATAAGGTGTATTTTATCTGTTTTCTAAATCTGATTTTACTGCTTGCATCAGTTACCTGATGTGGAGTAGAGTTTCATGTAGTCTTGGCTCTATGTAGTACTGTGCGCCTCCCATATTCTGTTCTTGACTTGGGGACTGTGAAGAGACCTCTTGTGGCATGTCTTGTGGGGTATGCATGGGTGTCCGAGCTGTGTGCTAGTAGTTTAATAAAGAGACACACAACTAAACAGAAGTCCAGGTGTGACAAAACTAGGGCCTGTAGGACCTGCCTTATTGATAGTGTTGTTAAGAAGGCAGAGCAGCGCTTTATTATGGACAGACTTCTCCCCATCTTAGCTACTGTTGTATCAATATGTTTTGACCATGTCTTGCATGCCAGCATTATGCCAATCCTTAATTTATTTTATTCTATTTGTATGCTTAGTAGCTGGGTTTCCATCCAATTTGGCGACACATTTTCTCAAATCTGTATAAAGAAAATATGCTAATTTTCCCACCAGTGGTGAACGTTTCAAAATCTTGGCCATCTATGAACGTTTGAACATCTTGGCCATGTACTGTTATAATCTCAACCCGGCACAGCCATAAGAGGACTGGCCACCCCTCAGAGCCTGGTTCCTCTAGGTTTCTTCCTAGGTTCATGCCTTTCGAGGGAGTTTTTCCTAGGTGTAGTGCTTCAACATCTGCATTGCTTGCTGTTTTGGGTTCTGGGCTGGGTTTCTGTATAGCACTTTGTGACATCGGCTGATGTAAAATGGCTTTATTACATACATTTGATTGGTTGCAAAATCAGTGTGTGAATACACAGTGCACACAAAATGTACTTTTTTGCTTATATTTTCATGTACCAAATAAAAATCTAAATGTCATTGTTCAACTCTTCTGATTGTCGTCACAAAAACTGTTGCGTTAAAATAGCAAATGTGCCTACTCTGGTCGTGGCACGTGTGCTCTAACCAACATCTTGCAGATACAGGTAGTCTACATGAGATTATTATGGATAAGAGCGAAAATATTTTCTATTTGTCAAACGGCAGTCAAGCATCAATCATCATGCCACCAGAATCAGACCCCGGATATTCATTGTAAAGAAGCATCAAGATCACCATGCACTTAAATTTAAAATGTTTAATATTTTTAATTTAACCTTTATTTAACTGGTGTGGGAACCTTACCTGCTTGCCCTCCCAAGACACAGTCTGCGCCGGATCAACTGCTGGGCAGTGGCCTGCTAGAGCGGGAGAAACAGACAATCCACAAGATTAGTGCCATACACGCATAGAAAAGGAACACAATTCAATCACACATCTAACAATGTTTCTCTTTATATGAATACCCTGTGGCAGAACAGGTGCCAGGATAAAAGTGACTAAGGGGGCAGTTGAAATTGTGAGGGGGCAAACATTTTTGGGGGTTCTTGCATTGGAATTATATTGAATTCTGCTTTTTTTAATCACGCTATACCAAAATAAACATAAAGTTAAAATGTAATTGATCCTTGAGTGCTTTTGAAATCTGCAGCCTATCTCTGCTGCACTGTATCAGGACAATGGACAGCACCCTAAAACAGCAAGGCCGTTTTGGTCATGAATATAGGCTACAATATAGATAGGTCGTTTGTAATAACATACTGTCTTACCAAAATAATGCTAACTAAATACTGAAAGTTGTAGCGTAGCTGTTCATGCATGCAAACAAAAATACTGAATAGCAGGTTGGCTTAGAATACCGATAACTTGCGAACGAAGTAATGCGAACAGAACAAAACAGCGGTACCAAGTAGTAGGCCTAGTAAACAAAATATCAGATCGATAAAGGCATGATGCAATATATACATAGACTAGTTACATTAACAGTAAACAAAAGGTAAACGGAGATCCAAAAAACCAAAACACAACCTACAGCCTACTACAGTGAGATGCATAAATGTCTTGACAAATAAATAGGTTTATACAGGTCCGCTTCAAACATGAAATATCCTGCCGCTAGCTCATTAGTTCAGCAACACGTTGTGATATGGCACAATACACTTGCATTTACAGCAAGGGTAACCAATAGGCTACCAAGAAAACCATAATAGAATGTATATATTTCTATGACAAAACATACTGATTCGTGCATTGGAATTATATTGAATTCTGATTAAATCACGCTATACCACAGTAAACATAAAAGTGCAAATGCTTTTGACCAAGAAGGTTCAATGACCATGGACAGTGCCCTACACATTAAAGCAAGATTTTGATTAAAAAAACAACCAGCTAGATTTTTTCAGTTTTACCTTTTCGAAAGAGTTGCAGCCTCCATGATGTTCTGTTGAACTTCCTGAGTAATCGATCATTCAATTCTCCCTGAAATCTTCTGGTAAGATCCCCCTCAAATGCCAGTTGGATTAGTTGAGCTTTCCTTGGGTGTAGCATGCTTCTTCTGTGTTGACTGAACATGTTTGTCAAAGTGGAAAATGAGTTCTCGCATGTACCTGTGGATGGCCCAAAAGTGTTTCAGTGCAGTAAGCACAGTCGGCATAGCGAAGACAGGGCCAGAGAATCATTGCAGGACATTTCACCATTGACAGCATCCCAACGTGCTGAAGAACATTCTTTTATAATCAGTCTCTCCTCCTCTGTCCTTACTGTACTGTCCACTACATATTGCTGGAGATTTGTCGTTACATAAGGTCATAATTTGCTTGGAGCCTGTGCATCAAATCCTTTGGTACTATCAATGTTATTCTTCCAGTTAGAATACCCAGCTTGAGTGAAGGCCTTGTCTGTGTTAGCATTGGACCCAACACAGAGCTTTCGACAAGGGAAACAAAATGCCACATCGGCAGTAACCGAGTATTCCAGCCAGTCTCTTCCTCTGAACCAGTTGCTATTAAATTAATGTTTTTGGACAGAAAACGTGCAGCTAGGGTAGAATTCTAGGCTAACCTGGGCCGGCTTCTCTGTTCCAAGATCATCAGGAACAGTCGGAGGTGGAGGCGGCGGTGGAGCCATTATCCTGGGGGAGTTTATGGAAGGTTGGGTAGGCTCTGCACACAGAGACAACTGGAGCGTGCCAGCATCATCGCTGCTGGGCTTGGCAGCGGCCTCGGTGGTTTGATGCTGCTGCTAATCGCTCTCCTCCTTTGTTTGGGTACTTTGACAAAGCCAATTTCTGATATCCATTGTGGCAGATTAGCTGGTTCGAGCTAGTTAAATAGGATAAGGCTAATAACACTAACGCTTTTTACAGCTAGCTAAGAAGCTAACTAAAGTCGGTAGTGGTGGGGTGTGAGGCAGAGTTGAGTGAAGCAGCTTCAACGGTAAACTTGACCCCACCTTATAAAGCTAAATCAAATATTAGAAGCGGAGGTGTATCACATTATTTACTTAACCAACCTTAGAGATGAGAAGTGTTTTTTCCCACTTTTTATGGAAACCCAAGGGAGTCATACCTAACCGCTCAGAGGCTTTCTATAGCCCCCCCACACACCGAAGCGAGACCTGTCCATTGTGCGCCAACCTGTTAATCATTTGAACTTTTTTGCTAGTTATATATTGTGACCTACAGTAAAACTAAAACTGAGGGGGCTCGACTTTGAACTGAGGGAGCTGAGAGCCTTTTAGCCACCTCAAGGAGTCGGGTCCATAATCACTTGTTCAGTAATGCAAACTTTGCAGATTATAACATTTATGTGATACAACAGCATACTAATCAGCAACCAATTGATTACAAAATATATACAACTGTCCTGAATAGCCTACCTGAACCTGCATGACATTGGTATGCATCTCGTGATTTTAACAAATTATGAGTAGGCATTGCTTCCTAATTGTCTACTATTTGGTTGATGTCACTGGAAACGCTTATCTTCCCCTATTTTAGAAACTGGCCATTTTCACATATTCTGATGTTGGGGTGGTGCTTGAGATTATGAAGTTGACATTTTTATTTTATTTCCCAAAGTATATCTGGAGGATGGATTTCCAAAAGTTGGAGGGACTTTGGGGGCAAGGCTTCAGACCTTAACTGGGCTTGTAATACCCACATTAACGTTTAATTTAATGGAAGAGATCATTTAGGTTAAGAAAATAACTCTGACAAGTTGGAAGGTGTTGGGGCCCTGATTAGAAGCCATGCATGCAGGCATGCTAAGTATGAGAGATGGTTTGTGTATACAGTTGTGTGTCAGAGCTGGATAAGTGAACCCTCACCCTGCAATTGTCCATAAGAATTGACAATGTTGAATTGTAGTTGCATCAGACCGTAACAGACACGTACGTCAGCCTTACATTTGACCAATGTCATAGTGGAGTAAACCCAATTTGGAAGCTTGTGAAAAATACTAATCAAATCATACAATCATACTTTGGACCTCATACATTCCCTCATGCTCTTACAGGCATGGATATCTTGAGTATTTATGTAATTACACTATTTAACATTTTCCTTCCTACTTTTCACTCTGCTGACTTGGTTCAAAAGCGGAGGGATGTATTTCCTAAACCATTCACAGAAAGCAAATACAAGTATTGTTTGTTCTGAACAAATTACCCAATAATGCTGTTCCTAATCCCCCAGTCAATAAGGATTTTTACCATAGCTAATGCCACAAACAAATAATCCATCATCCGAACTGTGAGATGATCCTTTGCATAGATGATATTGTTTGATGCGCGCATTATATGTCACACCTGAAAGTTCTGCACTTAAGGTCACTAATTAGTAAAGAACTCCCCTCACCTGGTTGTCTAGGTCTTAATTGAAAGGACAAATACTAAAACCTGCAGACACTAGGCCTTCAATGGAATGAGTTTGACACCCCTGGCCTAGAAAGTGCCAACCCTTCCTGACCCCTTCTCTCTTCATCACTTCTACTTCCTGTACCACTAAGGACAGTTTGAAATCACCTGACATCACCTGGCATTACTCATTCATAGACAATGATTAAAGTCATGGTGGTATTTATGTGGAATGGGTGCTGGTGGTAGGGGTAATGGTGGTTGAAACAAGTGACATGCAAGTGACAGGCAGATCAGAAAACAATGTTAATGACAGGGTTTTACTACACAGCTCAACTTTAAAATCTCATATTTGTTTGAATGTCTGTCTAAAGATGTAAGCAGTCTACTATATCATGATGGTAGTAGTGGCACTGAAAGCACATAATCAGACAAATGTGTTCAAATTGTTTTGGTCACATGCGCTGAAGACAACAGGTTTACAGTGAAATGCTTACTTACCAGCCCATTCTCAACAATGCAGAGTTAAAAGGTCATTCAGGTAATACAGTATGTACATGTACATAAAAGTGACGAGGTAATCACAATATATAATTAACAGAGTAGCAGCAGCTTATGTGAAGTGTGAAAGTGTGTCTGTTTGAATGTGTGTGTGCGTGTGTGTGTAGTGTCAGTATGCATGTGTGTATTTTGTGTGTGTGAGCATATGTAGTGTGTGTGTTGGAGTGTCAGTGTAGTATGCGTGAGTGTGTGGGTACCGAGATTTAATGCTCCTGTACTGCCTGGTATAGAGATCCTGGATGGGTTCTTTACACAAGGGGGTGTTCCCTTCCGGAACCAATTCTGCAGAGGTGTTCTCTGTGAATGTACTGCTGAACTCTCGTGTTGGTCTACAACTGCATCCAATTCCAGGACTAAACGATAACACCAGGCATTTGATTTCCATGATTGATTCTCCACTCACCCTTATTTTGGGGTAATTGGTGCTCTGAGTCAAGATAATGCCTTTTATAAATGGACATCAGCCAACCCACTAACTGATCTGCTACAAATGGACTGGTGTGTTTCTATATGTTGTGGGTTTGTGGAGATTTTCCACAAAAATAAATTGCTTTTCTTATTGTCTTTACATCAACAGAGAATGTGCATCCCACCATGCACACTTGACACTAAGAAACGTGCAATAAGTAATCACATTAAGAGTTGGCTTTATATAGAAGTGTGTAATACTCTAGGGACACAGCACACTGCAACACTCAAGTGGACTTAGACATGGACTGTGAGAAATGAGGCACTAAAATGATGTGCAAAAAGGATTTTGAGGAAGCACGCTTTCTTTTTGCACTCTGTCTACTAAAAGGGCACTCTTCTTTAATCTTCAAACCCCGTCTTTATGTTCCACTCATCTCAATCTTCTCTATGTGAGGCCTATGAAGGCTCACAGTGCTGCCTTGTTGTGGAGTGCTGCCCACTTCGACAGATGCTTCAGTCGCGGTGCTGCGGAGTGCATTTCAAGTCACTGATCAAGTGCAACAGTGTTTTTCTCTACTTCACATAATAAACACTCATACGTGCATGTATGCACACATACATCTTCACACATACACAAACACACATGGGCGCTCATATGTTTACACACACAAATGTACCCATGCATGCATACGCAAGTGCACACGCACACACACAGATCTGCATTTTCCCTGGCTGTTGTCTTTTGATCTTGCTCTGTTGTTTCTTACCTCTCCCACTCTGTGCAGTCACAAATACTTAAGGTTCAGTGCATAAACAAATTACTTTTTGTTGACTTATTTATTCTGTCCTCTCCCTGTGTATCAAGCTGCTGTAGAGAAGAATTGGAAAAGGCTTTGATGCTCCGTTGCCTAGTGGAAGCTTTCAGGTTGCTTACTGAATCCCTACTCTGAGCCCTCTCATTCTCCTTGGCATGACAGGGGCTATTGACTGCCAATGCAGATGGGATCACAGGGGCCTGGGCTTCCAAAAACTGTTAGAGGAGGCAACTAACTTAGCCATTCCACTTACATACTGAGCGTGATGCAAAAGAGGGACCACTCTCCATGACCTAATTCAACAGCTCCAAAACCAAGCATTGCTACTTTGAGGATTTCTTGGAAATCTCACAGAGACATTAGAGAATTGGCTCTTGGCCAAACAGGTAGAATATTTGTAATATAATTTGTCATGGCATGGAACAAAAGCATGCACTGTAAAAAAAGACAAAAAAGAAACACACACACACATCTAGTTTCTTCTACTAATTATTATTGAGTAACTGGTTCCATAGCCTTTTTTGTTTTTGTTTACTCAACTTTTTGATCCAAGTCTTACCTGAACAAAAAAGTATTAGTTGGTCTAAACTTTTGTCAATTAAAAATGATGTGTTTGCTAATTATTTGGTCATCCTAACTAAAAAAGTCTGTACAACTGGTTACACACATCCACAGACAGTGCTTTTAACATACAACTTACATATTTGACACACAATCACATTTTACATGTTAATTTATACAGTAATTATTATTCCCCTGGGATTAGAACTCACATTCACAACCTCTTGGTTCATCACATTCCAATCTTGCTGCTACGCCACCATGTCTATGTCAATTTTCAGTTGTCTGACTATTCCCTCATTATTGATATGATTTACTTATTTAAATATTTTTTGTTTTTTCAGTATAATTGTCTAATGTTGGTACTCTGTTTTTAATGTTACTCCTTAATCACTATGATAAATGGTCTGTGGACTTTTAACAGAGCTGAGATTTACTTTGCATTGGACAGTGTACCCATACAGTTGAAATCAGTTATTGACACAGACATGGTGGCGTAGCAAGTCAATTGGAATGCTGTGTACCAAGAGGTTATGAGTTTAAAACCCAGGTGAGGACATGTTGAAAATGAACTATGTGTGTCAAATATAAAAGTTGAAAACATTGTATGTTAAAAGCACTGTGTGTGTAACTAGTTCCACAGCCATTTTTTAGGTAAGATGCCCAAATAATAATTTCTAGTTGAACATATGAAATATGTTTTCTCATGTTGTAGCTTGGGTGAACTAACAATGTTAAGTTCAGGTAACACTTTGACCAAAAAGTTGAGTAAACAAAAAAAGGCTGTGGAACCAGTTAATAATATTTAGTTGAAACAACTAGATTTTTTTTTTAGTGTGTGATTACCACGGAACTTTGGCAAGAGACACTTTGGCGAACAGAGACTTTGGCAAACCTTAAAACAATTCATAAATTCAGTGGACTCCTTAAGTGCCTTAAATGGGGCATGCTGATATCTGGAGAGCTTGTAAAATTATATATTTGAAGTGGGACTAGTGAACGGTGAACTGTACTCTTAATGATATAACTGGCTAAGAAATGTGTTTCTCTTTCACATAACAGTTATGAGACGGAACATGGAAAATGTCTTCTACCTGTCTCCAACAACAAGATGGAAGAAGCAACTGTTCAGTAAATGTTTCATGAGTTTCATTACTGCATATCTCATAGGGAGCTTGCCACTCTGTAAATCAGCAAAGTCAGCACAATGAATCTTTTAAGTTCAGAGCTAGAAAGTGGAGCAGTGCAGTCAGACCAACTCATCTAACTTATTGTCTCATTGCAACTTAAAGAGCCCAGTTATTACTCAGAGCAAAATCGCAACACCAGTAAAATATTGTTAGCTTATCTATTCTGGTGTGAAATTCCCTTTTGAAACTATTACAAGACAGAACAAAAGGAACTACAGATAACGGCTCAAGCATATTGCAAATTGGGCTATGATAAATCACAGAGAATAGTTAGTGAAACACACTCCCATAAGGCACTTGCCTTATAACTCCTATGAAACTTCAGAATGGGCTGGAGCTGAAATTATACTACAACAATCAACAAGATTGTAAGCATACAGTCTTTGGTAGTTTGATGAGGAATACAAATATGGTTGCACTGAATGTGATTTTTCAACAGAAAGGGACTAAATCTCCTGTTATTTTATTGTATGCAGTTACTATTGACATGGAGAAAGGATTCCCTATGCTGAATACGGTAAGTGTCCCTGGTAGACCAACACAGTAACCATATGAATGGTAAATGGGCTGCAATGCGGCACAAACCTTCACAATCACACTACCTAACATTTTCACCTGCTACCTTAGTGTCTTATGGAGATGTGCCTTACACGGCCACGTACCACCCTACAAACATATCGAATCGAGAGATCTGACCCCAATATGTCCCCCCGAGTCCCCCAACCTGCCACCACTCATCATGCTTTCCTTTAGTCTATGACAGCAGGCCCTTCCTAGACGACCCTATAGAAGAGCAGGTTAGCAGCAATTATTCAACAGAAAGGTTATGAGTGGAACAGTCCTGTCACCCCCCTTGGTTTCATGGTCTTAGTGAATCAGAGCCCCCAAGGACTTCCTGTCACAGAAGATATTAGTCACTCCAGTAGCTCCAACCTCCCCAGAGGACTCAGACACACCACTAGTACTGCTATGGGACTACTGGATTGGCTTCTATTCTATTAGTCTTACTCTGACTTACCAGGCCCGGTATGATAACAAGTCTTGTCTTTATATCTTGGCTGGTACATATGACTAATGCTTCTATTAGGCTGGTTCAGCCATGTGCTAATATGATGCTCTTTATCGTGACCCATTTCTGCAAATATATTCCAGATAAGAGTATGATAAAAGCCATCGCTGGGACTTTTTAAAATCATTGCAGGATTCAATTTACATTTTTTGTTTCATTTTAGTGTCAGCCTCATATCTCTTCTTCCCTTTCATGGTGTCAGATGTTCATATCTCATATCATCAGGAGAATTGGTAGCAATTAAGAGGGTGTAGGCAGAGCAGTGCATAATGTTTTAGAAATGGGATGTAAAATGAATGTGAGGTCAGTCACCCCGCACATAACCAACTTGTGTTTCAAATGGATTGACAGCTGGAATAGTCCAGGCAAAACAGTTTTAAAGATCTTGGTCAAACGGTTCAAGGCTCAGATGTCAAAGTTCATTGGGACGAAAGAAAATGGTTCAGGGCTTTTTCTACTCATTTATTTTTCTCAAAACTTGAAGCAGAATATAAACTCAACATATTTGAGTTTCTTATCTATTCTATTTCCTGAAGTCAGATGCTTTTATTTACATTCCTGCCACCTGTACCCAGAATAATCACTAGATTATACACTCTATTATTGCATTGTTCTGTATACATTACACATGGGGAAAGTACTGCTGGGGTTCATTACAATGATGCTTCATAGGCAGCCAATCTTTACTCAGAAATGCCTGTGATTTGCAAAGGAAGAAAATAAATAATCTCAGACATTTATGTATTTCTATTTATTATTATTTTGAAACATTTCATTTGTGAGCTCTTGAAGTTAGCCTTCAAGGTCTACAATCCCAAACATTAAATGAAGTAGGTTATAAATGTTAAAGCATATTAAATCTGTCGCTTAGTCCTTGAGCAAGGCACTTAATCATAATTTGCTCAAAGGGTGCAGTACTACTATGTCTGACCCTGTAAAACAACACATTTCACTGCACCTATCCGGTGTATGTGACAATAAAACATCTTTATTATCTTTTATAATGAGTTGGCACCTAATGTTTTCACCCAAAGTCACAGTAGTTCCAGAATACACAATATTGAAGCTGATAAACTCACATGGAAACAATGTTTGGCACTGGCTTTGTATCTGAGTAACCTTCCAATGATTTTTCAATTCAAATTGAATTTGAACTAAACTAAAACCTGCGTAGCCAAATTACTTCTATGAAACAGACAGTACAGTAAATAATATTTCCAAAGGTCATTGAAAACCTTTCAATTATGTTTAAATTATATATTATATGGGCAGTGAATGGAATGAACCCACTGGGCAAAAACTGGTTGAATCAATGTTGTTTCCAGGTCATTTCAACTCAAAAATGATATGTGATGATGTTGAATGACTTAGAAAAAGTGATAAATGTAAGGACATTTTGTGTAAAAAAAAAAACGTTTAACCTAAATTCAATGACATGGTGACATTTTTTGTTGATTTCATGCTGAATTCACCGGAGGTCAGAAACAGCCCATTCTACTGCAGAGCTCATGGAGGCCTCTGCTTATGCTTCATCTATGAGTTTTGTAAAGCACATTGTGAATGCCTTTACTGCTTTTTAGTAGCTTTGAATGGAGTTAAACAATGCTGTGTGTTCACTGTTCATAAAGCCAAGGTAAAAATAGTCAAAATAATAATTTAAAACATCAGTTACATGCTGTAGGTTTGAGTTCATAAGACCTTGTTAACAATATTCATGTTTTGGTTTTTTATTTCATATTTTCACATCTGAATATAACTGAGCCCAAAGTTGCAGTCCTGAGGTATATGATAATCAATTATTTGGGACTGCGGCAATGAATCACTCCACCTACACACGCAAACAAACATGTAAACACATACCCAGACACACTATCACACACCACCACACACAAGCACACACCTTTGGACCAACAGCAGTGAGAATTTGAGCTAGTCTTCTGCTGTTGAAGTGCATTTGTTCAAAGTCCTTCAGTAAGATAAGAGAGTGCCAGAGAAGCACAACTCGCTCAGCCAATTCAGAATTTGTTCAATACTTGAGATTTGTTCTATACTTGAGATTTGTTCTATACTTGAGGCTGATGAAGGAATAAAGAAATTAGCACTAGTGTATTACAATGTATCATCCCTCAAAATTTACTTTTAAACTCGGACAAAACAGAGTTGCTAGTTCTAGGTCCCAAGAAACAAAGAGATCTGCTGTTGAATCTGCCAATTTATCTTGATGGTCAGTCTCAAATAAAACTGTGAAGGACCTCGGCGTTACTCTGGAACCTGGTCTCTCTTTTTTATATATTTTTTATATATATTGCAAAAAAAATTTTCACAAAATTTTGCAGAAAAGCTTACCCATGCTTCTGTCATTTCTAGATTAGACTACTACAACGCTTTACTCTCCAGCTACCCAGATAAAACACTAAATAAACTTCAGTTAGTGCTAAACACGGCTGCTAGAATCTTGAATAGAACCCAAAAATGTGATCATATTATTCCAGTGCTTGCCTCTCTACTGTACAATGACTTCCTGTTAAGGCTAGGGCTGATTTCAAGGTTTTACTGCTAACATACAAACTATTACATGGACTTGCTCCTACCTATCTCTCCGATTTGGTCCAGCCGTACATACCTATACGCATGCTATGGTCACAAGACGCAGGCCTCATTATTATCCCTAGAATTTCTAAGAAAACAGCTGGAGGCAGGGCTTTCTCCTAAAGAGCTAAATTTTTATGGATTGTCTGTCTATCCATGTGAGAGACGCAGACTCGATCTCGACCTTTAAGTCTCTACTGAAGAATTATCTCTTCAGTGGTCCTATGATTGAGTGTAGTCTGGCCCAGCGGTGCGAAGGTGAACGGCAAGGCACTGAAGCGACGGACTGCCATTGCTGTCTCCCCTCTTTCCACTGGGATTCTCTGCCGCTGAACTTATTACGGGGGCTGAGTCACTGGCTTACTAGTGCTCTTCCATGCCGTCCCTAGGAGGGGTGTGTCACTTGAGTGGGTTGAGTTACTGACGTGATCTTCCTGTCCGATATCTTCGTGGGCTATACTCAGCCTTGTCTCAGGGAAGTAAGTTGGTGGTCTGCTGATAACCCTCTAGTGGTGTGGGGGCTGTGCTTTGGCAAAGTGGGTAGGGTTATATCCTGCCTACGGGAGGGGTCGAGGGACACTGTGGCCCCGTCCGACGATAACCCCTGGACAGGGCCACAGTGTCCCTCGACCCCTCCCGTCTCAGCTTCCAGTATCTATGCTGCAATGGCCTATGTGCAGGGGGGCAATGGTCAGTCTGTTATATCGGGTGTAATTATCCTATCTAATCTGGTGTCCTTTGTAAATTTAAGTATGCTCCCTCTAATTCTCTCCCTCTCCTCCCGGAGGACTTGAGCCCTAGGACAATGCCTCAGGACTACCTGGCCTGATGACTCCTGGCTGTCCCCAGTCCACCAGGTCGTGCTGCTGCTCCAGTTTCAATTGCTCTGACTGTGGCTCTGGAACCCTGACCTGTTCACCGGACGTGCTACCTGCTGTTGTCGAAATCTCCCATCTCTCTCTCTCTCTCTCTCTCTCTCTCTCGCTCTCTCTCGCTCTCTCTCTCGCTCTCTCGACCGCACCTGCTGTCTTGACCTCTGAAAGCTTGGCTATGAAAAACCACCTGACATTTATTCCTGAGGTACTGACCTGTTGCACCCTCAACAACCACTGTGATTATTACTTGACCCTGCTGGTCATCTATGAACGTTTCAACATCTTGAAGATCAAGATGGCCTAAATGGTCATATACTCTTATAATCTCCACTCGGCATAGCCAGAATTTGTAAAACATTTTTATTGACCCTTTATTTAACAAGGCCTGACAGTTAAGAACAAATTCTTATTTACAATGACGGCCTACACCGGCCAAACCCGGACAATGCTGGGCCAATTTTACACCGCCCTATGGGACTTCCAATCACAGCCAGTTGTGATACAGCCTGGATTTGAACCAGGGTGTCTGTAGTGACACCTCTAGCACTGAGATGCAGTGCATTAGACCATTGCGCCCCTCAGGATCCCAAGAAGAGGATTGGCCACCCTTCAGAGCCTGATTCCTCTCTAGGTGCCTTCCTAGGTTCCTGCATTTCATGGGAGTTTTTCCTAGCCACCATGCTTCTACATCTGCATTGCTTGCTGTTAGTGTTTTAGGCTGGTTATGACATCTGCTGATGTAAAAAGGGCTTTATAAATACATTTGATTTGATTTGAAACATACACTGAGGAAAGAAGAGGTAGGTAGGAAGAGGTGTCTAGGGTGCATTCGGAAAGTATTCAGACACCCTGAATTGTTTCCACATTTTGTTACGTTACAGCCTTATTATTAATTTGATTTTTTTTTAAATCCCCTTCATCAATCTACACACAATACCCCATTTTTACAAAGCAAAAACAGGTTTTGAAATTTTCGCAAATGTATAAAAATACAAAACTGAAATATCACATTTATATTAGTATTCAGACCCTTTACTTTACTTACTATGTTGAAGCACCTTTGGCAACGATTACAGCCTCAAGTCTTTTTGGGTATGACGCTACAAGCTTGGCACACCTGTATTTGGGCCACTCAAGGACATACAGAGACTTGTCCCGAAGTCATTGCTGCATTGTCTTGACTGTGGGCTTAGGGTCGTTATCCTGTTGGAAGGTGAACCTTCGCCCCAGTCTGAGGTCCTGAGCGCTCTGGACCAGGTTTTCATCAAGGATCGCACTGTACTTTGCTCCATTCATCTTTACCTCGTTCCTGACTAGTCTACCAGTCCCTACCACTGAAAAACATTCCCACAGCATGATGCTATCACCACGCTTCACCATAGGGATGGTGCCAGGTGTCCTCCAGAAGTGACGTTTGGCATTCAGTCCAAAGAATTCAATATTGGTTTCATCAGAGATGGTTGTCCTTCTGGAAGTCATCTACCTGACCAAGGCACTTCTCCCCCAATTGCTCCGTTTGGCCGGGCGGCCAGCTCTAGTAAGAGTATTGGTGGTTCCAAACTTCTTCCATTTAAGAATGATGGAGGCAACTGTGTTCTTGGGGACCTTCAAAGCTGCAGACAATTTTTGGTACCCTTCCCCAGAACTGTGCCTCAACACAATCCTGTCTCTGATCTCTACGGACGATTCCTTTGACCTTATGTTTTGGTTTTTGCTCTGACATGCACTGTCAACTGTGGGACCTTATATCGACAGGTGTGAGTCTTTCCAAATCATGTCTAATCAATTGAATTTACCACAGGTGGACTCCAATCAAGTTATAGAAACATCACAAGGATGATCAATGGAAACAGAATAAACCTGAGCTCAATTACGAGTCTTATAGCAAAGGGTCTGAATACTTATGCATTGTGTGTAGATTGATGAAGAAAAACATTTATTTAATCCATTTTAGAATAAGGCTGTAACGTAACAAAATATGGAAAAAGTCAAGGTGTCTGCATACTTTCCGAATGCACTGTATGTCCCTGTAATAGTTTGTCTCCAGTTCTTACTGTTTACCCACTGAAGCCAAGTAAGTTAGTCTTCAATTGCCATTTATCCTGAATGCTATTCAAATGTAATTTTAACTATGTATAGTCATTGCTAGAATTACAAACCCATTTCACATGTAGGCAAGTAGGAATCATGTATGTAGAGCACATGCCATTAGGTGTGACTCAACAGTAAGAATTTAATTATTATTCAACCTTACTATCAATTGTCCCTATAGTTATCCAATATGGCATTTCATTTCACAAAGTATTGCTTTTATCCCACTTGAGAGACCCTGCTAGCGCTGTAAAAGTTTTGTGCAGCACCCCCATCAACTGGAAATATAGTAGAATTACACCTATTTCCCTGAGTCAAATAATACTTTAAATTATTTTTCTATACTGAACAAAAATATAAACGTAACATGCATTAGTATCTAAGATTTTAGGGAGTTACAGTTCATACGAGGAAATAAATACATTTGGCCCCAATCTATGGATTTCACATGACTGGGAATACACATATGCATCTATTGGTCACAGATACCTTTAAAACATGTGTCCTAACAATGGGCCTCAGGATCTCATCATGGTATTTCTGTGCATTCAAATTGCCATTGATAAAATGCAATTGTGTTCGTTGTCCTTAGCTTATTCCTTTGTCAGCAAACCACTCATCCACACGATGCCATGCACATGTGGACCGGTTATTCGGTTGGATACACTGCCAAATTCTCTAAAATGCCGTTGGAGACTTTGGAGGCTTATTGTAGAGAAATTAACATTCAGTTCTCTGGCAACAGCTCTGGTGGACTTTCCTCAACAAATGTGTTTACATTCGTATTAGTGAGCATTTCACTTTTGCCAAAAAGCATGATCAGTACACAGGTGCACCTTGTGCTGGGGACAATAAAAGGCCACTCTAAAATGTGCAGTTTGTCGCACAACACAATGCCACAGATGTCTCCATTTTTAGGGAAGTGCAATTGGCATTCTGACTGCAGGAATGTCCACCAGAGCTGTTCATTTCTCCAAAAGAATGTTGTTTTTGAGAATGTGGTAGTATGTCCAACAGACCACGTGTAACCACACCAGCCCAGGACCCCTTCATCCAGCTTCTTCACCTGCGTGATCATCTGAGACCAGCCACCCAGATAGCTGATGAAACTATGAGTTTGCACAACCAAGAAGTGTGTTCTTCACAGATGAATTGCGGTTTCAACTGTACCAGGCAGATGGCAGACAGCGTGTTGTCGAGCGGTTTGCTGATGTCAATGTTGCATAAACTACGGACAATAAAAACGATTGTATTTTATCAATGGCAATTTGAATGTACAGAGATATTGTGACATGTTTCAACAGGATAATGCATGGCCCCATGTCGCAAGGATATGTACACAATTCCTGGAAGTTGAAAATATCCCACATGGCCTGCATACTCACCAGACATGTCATCCTCTAAGCATGTTTGGGATGCTCTGGATCGAAGTGTACGACAGAGTGCTCCAGTTCCCGCCAATATCCAGCAACTTCGCATAGCCATTGAAGAGGAGTGGGACAACATTCCAAAGGCCATAACCAACAGCCTGATGAACTCTATGTGAAGGAGATGTGTTGCGCAGCATGAGACTAATGGTGGTCACACCAGATACTGACAGTTTGTTTTCATCCACGCCCCTAACTTTTTTTTAAAAGGTATCTGTGACCAACAGATGCATATCCGTATTCCCAGTTATGTGAAATCCATAGATTAGGGCCTAATGCATTTATTTCAATTTCCTTATATGAACTGTAATTCAGTCAAATCTATGAAATTGTTGCATGTTGTGTTTATATTTTTGTTCAGTGTATTTGTATGATGAAAAATACCATTATGTAGTAGCTCTATCCACGGGTGCCATTTGAGTTCTTGCATTGGAATTATAATGAATTCTGTTTATATCACACAATACCACAATAAACATAAAAGATCAAACAATTATTTTGACCAAGAAGTAACAGGTTCAATGGCACGAAATCGCGCTGCGCTCTATCAGCCCCATGGATAGCGCCCTTCACACCAAAGCAAGATTTTGATAAAAACCAACCAGCTAGATTTGGTTTCAATCTTACCTTTTCAAAAGAGTTGCAGCTTCCTTGATGCTATGTGGAACTTCCTGAGTAATCAATCATTCCATTCTCTCCAAAATATTCTTGTAAGATCCCCCTCAAATGCCAGTTGGATTAATTGAGCTTTTCTCAGGTGTAGCATGATTCTTCTGTGCTGGCTGAACACGTTTATAAAAGTGGAAAATTGGTTCTCGCATGTAGTTGTGGATGCTCAGAAAGTTTAGACAATCTTGTGACGTGTATGTGGCATTGTGGGGTATGGTGCTAAACACCTTAACACATTCTTTGCCTTTTTGGAGAGTACAGTGCCTTTCGAAAGTATTCAGACCCCTTGACGTTTTCCGCATTTTGCTACATTACAGACTTATACTAAAATGAATTAAATAAATACAAATCAGCTTCTACACACAATACCCCATAATGACAACGTGAAAACACAAAAACCAAGCCATGAGGTCGAGATAATTGTCTGTAGAGCTCCGAGACAGGATTATGTTGAGTTACAGATCTGGGGAAGGTCCCCAAGAACCCAGTGGCCTCCATTATTCTTAAATAGAAGTTTGGAACCACCACAACTCTTCCTAGAGCTGGCTGCCCGGCCAAACTGAGCGGGGAGGAGGGCCTCGGTCAGGGAGGTGACCAACAACCTGATGTTCACACTGACAAAGCTGCACGGTTCCTCTGTGGAGATGGGAGAAACTTCCAGAAGGACAACCATATCTTTGCAGCACTCTGCCAATCAGGCCTTTATGGTAGATTGACCAGATGGAAGCCACTCCTCAGTGAAAAGCATATGACAGCCCACTTGGAGTTTGCCAAAAGGCATCTTAAGTCTCTAAAACCATAACAAACAAGATTCTATGGCCTGATGAAACCAAGATTGAATGCTTTGGTCTGAATGCCAAGCGTTGCGTCTGGAGGAAACCGGGCACCATCCCTACGGTGAAGCATGGTGGTGGCAGCATCATGCTATGGTGATGTTTTTCAGCGGCAGGGACTGGAAGACTAGTCAGGATTGAGGCAAAGATGAATGGAGCAAAGTACAGAGAGATCTTTAATGAAAACCTGCTCCAGAGCGCACAGAACCTCAGACTGGGGAGAAGGTTCACCTTCCAACAGGACAACGACTCTAAGCCTAATGCCAAGATAACACAGGAGTGGCTTCGGGACAAGTCTCTGAATGTCCTTGAGTGGCCCAGCAAGATCCCGGACAAACATCTCTGAATAGACCTGAAAATAGCTGTGCAACAACGCTCCCCATCCAACCTGACAAAGCTTCAGAGGATCTGCAGAGAAGACTGGCAGAAAGTCCCTAAATACAGGTGTGCCAAGCTTGTAGCATTATACCCTAGAAGACTCAATGCTGCCAAGGGTGCTTCAACAAAGTACTGAGTGAAGTGTATGAATATTTATGTAAATGTAATATTTCAGTTTTTTATTTGTAGCACATTTGCAAAAATATATAAAAATCTGTTTTTGATTTGTCATTATGGGGTATAGTGTGTTGATTGATGGGGGGGGACATTTAATACATTTTATAATAAGACTGTAACGCAAACAAAATGTGGAAAAAGTCAAGGATTCTGAATACTTTCTGAAGGCACAGTATATTCCATCATAGACTGAAAAAGTCCACTGCCTCACTCCCCTTTTGAGTCTAACGTCCCTGTCACAACTTCCGCCGAAGTCGGCTCCTCTCCTTGTTCAGGCGACGTTTGCTTGTCTTTTTCCCTGCACACCTGTTTTCATTCCCCAATCAATCTACATGTATTTATTCCTCTGTTCCCCATCATGTCTTTGTGTAAGATTGTTTGTGTTACGTGTGTATTGTTGACGCGCCAGACTGGCTTGTTTTTTCCATGTTATTGTTTTCACAAAGATGTTTATTGTTAAACATAATTACTTGTGACTGTTTTGCACATTTTGCACTTTTGCCTAAATAAAGTGTTTGCCTGTTCACAAATCTCTGCTCTCCTGCACCTGACTTCGCTACCAGTACGCACACATCTGACAGTCCCCCTTAGTGGTTGTCTGGTTTGAAACCATGAACTCAATAATGTCCACAATCACAGACAAATACATGGGATTTCTTGCCAGCTGCCCATCATCAAACAAGTGAGAGTGATGACACCGATGTTACCAATAGCACTTCAAACAAGTTTTTCTTTCCACAGTGCATTGCATTTAAACGTCCTTTGCTTGATGCGTGCCTAGCAAATCTTTTGGTCCTAACAATAGCATTCTTCCAGATTGAATAGCCAGCTTGGGTGAAGTCTTTGTCTGCGTTAGAACTTTCAACATGGGAAACAAAATGCAGCATCTGTAGTAACCAAGTATTTCAGCCACTCTCTTCATATGAACCAGTTGCTATCAAATGAAGGTTTTTGGCCCAAAAATCTGCAGCTATGGTAGGATTCTAGGCTAACCTGGGCTGGCTCCTCTGTACCAGTCTAATAACCCTAATGCTTTTTACAGCTGTAGCTAAGAGTGAAGCAGCTTAACGGTCAACTTGACCCTGCCCTTTTAAATCAAAATGGTCAACGGAGGCCTTTCACATTATCCACTTAGCCTACCACAGAGATGAGAGATGAGGAGTGTTTTTTCTGGCTTTTTACATAACCCCAAAGGAGTCATACCTAACTGCCCAGTGGCTTTCCATAGCCCCCCTGCTGCAACCTGGTCTCAGAGCTTTTCATATTATTCTGTATGTACAGTACCAGTCAAAAGTTTGGACACACCTACTCATTCAAGGGTTTTTCTTTATCTTTACTATCTTCTACATTGTATAATAACAGTGAATACATCAAAACTATGAAATAACACATATGGAATCATGTAGTAACTAAATAAGTGTTAAAACAAATCTAAATATATTTACTATTTGTCATTCTTCAAAGTAGCCACCCTCTGAACACAAGTGTGATATGTATGTGTAGGGATGAACTTTTATGTATTGGTCTTCAAAATATAAAAACTTCTTTCAGCATATTGATTATGAATTTGGACATGTACAACTGGTGTTGTGAAAAGAAATGTAATAAATCAAAAAGCCTGCATGACAACAGGAAGCAGCAACAGTAGCATTTTCAAAAGTGGTGTAATGTTCTTTAGTAAAAATACTTTAAAATACTACTTAAGTTGTTACTTTGGGGTATTTGTAATTTACTTTACTATTTATATTTTGACAACTTTTACTTTCACAACATTCCTAAAGAAAATAATGTACTTTTCACTCCATACATTTTTCCTGACACCCAAAAGTACTCATTACATTTTGAATGCTTGACAGTACAGAAAAATGGCACAATTCACTCACTTATCAAGAGAACAAGTGGTCATCCCTACTGCCTCTGATCTGGCGGGCTCACTAAACAGAAAGTCGTAGTTTGTAAATTATGTCTGAGTGTTGGAGTGTGCCGCTGGCTAACCATACATTTTAAAACAAGAAAATGTGCTGTCTGCTTTGCTTATTATAAGGAATTTTAAAGGATTTATACTTTAACTTTTGATACTTACGTATATTTTAGCAATTACATTTACTTTGATACTTAAGTACAGTGCCTTGCGAAAGTATTCGGCCCCCTTGAACTCTGCAACCTTTTGCCACATTTCAGGCTTCAAACATAAAGATATAAAACTGTATTTTTTTGTGAAGAATCAACAACAAGTGGGACACAATCATGAAGTGGAACGACATTTATTGGATATTTCAAACTTTTTTAACAAATCAAAAACTGAAAAATTGGGCATGCAGAATTATTCAGCCCCCTTTGGTGAATAATTTGTAGCGCCACCTTTTGCTGTGATTACAGCTGTAAGTCGCTTGGGGTATGTCTCTATCAGTTTTGCACATCGAGAGACTGAGTTTGTCATTTTCACAATATTGGAGTAACAACATGATCAACAACTTAAGATATTGTCTCAAAAAATAGGTTGTGCCTTTAGATTTCGATAAAATTAACAACTAAGGAAGAATTTTTCACTTCTCTCATTGACTTCTCATATCCCAAATCCCGGCTTGGTCTGTTTGGTCTGTTTCGCAAGATTTAAAAACGCAGTGATAACACGGATCCCCAAGATATCCTAGCCAGGACAAACATATTTTTACTATTTCATTAATATCATCAAAATGTACCTGATAAAGTAAAATCCTGTTGAAATATGATGTTAAAAGTACAATTCCTAGAAATTTTTGTCAAAAACAACTTGATATCGAAGGAGTGCCTTTGATTTGTCGTCCTGCACATGCACAGTTTGGTGCGAGACGACCGTTAGACTTAATGATATATTTCTGCTCATGAGTTTAGCTAGCCAACGCCACCATGACACTGCCTACAAGTGTGATCAGTGATTTCTATTGGAGAAGCAGTCAAATTTGGTGCAGTCTTGATTTCAACGTTCACGGACATAGATTTTTGGGCTGGTCCAAACCAAATCTGAACCAAACATAGACATCTATGATTGGTTCAGATTTGGTTCGGACCAGACCAAAAATCTATGTCCGTGAATGTTGAAATCAAGACCGCACCAAATTTGAACCAAACATAGAAGTCTATGTTTGGGTCAAATCAAGGCTGGTCTAGACTGGACCAAAAACCAACATCAGTGGATGTGGAAATCAAGGCCGGTCTGGATTGCACCAAAAAAACGACTGCTGGTCTGGACAGGACTGTTGGTCTGGACAGGCTACCGTATAGCCTACTGTGTCGGCCTGCAATGGAATTTGATGACTGTCCATCCATGTGTTAGGCCCACCATTTGTAAAACAGGCCGTTCATTGGCTTTACTAGTTCTTATTCCTGTGACTAATCAATTTGGAAATTGGAGCTCTGAATATCAGGCCGCTTAGATGGTGACAGACAGGGGCACTGGTGTGCATCGTGGTGGTGTGGTGCTGAATGAAATTGCTGGCTTGGAGGCGCTAGCTAGCTAACGTTAGTTTGCAAATGTCAGCTACAATGTTGCTCAGTAACGTTAGCAAGCATAAGTGCCCCGATGAATATTAATCATAGAATACTTATAGATTCTCACAACACAGCTTAGATAAAATCGACAATAAAAGGCATAACTACAGCAGCCAACAAACAGAAAATGAACTATACGCTTTCTTTGTTTAGCTACCTTCATGAACAAACAGTAACTGGTGGCTTCTGCATTCGAGAAGGGTGCAACTGCAGCCTGCAATTCAGGGCGTTCCTGCATGTGGGCATTCCTGCATCTCCAGGAACCCCTCTTTATACTTTTGTAGAGAAATGCTATTTCTTATGTAGGTGACCAGATTATTGTTAAGGGGGGGGCTACCACTTAGAATTGAGCCTGTGGGGTCCCCTACAGGGTAGCTCCCGCATTACACTAATGGCCAAAACCAGCGCACACACACATGATCTCCTTTGTCTCTTAACATTGTGTGTCCGAAGAGGATTCTACGATGACGGACAGACTACTGAGCCAATGGCGGAAGACTACAGACTACACCCCAGCTGAACCAATCCAAAGATCCGATCTTCCAGAATCAACCTACTTTCTTTCCTATATAATAGTGGTGTACTGATTGTAACGGTCTCTTCTTCGTCTGCGCTTCCGTACGAACCAGCGGGAGAGCCGTAATTATGCTGTTCTAGATATCTTCACTCTGAATAAACTGTAGCTTGTCATACAATTTACCACCTTGTCTGAATCGATCCTTGACCGACTCGTCCGTCTACATATCCATTTCTAACAGAAATGGTAGCAGAGGATGGTTTACTAACGATCCAGTCGAAGAGAGTTGATTTGGGTGTGGAGAAGGCGAGTTGGGGAAAGGACGATTCATTAAATAAATAAGAAAGACGGGTGAAGACTTTCGGGGGAGGGCAACAATTCTGCTCAACTCGGAAAACTGATTTCAAGGTGCACCATAAAAAAAAAAATAAGGTAAGCAAAAGCCTGTTAAATCAAACTTTGCATATTGTCGAATAGTCTGTCCAAATTTTATCAGTTTTTCCGAGTAAGTATGAATTCTTGTGTAAATTTATAATTTGCTGACGAGTCGAAATAACAGTGTACGTGAACATATGTAGTAACGAACCGGCGACGGCCGGTGTGATTTAAATCATTGATGAGATATCAGTAAGGGGATAGCTAATTACTATTCATTAAATCTGGCGCCGAGGGGACAAATTGTAATTTTGGGACCCGTGACCCGGTCAGCACAGTCTGCTAGCTTTCAATGATGAGTGATCACTGTTTTGTCTTTGATAGTTCCGATAGGGGTCGGGAATAGAGATCAGTAGGGGATAGCTAATTACTATTCATTAATTCTGCAGCCGAGGGGACAAATTGTAATTTTGGGACCCGTGACCCGGTGTGGTTCAGTCTGATAGAGATTCACCGATAGGGGTCGGACATGTGTAATAATTCTGATAGGGGTCAGCTCGATAGGGATCAGGAATAGAGATCAGTAGGGGATAGCTAATTACTATTCTTCAAATCTGGCGCCGATGGGGATAAGTTGTAATTTTATCCTGTGGTCCGGTACGGCTCAGTCTGATAGAAATTCACTGATAAGGATCGGCTTTCAGGGGTCAGAGATATAACGTGCTGTTTTGTCTTGTTTTGTCTATGTGTAACTGTTTATGTTATGTTATGTTAAAATGCAATGTGGTTGTAATTGTTTCCATTAAGATTGTTGGTGGTTAGATAGAGGGAGAGAGAGAGAATTATAATAAGGGATATTGGATAAATCCGAAACTTCTATATTGTACCCATGTTAATAGGTACATGTATAAATGTATAATCAGGAATGAAATGACTGATGTATAATTGAAATAATATCTGAATATAATATGTAAATATTGAGACTAAATAGTCGAATAGATCCCTTGGTTGTGCGCTCCACAAATGCTATACCAGCCCATGCGTTTTTTCTCAACCTGAATATACGAAGGGGAAGCTCTGAGATAAGGCAGAGCACGAGCAATAGTGTCTCTTCGAATACCTCGTGGGCATTAATCAACGTCGGGCGAAGTATATGCTAACTATATTCAGATAGAAGGAGAGAATTTCGATTAAAACTACGATTAAATTCCGATTGAATTAAATTAAATTACATTTAAAGCAAATTCACAATGGCGAACCCCAATACTCCAAAGCTGAGGTTTAATGAGTTCCTAGAACAAAAAATTGAAAATAGATCAGGGGGACAGGAACAATGGAAGCCTATAAAGAAAGTTTGGGAGGGATTGAAGTTAAAATGGACACAAGCAGGTTATCTAGGGGGGGGGCCGCCAACAGGGGCCCAGCTGAAAACGATGGAATGTGAGTTGAGAGGGACGTTACAGGAGGCCAGAGACAAGGAAGTAGAAAATAACAAAAGTCACGTATTTAAGAAAAAAGGGACTAAACAGAGAGAAAGGGCAGAAGTGGAACTGAAGATAGGAACTTGGGCCATCGAAGAGGCGCTAAAAGCACAACTGAATAAAAAAACGGAAATGATGGGGGTGGCCACTCCCTCACAAGGGGAAGACGAGCAGACGGACCACCACCAGGAGATGGCGCCAAATCCATTTCCCTCTGCCCCGCCAACACATGTGCCCTCAACGACCCAACCCCTTTACCCAGTCCTCTCAAATTTGCCTCCACCTTATACTGATAAGGGGAAAAGGGCCGGGCACGCGTCAACACAGGCCCCTGTGTTCCTTGTAAAAGAAGGAGTACTCCAAGGGGATACGTTGATCAAAGGGGGCCACCTGGAGTGTGAAGAATTAAAGCCTGGCCCACAGGGATGCTCCACACCAGGGGGTGCACAAAAGTGCACACCAGGGCCATCTGACATGCATGCCCCTCGAACTATGCAAGAACAGCTCCGCCCCAGTGGCCACACGAGGAATCCATTCATAAATGGAGCAGGGGGCAACGGGAGCAGCCTGAAGTCAGAGGGGAGAGGAACCCCCACCTTCTGCACATCCAGTGTGTACAGAGAACATAGAGGGGAACCTAGGAGCGATATTAGTAAGGAGTATTTCACAAGTGGCCGCCGACAAGAAGAAAATTTAATGTCTTTCAGCGAACCGGAAGAACAGGAAGGAGAGGATATGGAACCACAAGAGGAGACAGAGGAGGACGTTCCCCTCACGGCTGCAGGTGTATGGGAGGCAGAAAGCCAACTGAAACTCATGGAAGAAGTCGCAGAAGAATCGGGTGAAATAATCCTGATACAAGGAGTTTTTAAGGGAAAATCAACCCCCGTTGAAACGGCAGTAAGACGGTCGAGGCGCATCATAGCCAGACAAAGGAAAGGAGGAGAAGAAGAAGCCCAAAGACAACATGGGCCGTATCAAATGCCACTCAGGATGGACGAAACAACCCACCGAGAGGAATACGTTGCCTGGAAGATGCACGATTTAACGGCCCTGATGGAACAGCTCCCGAGCTTACATGGGGGTGCCTCAGCCTGGCTGCTTCAGCTTCAGTCCCTAACTTCCGGGGTCCGGCTTGCCTTGGGGGACATGAAGGCCTTATTGGCTAGGTCAACCGACTACACGACCATGAATGCCCTAATAAACACAGCAGGACTGGGAAAATTGGGGTCAGCAACAGAACCTGAGAAATACAGAGTATCACTGTGGAATGAGCTCAGAAGGGCATATCCCACCGAAAAAAATTATGCAACCCTTACCTCTTTTGCCATGAAAGACGGGGAGCAGGCAGCTCAATACCTAGATAGGGCCAAGACCACCTGGAGGTCAGTCCACATTGAACCCCATGACCAGAGCGGAACCACTCTCAGCATGTGGAAGGAGATGGTGGTGAATGGGACACCCATAGAAGTCAAAACCAAGCTTAGGGCCACAGTGGGGCTGATGGCCTTGCCCACTGCCCAATTCAACTCCCATGTCCACCATCACATCTCTCAATACAACAAAGACAAAGGCACGGCTGATTCACAAGTTCAGTCGCTGCAACTCCAACTGCTCAAATTACAATTGAATGAGGCCCAAAAGACTGCAAAGCCAAAAAAGCAAATGGTGGCGGAGGAACCCACTGATATAGCCAAGATTGTGACTCAGACCATTAACCAGATGTTGGTGGCCGTTCCAGCACCACCGACCCCCGCACAGGCACCGGTCGTATACGCCGCCCCTCCAAATCCAGGAGCCAACTACGGATATGAGGGTTACACCCAACCTGGATTTTCTAACCCATCTGGACAGACATGGGGGGGACCGCCGCAAGCGAGAAGAAATTGCTACAATTGCTACCAAGAAGGGCATTATGCAAGGATCTGCCCTGCTCCCCTCTCACAGCAACGCCAGTCATACTTGGCCTCCAGAGGGAGGAGAGGTGGACAACGGGGAAGAGGGGCCCCAAGGTACCCAGCCCCTGCCCAGGGATATCCACCAGCCCCTGCCCAGGGATATCCACCAGCCCCTGCCCAGGGATATCCACCAGCCCCTGCCCAGGGATATCCACCAGCCCCTACCCAGGGATATCAACCAGCATACAACCCAGCGCCCCCTACCGGTCCCACCTTCCAGGGGATGTCCGAGGGATACCCCCCATGGGAATGAGGCTGCCCACCACCACCAGTTGGGTTAGATGGCCAACAATTCTCTGTCCACACGGAACCCACTATTACATGTGAAGTACAAGGGGTCACCCACAGGTTCCTTGTGGACACTGGATGTACATATTCCGCCATCAATTCTAATCAACCCCTCTCTTCAGACAAGGTAAAGGTGGTGGGGGTTTCAGGAAATCCTGAAGATCAATACAAAACTACTCCACTATTGTTCCAGTGGGGCCCTTCCAGTTTGAAACACCAATTCCTATATTGTCCAAATTGCCCAATCAACCTACTAGGTCGAGACCTACTCTGTAAGTTAGGATGCGCAATATACCTAACTGAGTCAGGTGTGGAGGTCGCGCTCGATCCACCGCCAAGGGCCCGAATCCTGATGCTCCCAATTCTGCCCGCACCTGCTCTATCCACCACACAGGAGGTTTACTGGCTCAAATGCCTACCATCTGGACCTGGAACTCCTGCCATCCAATTTCAATTCAACCAATGGAGGAAGCTAATATATACCTTCCATCCCTATAAGACACCACAGGCTGAGTTGCACTGCACTCTCAACGTCACTGACGAAGAAGACACGCCGTACACACAAGATTGGGATGAAAACATGATGCATCTTACCCCAAACATACGCTGCCTTACCATCGTGTGCGGCCCTGAGGGGGTGGCAGCCCCAGTCATACTCCCACACCATATTAAACCTTGGTATCAACTGGGACCCGACTCTGCTCCACACGTGACCCTCGCAGTAGGGAATGGACATGAGGCCCGAAGTCTGGGTCAAATGATAAAGAGGGCCTCGAAACTCACTTGGGAAGAGACTAGTGCACCAGGCCTGTTGAAGGCAACCACCGAAGAGATGTGGCGTCTGACTATGGTGGACACTGAAGAACAGTGCCAGCCTGAGCGCCTCACTCTCCCCAGGCATCACGGGAAACCATATTCTGATCACCCCTCCTCCCCTGCTGTCTTGGACTCCATAGACAAGGCAATATGGACAACCACACCATTTGACGTGGGAAAGTTACAGGTCCAACCAGTGTGCATTACCCTAACCAATCCGGCGCAAGTACCAATATTTCGAACCCAATATCGACTGAAGCAAGAACAGATAGAGGGGATAAGACCCACTATCGAAGGCCTACTGGAAGCTGGGTGCATATACAGGACTAAATCACACTGGAACACCCCCATACTTCCAGTTCCGAAGGCAGGAGGAGAAACATACCGGATGGTGCAGGATTTCCGGGCTGTAAATGAAGTTACCACACCCATCGATCTCCCTGTTCCAGACCCACACATTATACTGAGCAACCTGTCACCCAAACATCGGTATTTCACCGTAGTGGACTTGGCCAATGCCTTTTTCAGCATCCCATTGGATGAGGCTTCCCAGCCACTTTTTGCCTTTACCTACGAGAATCAGCAATTTACCTATTCCGTACTTCCCCAAGGTTACACTTCTTCCCCGGGAATCTTCAATTATATTCTGAAGACTCACCTGGCAGAACTGAAAATCCCAGAAGGAGTGATACTCATACAATACGTAGACGACCTGTTGCTGGGGGCTCCCACCTCAGACCTTTGTCTAGAAATGACTAAAACCCTGTTGGACTTTCTGGCAGTCAAAGGCTACAAAGTCAAGATGTCAAAAGTCCAATCATGCAGACGAACCGTCCTGTTCCTGGGAAGGGAAATCTCAAGCGAGGGGGCCGGACTCTCAAAATCACACCGAGACTCAATCCTACATCATCCCAGGCCCATTACTGTTTCAGGAATGCTCTCTTTCCTGGGGTTGACGGGATACAGCCGTACTCACATCCCAGACTATACTGAAAGAACTGAACCTCTGAGAGAAATTGTTCGAGAAGCTGGCCCAAGAAACCTACAGGCCCCACTTATATGGACTCCTGAGGCTTCAACGGCGTTTGGGCTCCTGAAGACTGACCTGTCTGTGGCTGCTGCTCTCACGGCACCAGACTACGGTAAAACATTTCACCTGGATGTTTCTGAAAAGGAAGGCTTTGCATCCGCCGTCCTTTTTCAGAAACATGAGGGGGAGAGAAGAGTACTCATGTACCACTCTTCAAAACTTGACCACATTGAAACCGGACAGACCGCCTGTTCCAGATACGTTGCGGCGGTAGCCAAGGCGATTGAGAAGACAGCCCATCTGGTAATGTGCCACAAGATGCAAATACACACCCACCACGGGGTGGCAGCATACCTCATCAGCAAAGAATTTACCTTCAGTGCGGACAGAAAAAACAAAATCCAGAACAAATGCACCCAGTCACACATCACTTTTGTGAACACCGACAAGAACATGGCAGATGCACTCACCGCAGAAGATGGCCTAGCACACTCCTGCCAAGAGAGGGCAGCACAAGAGCTCAAACTGAGACCAGACCTGGAAAATGAACCACTGATATCTCCAGACCTATGGTTGTACACAGACGGATGTTGCTACAAGGGAGACACAGGAAATGTAGCTGCCTATGCGGTCGTACAGCAGCTGCATGACAAAACACATGTCACGTTGGAATCAGGAATTATCCCCCAGCCAGCATCAGCACAACTTGCGGAAATTGTGGCTTTGACTCAAGCTCTAGAGAAAGCTGAAGGAAAAACCGTCAACATTTACACGGACTCGGCATACGCACACGGAGCAGTGCACATAGATGGACCACAATGGGTTAGGCGCAACTTTACCACCACAGGTAACCTACCCATCAAGCACCGAGCCCAAATGGAACGTTTGATGCATGCCGTGTCCTTACCAAAGACAGTGGCCATAATGAAATGCCGAGGCCACCAAAGACTGACCAACAGAATCAATCAAGGAAATGATGCCGCAGACCTGGCAGCCAAGGCCGCAGGAGGATACAGCCCCCGACAGATGGTGCTCGGGATAGAACCGGCAAGGACTGAATTGACAAGCCAACACATACTAGAACTACAGGAAGAGGCAGGCCCTTACGAACATTCGGTTTGGACACAGAAGGGAGGCTCTAAGGGACCAGATGGAATATGGAGATGCCATGATGACCGACTGGTGGCTCCGGCTAACCTCTGTCCAGAACTGATAAGGGAAGCCCATGGACCCACTCATGAAGGGAAACTCAGAACTTTACAGAAGGTTTCATACATATGGTGGCACCCCCACATGAAGGACATGACAGATTTATTCTGTGACGAATGCAACATATGTGGAAGCCACAATCCAAAGAAGCCCTACCAAACCCCGATGGGGGCCTACCCGGTGCCAAACGCATGTTTCCAAGACATCAGTATAGACTACACAGACATGGGAGAAGACAATGTAAAGAACGGGAAGCGATATTTGCTAGTAATGGTAGATAGATTCTCTAGATGGGTAGAAGCAATTCCAACAGCTAAGGAGGATGGGTTAACGGTCATTAAGTGGCTACAGACAGAACTCATACCTAGATATGGGGTCCCCAGACATATCCGAAGCGACAATGGGTCCCACTTCGCAAACAAACAACTGAGACAGGTGGAGGAAAGGTTCGGCATTATACACAAGTTTGGATCCGTGTATAAGCCGCAGGCCCAAGGCCTTGTGGAGCGCTGCAACCAATCTCTTAAGTGTAAGATAGCCAAAGTGTGTGCTGGTACAAAACTGACATGGGTGGAGGCCCTGCCACTGGCGTTGATGGCCATGAGGTCATCACCTGGGGCAGGGACTCATCTCTCACCCCACGAAATAATGACAGGAAGAGTAATGCCAGGTCCACCAAGAGAGGGAGGTCATATGCCCCCTCTTGATGTACACCAGATAGGTATGACTGACTATGTAAGAAAATTGACGGAACTGTCCGCAGCTCTTTCCAAACAGATACACAAAGTCCATGAGGGGAAGCTGACGGGAGATCCGGAGCAACTGAGGGTAAAGGTCGGCGATTGGGTAAGGATCAAAGTCCACAAAAGAAAGTGGGCGGATCCCAGGTGGACTGGACCGTACGAAGTGAAGGAGGTTACTTCACACTCAGTCCAGGTCAAAGGTAAATCGGGCGCACCTTGGCACCACTTGACTCATTGTACACCAGCACCGACTCCTTCAAGAACGCTGACTGAAGTCAGGGTCGATTTGAGCGACCTAAATTTGATTACAACCACAGAACCCTTAGTTGGTGAGGATGTGGGAGCAGCTCCCCAGCACACCAACTAACAGGTCGTCCAGAGATAGGGGCTATCCCTGGACGAGATTGGGGATATCCGGCCCCGTGTTTGTTATTTTTATTGTAGTCACAGGAGTTTCCATGGGGATTCTCCTGTGTGTATTAGAGCATCATACACCTACATCACAAGCAGATATAGGACCCTTTAATGGGTCATCCAACCTGACCACATCCATGGCACATATAGAACTGACTAATCATTTGTGCAAAAGGCATTCCACCACCCCTGACACTGATTGTAAGGCCAACGACATACGGAGCACGACCGTTTGCGTCCCCGCAAATGCAACTAATATCATTAACATCCCTTGGGGGACTTTAGGGTACTCTAGGATAAAGGGGAGGGAACAGGCGGGGACCAGTGCACTCTGGTTTGCCGGACACGTCTGGTATATGACATTAGGGAAGGTTGGCGATTGGTCATGGAGAAATTTGGTGGGGGAGACAGGTAATGGGTGGGAAGACTGGACAAAAGACGAGGGGGCAGTGAAATGGCGGAAGCGACTGACCTTAACTAAGACAAATACGGGACTGAAACTTACTGTCAGGCCAGGGGGCCAGCCCTTAGGGTGTTATGATTTCATACTGGCCCCAGGGAATTCCGGGGTCAGATATTGGTTGTGGCGAATTTGCATGACTAATAATCCTAAACCGGCTTCGGTTACAGTAAGGAATGACATGACTACACCCGTAAAAGGGTCCCCGTCATCCCCACTGTTTGGCCCGGTGGAGGCAATATCCAGGCTTAAAAGTCCGGATGATGTAATTTTAACAGCCACAGGAGTCTCAGGTTTCTCCAATAATTGGCTATTGTTGACCGAGGAAGCTGCAAATACCACCAGGCAGAGTTGTGTGGTATGCATGGGAGCTCGTCCATTGCTCCGCATTGTCCCTGCAGTGGTGACTCTAGCTTGTCTAATCCCTCTTATGACTACAGATAACCCCAGGGGTAAATGTACTGCCTGGGATGAGGTCTATCCGGTTACTAAATTCACAACTAGGAACCCAGTGTTTTCCAACCAGGTTGCAAGGGCAAATTTTACTTGTGTCAATATGACGGGAGGAGGAACCAAAGTGGGATGGATCCCTGCGGATTGGTGCCTGGATACAGTTAATATTAAGGGGAGCCTTAGGTCAATATCCAGAGCAGATGTGTGGTGGTGGTGTGGTAGCACGGTCCTGTTTGATAAGTTACCCTCCAACAGTACTGGACGCTGTGCACTTGTTACTCTCTTGTTGCCTGTTTCTATCTACCCTATAGGAGCCGAGGACCTTGTTCTGCGGACCCAGGGAGTAAATCCCGGATATAGGGGACGTTCAAGGAGAGACACCACCCCATCTAGTGGAGACCCCTCCTACATAGACGCTATCGGAGTCCCTAGGGGAGTGCCTGATGAGTATAAGTTAATAGATCAGGTAGCTGCAGGGTTTGAATCATCCATCTGTTGGTGGTGCACAATTAACAAGAATGTTGATCGTATTAACTATATACATTACAACGTCCAAAGGCTAGGCAACTGGACTCAGCAGGGTTTTGAAGCAGTACATGGTCAACTGGCTGCAACCAGCCTGATGGCTTTCCAAAATCGTATTGCAATTGATATGTTACTCTCTGAGAAGGGCGGGGTTTGCTCAATGTTTGGTGACCAGTGTTGTACTTTCATCCCTAATAACACAGCCTCGGATGGTAGCTTGACCATAGCCCTAGAAGGTCTGCGGACGCTTAATGGTAAAATGAAATCTCATTCTGGAATAGATACCTCGATGTGGGACTCCTGGATGAGTGCGTTTGGTAAATATAAAACCCTGGTGTCCTCCATTTTGGTATCTATTTCGGTGTTCGCTGCCATTTTAGTTCTCTGTGGATGCTGTTGCATTCCATGCATCCGTTCCCTTGCCACTAGGGTTATCTCTAAAGCCATTGACCCTTCCTCCCCTTCCCAGATGTTTCCTCTGCTGGATAAAGACCTACTTGAATTCGAGGATGAGGAGGAGAGTGTCTATTAGATTTACATTATATCTGCTGTTGCCTTATGGGGATGTATGTATGTGTTATGCAAGTGGATCATTCCGCCTGACTTGCCAAGTTTAAGTCACATCTCTTTGGAGATGTGAAGAGAGGGAATCACAACTTTTTCCTGCGGGAAAAAGTTGCCTTATATAGACAAGCATTTTACTTTTATTTTGAGCAGTTGTTCTCCGCTTTGTTAAATGAGGGTTGTAAGTTCCTGGGTGGCTGGTAGCCAACTTAGTACATAGTGGGATTGAATGGAGAACATGATGGTAATACTATATCTATTTTTGTTTAATACCGTGCCTTATTTCATAGTCCCCTTGGGAGAAGTTTCTCTTTGTGTCTGGATCCAGTTAGGTTGTGTCACGTCTCTGGTGAGACGTGAAGAGAGGGTTTTGTAGAGAAATGCTATTTCTTATGTAGGTGACCAGATTATTGTTAAGGGGGGGGCTACCACTTAGAATTGAGCCTGTGGGGTCCCCTACAGGGTAGCTCCCGCATTACACTAATGGCCAAAACCAGCGCACACACACATGATCTCCTTTGTCTCTTAACATTGTGTGTCCGAAGAGGATTCTACGATGACGGACAGACTACTGAGCCAATGGCGGAAGACTACAGACTACACCCCAGCTGAACCAATCCAAAGATCCGATCTTCCAGAATCAACCTACTTTCTTTCCTATATAATAGTGGTGTACTGATTGTAACGGTCTCTTCTTCGTCTGCGCTTCCGTACGAACCAGCGGGAGAGCCGTAATTATGCTGTTCTAGATATCTTCACTCTGAATAAACTGTAGCTTGTCATACAATTTACCACCTTGTCTGAATCGATCCTTGACCGACTCGTCCGTCTACATATCCATTTCTAACACTTCTATTAGTACATTTTTAAGCTATGACTCCGGTACATAGGCGAGAGGCAGGGGTAATGCCCCTGAGAGAGGCAGGGGCATTACCACCAACTGTAGTTGGTGGTAATGACCCATAACGTTGGATGCCAACCGCCGATAAATCCCACAGAAGACGAGGCGGGGTTGACAACGGTAGCCGGCTATAGCTACAACACACCGGTAGACAGTTCCCCCCTTTCCCCCCGCAGTTCTGTTAACAACGCCCCGGATTACGGGCTGCAGCGGCACACTATTGCTGCATTCAGCTGGCATGGTCACCATAAATATACAGTGCTTTCAGAAAGTATATGTGCATTTTCAAAGGATAAAGCTAAGAACATTAACAACTTCATAGTTAAAAACACTACAACAATTAAAACGTATTAATTAAACGTATTCTACAAGAACCAATATCAGTGCCTAAAAACACAACCTCATGGAACAATCCTTGGACAGCTTTTCAGAATTCACAGATAAATAGGTCCACTTGGAAAACTAAAGGCATAGAAACCGTAAATGACTTGGTAACAGGTAATACATTTATTTCCATGATAGAATGAAAAAGCAATTTTTGACTGACCAATGTAGATCATTTAAAATACTGTACATGCAACTTAAAAGTTAGATATCACAAAATTTAGTTTTTAAATGTTTTGGACATCAGAGCAACCTTGAGGGAATCTTACTTGAGTGAGAAAATGATATTGTCTAGCCCTAATCTGTTTCACCTGTTCCTGTGATTGTCTCCACCCCCTCCAGGTGTCGCTTATTTCCCCCAGTGTATTTATCCCTGTGTTTCCTGTCGCTCTGTGCCAGTTCGTCTTGTATGTTTAGTCAAGTCAACCAGCGTGTTTTTCCCGTACTCCTTTTGCAATTCTCCTTTTTCTAGTCCTCCCTGTTTTGACCCTTGCCTGTTTCTGGACTCTGTCCCCGCCTGCCTGACCATTCTGCCTGCCTTGACCATGAGCCTGTCTGGCACTCTGTACCTCCTGGACTCTGATCTGGTTTTGACCTTTTTGCCTGTCCACAACCATTCTCTTGCCTACCCCTTTGGATGATTGAATATTGTAAGACTCCAACCATCTGCCTCCTGTGTCTACATCTGGGTCTTGCCTTGTTCCTTGATAGATATGATATAAAAAATATATAAACTATTGGAACCAAGACTTCAAAAGAACTGATGTTGGCACAATATGGAGGAGAAGTTGAAGCATAACTAATGACATTTAGAATTGATTATACAAGAGACAAAAGCCACAAATTCTACAACACAACGGCAGAGTTATATCTTAAGTGTGAAAATAATAATGACCGAATAATCCATGCTTTCTGGGAATGCTAGAAAGTCCGGAAGTTGTGGGCGGAGCTAGAAAGTTGTCTGTCAGAATAATACAATGTAAATGTACTTTTAATCTGTCTCTCTGCATATTTCAAGACATGGCATATGGAGGTGTAGTGAGATACCCAATGGGCAGGACGATTCTCTTCTCATCACTCAACTTGAAAAAACGTGTACTAAAAACATGGAACTCAATCAATCCGCAATCACTAACACAATGGAAAAATCGCATGGGCGACCGAGAAAAACAAATGTATACAATTAAGGCCAAGTGGCAAACAATAATGCACTTACTAGGGATGGGGGTGTGAGCATGTGGGTCTGGACAGATGAGATGTAGTCATTGTTTATTTGCGTCTGTAAGTTGTTGTTCATATGTATAAGTTTGTATATGGAGATTTTTTTTTTACGTATTCATACCCCTTGACTTATTCCACATTTTGTTGAGCTACAGCCTGTATTCAAAAAAATCGTACCCAGCTACACACAATAACCCATAATGACAAAGTGAAAACATGTTTTTAGAAATGTTTGCACATTTATTGAAAATGAAATACATGAATATGCATTTACATAATGATTCACACAATAAATGTTTGAATCAACTTTGGCAGCAATTACAGCTGTGAGTCTTTCTGGCTATGTCTCTAAGAGCTTTGCACACCTGGATTGTACTATAGTTGCCCATTATTCTTTAAAAAGTTGTTGATCATAGATACAACCATTTTCAAGTATTGCCATAGATTATCAAGCAGATTTAAATCAAAACTGTAACCACTCAGGAAAATTAATTGTCTTCTTGGTAAGCAACTCCAGTGTAGATTTGGCCTTGTGTTTTAGGTTAATGTCCTGTAGAAAGGTGAATTAATATCCTAGTGTCTGGTGGACAGCACACTGAAACAGGTTTTCCTCTAGGATTTTGCCTGTGCTTAGCTCCATTCTGTTTCCTTTTTATCCTGAAAAACTCCCCAGTCCTTAATAATTACAAGCATACTCATAACATGATGAAGTCACCATATGCTTGAAAATATGGAGAGTGGTACTCAGTAATGTGTTGTATTGGATTTGTCCCACATAAAACAATTTATTTACACATATGCCACATTTTTTGCAATATTACTTTAGTGCCTTGTTGCAAACATCTTTGAATATTTGTATTCTGTATAGGGGCCCTTTTTTTCGGTCTGTCATTTATGTTAGTATTGTGGAGTAACTACAATATTGTTATTCCATCCACATTTCTCTACTATCACAGGAATTAAATTCTGTAACTATTTGAAAGTCTCAATTGGTGAAATTCCTGAGCGGTTTCCTTCCTTTCTGGTAGGAAGGATGCCTGTACCTTTGTATCTTTGTAGTGACTGGGTGCATTGATACACCATCCAAAGTGTATTCAGTAACTTCAACATGCTCAAAGGGATATTTTTTTCATTTTTTTTTCACCAATAGGTGCCCTTCTTTGAGAGGCATTGGAAAACCTCCCTGGTCTTTGGGGTTGAATCTGTGTTTGAAATTCCCTGCTATACTGAGGGACCTTACAGATAATTGTATGTGTGGGGTAGAGAGGTGAAGTAGTCATTCAAAAATCATGTTAAACACTATTATTGCACACAGAGTCCATGCAACTTATTATGTGACATGTTAAGCAAATGTTCACTCCTGAACTTATTTAGGCTTGCCATGACAAAGGGGTTGAATACTTATTGACTCAATACATTTTATTTTTTCATATTTAAATCATTTGTAAAAATTTTGAAAACATGTTTCCACTTCGACATTATGGGTTATTGTGTGTAGGCCACTGACAAAAACTCTATTTTTAATGCATTTTAATCCATGTAACAAAATGTGAAAAAAGTCAAGGGTAGGGTGACCACATTTAAAATACCCAACATAATGATTTTGTGGGACATTCGCGGGATAGTGTAGCCTACATGAATACAACATGTTGGCAGCATCGTATGCCAATCATTTGTTCTCAATCATTTTCATGGGAATATGCATTTAGTCTAATAATGCCATTTACTTAGGCTACTTTTGTAGCTCTTCATCAGAAGCACACATTTTGCAAGTAGTTACACCTAACTGTCCTCTCCAAGTTTAGCTGGAATTTAGCTCGAAAGGATTTTGATAAAAATGTGTTGCCTATGATATTGGCCTATGTTTCCTCTTGCGCTGCGCAGAATATAAGATCTAAAAAACAATTTGAGAAGGGTTTAACGTCACCAGTAGATATATTTTCACAAGTGCAACATGACTATAATAGACCATTTAGAATGTCTGACTGAAATACGGGACAAATCAACCTTGTTTTCCTAAATTAGTGGTGCTTGAATTTGTTGATAAAATGCAGGACATTATAGTTTAGTTACGGGACCCGGAACTAAGGGCCAAAATGCAGGACTGTCCCGGACATGTGGTCACTCTAGCACTTAAGGCCTGTAAATACTTTCTAAAGGCACTGTATGTATGGTGGTCAGAATCTGCATAGATAGCTCAACATAGACGTTCAAAGTACAGTATGCTTATTGACATTTACAATGTTCATTATATTGCAAGTTGTTATCTGTAGTTATCTAGGCGTTATCTTTGGTAATTTGATTTTGGCCCAAATAAACTAATTAAACCAACTGGCGAATGTTTTTTCACTCCCGCTCAGCAGGTGGCGATGTGTACTATTTTGTACAGGAAATCCACGCGCCTAGCAGTAGAGGAAATTCTCAACCCAAACAAATCATCGTGTGACGTGGCTTGCAAGATAAAGAATCAAATCAAGAATATTATGACTTTTCGGATACAATTGCTAGGTTTGTAACGTCAATAGTTTGTAGCCTTTATTTAAACAATGTAACTTATTTCGTAGACTTTTATCACCTTTCTAGAAGAAATGATAGCAATATTAGATTAAAAACAAGCTAGTAAGCAGTGTCTAGCGTGGAACTGACAGCGTCTTTACAACTTTATTTTAACTAGGCAAGTCAGTTAAGAACAAATGCTTATTTACAATGATGGCGTAGGAACTGTGGGTTAACTGTTCAGGGGCAGATTTTTACCGTGTCACGTCGGGGATTCGATTTTGCAACCTTTCGGCTACTGGCCCAATGCGCTAACCACTAGGATACCTGCCGCCCCTGATATGAAACAGATATGAAACAAACAGACCGACAATCATAATATCAGTCAAAAATATACATTTCCCAGTTTATGCTTCTAAACTAACTTTGTACGAGGTTTTAAAAATAGGTTATATTTGACTCAAAATTCCATGACGTACAGTAAGGCATTTTTGGTAGAATAGACGGATGCAGTTCAATGCATGATTAATATAATTCACCAATACATTTCGCGCAGTGGAGGGAACATGTACAGACAGATGCCACAGTCTTAGCTAGACTACTAAAATGTTTCAGTCAGTGGTGCCAATTTAGCAACTTTTTTTTTCAAACAGCACCTAGCAACAAATTTAGCTACTTTTAAACATTTATTTGGAACTTTTAGCAAATTTTGAAAAGTGACTCAAACGCTAAAATGCACGCATTTCCCCTCTAAATGACACAAAAACGATTTTCTCTGTCACAACACACGTGCCTGGCTGCAAAAGTTCATTGTGAGTGACGTCACAAGCAGGTGCACAGGCAGCAGCAGGCCAGCAGCAATTTCAGCAAATTGCAAATAATTTTTGGCTGACTGCATCAGCAGTAGCACGGGTTCGACGAGCCAAACCCAATGAATATAGTTGCTCACGAATGTTTGAGCTTGAACAGAATTTACAACATCAATCAAAATTGTACAGCCAGAAGTACGGAAAATAGTGGGAGTCTGTACCGGAACAAATGTCAAATCATATTTTTTGCCGAGATGGCCAGTCAATTTAAGTAACGTTATTATGTATTCTACGTAATGACGCAGTTTTACGTTATCACGCAATTACATCACAACGTCATTTAGCAACTTTTAGCAACAAATCAACCTGCCTCTAGCAACTTACCCTGAAAATTAGTTGGCAACACTGGTTTCAGTATGGCTTTGGTTTCTAAACCTTGACAATGGATAACCAAAAAAGTAGACCTGCAACAAAACACCATGCAAAGGAGAAACATGTAGGCCTTTTACAGCAAATTTCAACAGTACCCTAGGCTGGCTACTCAACTACAATACATTTTGAGTGCACCATACAGCAGTGCTACATTCAACCACACCGGTGATCCATGCATTGCAAAAAAAATGTAAAACATGTTTTAAGTTTAAATGTTACAACAACCTATACGTTCTTGTTTGGAGTAAATTTCGTTTTTCATTAGGGTCGCAGCATATTATTCACATCTGCAAAGGCCGGAGAATGTTTTTTATCTCGTTTTTTAAATATGTTAAAATTCTATATACAGCATTTGTTTTTAATAAAACAATGGCCAGTTTGGGGTCGCAGATGCACGTTTTATTTTTATAAACGTTGTTTTTTTCAATATGGCCATTTCGGTGATTGAGTTTGACACCCCTAGGCTAGCGTATCTATTTATGTAGATATTTATTTATTTAGCAAGCTGAAAACAAGGAGCCTAACATTAGCTAGCTAACTGCTGGGAGGATGTCTTGTCATTGGAGGAGTGGGTGAGTAACTGACTTTCCCCCCATGTATATTTTTTTGGTGGCTACAGCTAAAAATGCAGGTGTCATTTGGTTGGCTGGCAAGAAATGTGAATTGCTTTGCTAGATAGCTAGCTATGTTGAACTTGAACCATTGACGTCACCAGACCTGGGCAAGCCCCGAATGATTTTGGCTCAGCCCCGCGTCTTTTGCCCACAATTGCAAATGCACTGATATTATTCTGCATCTACATAAAGAGACAGAGGAGCGTTCAGTAGAACAGAGAGAGAGAGAGAGAGAAAACACATATATCGTGGTTAGTGAAAAGCTAAGACAGTTAAATGTTCATCAGATTTAAGATTGTGTGAACTGCTATTATCATTAAGGAACATAAATTATCCCATATTTTACCTTTAGCTCAATTCAGGTAAATATTATATAACAGTTCTCCAGGTCTTCATATTGCTTCTCTTTCGCTCTCTGTTTTTGTGTTCAGAATACTCCATTGTGCAACTGTACTGATACTATTCATTGTAATAATATAGTGGATTCAGGAAAAGCACAATTTCAGACAGCATGGAAAAGGGAGGAGCGAGAGAGGAGAACACAGGAAAGGGAAGGCCCACACAAGACAAACATGTATCATAGTCCTTTCAAGCCATAGGAAGTGCCCCCCAAAAAAGATGCCACTTCTGGCATGTCCTCTGAGTATAAACTGTATAAACTGTTAGACCCTGGTATGTTCCAATCACTGAAATCAATCATACAGGTTGCGCTGACCAACCCAGTTAGCAGCTATGAGAGATCTTTCAGTGCGTTAAGATGTCTACATACCTGGTTTAGGAGCACAATGACCCAAGATAGAATTCATCACCAGGCTGTCTTGACATTTGACAAAGATATAGTTAACACGCTTGGAAAAGAGTGAAATCATTAACAGGTTTGCACAGCTGACAAATAGGTGATGTAGATTGATGCTACCCTCAACAGGAAAGTAGCTTTCTTTCACTGTTGTAACATAACACACACAAAGACTTGGGATTACATTACCTACAGTATAATTTTGTTGAATTTCTAATCTGCATGGATAGACTAACATCCTATTACTGTGTAATATAACTCACAAACATTGTGAATATTTAGTTGGCAAAAGGGTGTATGTTGGTATGTACATTTGTGTAAAATTGTGAAGTGTAAAACCCACAAACTTTTTCAGGTTCCTCAGGGGAAGGGAGGGGTTGGAGGAGGTATATTTGTTTTTGTGTAATTAAATAGGTAGAAATAATTGACCTTGGAATCTGATTTATTACCCCAATACTATAAAATTATTATTTTCAAGCGTGTTTGGTGCATGAGTTTGTACGTATTATTTGCAAAAGTTGTCTGTGTCCCCCCACTCTACATTTATAATATAAGCCTTCTGCTAATGTGAGTTTACTCAATTCCAACAAAATCCTAAAAATGGCAGCCTAAAATCCCAATCCTGCTATATTGCACATAAACAGAACATTGTTTCATGTAAAACATTAATTTGTGGTCTAGGCTGCCACCCTTTGGATTATTTTGAAACTGCAGAGTGCGCACATCATGACAAACACATTATTTAGCAGTAATGTGACGATGTAATGTCCCAAAAACATTTGTGCCAATCAACATGGTACATGGTTTATGAAAACATTGCACCAAAATAATGATAAAAAAGTATTTTTCCAACCATATTTCGTAATGGAAAATGACCATCTAGTTATGCACTTGTAATACATTTTCATAAATACTGTTATTAACAGTAGGTATGCAATTTCCTAACACCATATTCCACTGACCACAATCCGTTGAATTAATATTAAGAAATGCTGATTATTTGGCGTCAGGAGAGCACAGTGCATGGAAGCAGGAAGAAAGCAGTGAGATATGCAATCGAGTCAAAGCCAATTTATGCTTAATCCGAAAATATGGTTGGAGGCTCCCTGACGAAAAAAGGTTGCAGTCAGAATTCAATAACACTTTTTTTCAATGCAGTACTTTTGCAGTGCAACTGCAGTTACAGTGAAGTATAGCTGCAGTTCAACTGTAGTACTTGGTAGTTATTCTGCAATTACTGCGTCCAAAATAACACAGTCAACAACTACTTTTATTGCAGATTCAAAACTGCCATCTTTTTTTGTAAGGGCTCTTGGTGGAGGGTGTGACGTATTTGCGTTGTCTCGCAGAGGCCAAATTGCACTCCATACCGCATCGCTGTGCGCATCCAAAATGTTTTAACAATAATGAGGGCTCCGCATTGACATGATTGATTGACTGTAGTTGGGGGCGGGAGGTCCTGTATAAACACAAACTCACTTCCTTGACAACGGGACAAGCGGGTTATTATTCCCCATCGGTTATTTGACGGCCAACTAGCTGAACAAGTTTGAGAGGGTTTATCCCTGATTTAGATTTTTAGCTAATCTCGCTCTGCTAGCGTTAGTTGTTGATCTTGTTGTTGTTGGTATGCATGGGCAACTGAGGGAAAGAGCCTTCCTTTTAATGGTTGTTTGGACTGTGATGTTCCCAAATGTAAGAGGACTCCCGTGGTATTTACACTGAACAAAAATATAAATGCAACGTGCAATAATTTCTAAGATTTTACTGAATTTTAGTTCATATCAGGAAATTAGTCAACTGAAATAAATACATTAGGCCATAATCTATTGATTTCACATGACTGGGAATACGAATAGGCATCTGTTGGTCATGGCTACCTTAAAAAAAAGGTAAAGGCGTGGATCAGAAAACCAGTCAGTATCTGGTGACCTCCAGGTGGCCAAATGAGGAATTTAAGCGAGGGCCAGCCAACGAGAGCGTACAGGTCGCAGTGGTGGTAGCATATGGGGCTTTGGTGACAAAACGGATGGCACTGTGATAGACTACATCCAATTTGCTGAGTAGAGTGTTGGAGGCTATTTTGTAAATGACATCGCCGAAGTCAAGGATCAGTAGGATAGTCAGTTTTATGAGGATATGTTTGGCAGCATGAGTGAAGGAGGCTTTGTTGCGAAATAGGAAGCCAATTCTAGATAACATTTTTGGACTGCAGATGTTTAATGTGAGTCTGGAAGGAGAGTTTACAGCCTAGCCAGACACCTAGGTATTTGTAGTTGTCCACATATTCTAAGTCAGAACCGTCCATAGTAGTGATTCTAGACGGGCGGGCGTGGCGGGCGGTGATCGGTTGAAGAGCATGCATTAGTTTTACCGCATTTAAGAGCAGTTGGAGGCCACGGAAGGAGGCATTGAAGCTTCTCTGGAGGTTTGTTAACACAGTGTCCAAAGAAGGGCCAGAAGTATACAGAATGGTGGATCAGAGGTGGATCAGAGAATCACCAGCAGCAAGAGCGACATCATTGATGCATACAGAGAAGAGAGTCGGCCTGAGAATTGAACCCTGTGGCACCCTCATAGAGACTGCCAGAGATCCGGTTATGATATTGTTTAGGACCTTGAGCATGGCTACAGTTGGCCTATATGCAAAAAAGCAATTTGCCACACGGGCCTGCCATCATTCACTTTGAACTGGACTGTGTGTTTACAGGCTGTAGCAACAGTGTGACTTTAGAGCATTAGAACACGTTCGCCAAAAGTCACAAAATACACCTGAACACATTTTTTAAATATGTAGAATGAACAAAAATATAAATACAACACGTAAAGTGTTGATCCCAAGTTTCATGACCTGAAATAAAAGATCCCAGAAATGTTCAAAGCTTATTTCTCTCAACAACAAAAAATATGATTTCTCTCAAATGTTGTGCACATATTTGTTTACATCCCTGTTAGTGAGCATGTCCTTTGCCAAGATAATCAATCAACCTGACAGGTGTGACATATCAAGAAGCTGATTAAACTTAAATTGATATCATTACACAGGTGCACCTTGTGCTGGGACCAATAAAAGGCCACTCTTACATTTGCAGTTTTGTCACACAACACAATGCCACAGATGTCTCAAGTTTTGAGGAACGAGCAATTGGTATGCTGCCTGCAGGAATGTCCGGCTGTTGCCAGAAACTGTAATGTTCATTTGTCTACCATATGCCGCCTCCAACATCGTTTTAGAGAATTTGTCAGCATGTCAAACCCGCCTCACAACTACAGACACGCCAGCCCAGGACCTCCATATCCGGGTTCTTCCCCTGTGGAATTGTCTGAGCCCAGCCACCCGGACAGCTGATGAAACTGTGGGTTTGCACAACCTGTCAAAAATGGTCAGAAACTGTCTCAGCGAAGCTCATCTGCGTGCTTGTCGTCTTCACCAGAGTGGTGACCAGATGGCCAGGTCGCAGTTGTAAATGAGAACTTGTTCTCAACTGGCCTACCTGGTTAAATAAAGGTGAAATAAAAAATAAAATAAAAAAACTGATTGGCTATGCCGCACCGGTCTGCGTGGACTCTGGTCCTGGACAGGACAGATGTTTTATTTTATTTTATTAGGTTTTATTTACTGCAGTGTCTATTAATTGTCCAAACGCACAGCTGCTTTCCCACTCTATATTGCTATAGAATTTTCACAAATCCCTTACTATAGTAATTACCAAACATTCTATGAATTTATGAGAATGTGAAAATTACCACATCTAAGTGCTCGCTTGTCAGAAAATGTTAAAAAAATAATAATACAAGTAATATTCCTCCAGGGAGTGTAGAATTACTTCCACTTGAATATGTTTTATGTAACACTGCCTACCTTGCCATCTTATGTTTGGCTCAGACAACTGTTATCTTAGTTTCTGAGTATCAGTACCTAATCTGTCATTTAGCTAATCTAGCTAGACTAAATCTGCAAGAAAATGCCTTGTCAGTATGGCACGAGACCTCTACCTCCAGCTTAATGATTGGATAGAATGTCCTTTTTAAACCTGTTTTTAGTTGCCATTGTACATTGCACATGAAGTTCTCATTTTATTTTCATCAAATAACAACAGGTATGTGTTAATATGTCGGACAGCGAAGCCCCCAGTGACCCTGCTGGGAGTTCTGAGTTCGCAGAGACAGAGGCCCCACTGCAGCAACTGCAGCAACCCATGCCTGTGACACTAACAGACAGTGCTCAACAGACACCAGACAGCTCTCCACAGATACCAACTGGAGACAGCACCACAGATAACTCCACAGATGTCACCCCGACCAGAAAGGAAAGGAAGACCAGGAAAAGACCAGAGCCAAAACCTCCAGTTGAAGTCCAGGAGACTCGGGAGGAGAAACCCAAAGTAGAACAAGAGCCAGCCAAGGTAAGACATGATGTGATACAGCTGGGTGAAAGATTCAGTAAGCTTAACTTCTAAACTTAAAAGACCAATCAGCAGTTGAAACAATAACAAAGCGTGCTCCCGCCACTGTTTTGGTAAAAAGCTGAGGGATGGGTCTGGAGATTTTTTTTCTCTCAAATTCATAGATAGAGCTATGGATGCAGGGACTGACCATCCATGATATCAAAAGTATAGTTTTAACCATGTTTTGAGGCTATATAGTGTTTGTTAATATTTACTTTGCTTATAAACATTTGAGTAAAACAAGGTCATATTTTTGGTTCTGATGGGATGACAGTGCAACTAAGCTCATGATGCATTTCTAAGTTGTATTCTTCAAGAATTAGTGGGTACATATAATTCATTTACACTACCGTTCAAAAGTTTGGGGTCACTTAGAAATGTCCTTGTTTTTGAAAGAAATGCAATTTTTTTGTTCATTAAAATAATATCAAATTGATCAGAAATACAGTGTAGACATTGTTAATGTTGTAAATGACTATTGTAGCTGGAAACGGCAGATTTTTAAATGGAATATCTATATAGGTGCACAGAGGCCCATTATCAGCAACCATCACTTCTGTGTTCCAATGGCACGTTGTGTTAGCTAATCCAAGTTTATCATTTTAAAAGGCTAATTGATCATTTGTGGGTTCAATTACAGGCTCAAAATGGCCAGAAACAAAGTGACCCCAAACTTTTGAATGGTAGTGTATATCTAAATATAATAAAAACTGATGTAGCAACTGCTGATTGTCCCTTTTAAGGTCTGGATATGGTTTAGGTTTTATTATAGCCGTATAGGCTACAAACGGTAGAGTCCGGTACAAACATTCTCACTCTCCTCCAGACATCCAGTGAGTTGACAGTAGCCCGGGGAGGATGGGGCTACTGGGGGAGCTGGGGAAAGTCCATCATGTCAACGGCCTCGGCCACTGTGGCCACTGTAGGTGAGGAGATCCAAAAAATGGATGTACAAATTTTAATGTCAGAGTTTTTGGTTTGTCTCTGTCTGAGTAATAGTCAGATTGTATTATCATTATGGTTTCATGTTAAACAATATGTCTGCTCTTTCAGTCAGCATAGGTACACTTTCAAAGATCTAAAAATAAATGTATTCCTTTCTTTTCATTCTGAGGCCAAGGGATCACCCAGGCTATTGAGAAGGCAGAGACTTCACTGGGAATCCCCAGCTCCACAGAGCTGTCTGCACCAATTAGAGAGGAGGACAAACAAGAAGGTAATGATAGCACACGCTGGTCATTAACATTATCAACACGAGTCATCACTCTGGATTTAGCATCAGCCGTGATAAGCCTTAGTATATTTAGGATGCGTTTGTTGTGATGTAGAGTACTTCACTGTTGCAACTATGCACATTAGGTTGATGTCTGACATGTATATTACTTCTAGGTGAACCCAGTAATGAAACTGATAAAGGGGAAGGAGATGGAGCATCAGCCATGGGAATGTTCTCATCCCTCAGCAGTGTTGTTCAAAGCACTGTAAGAAACAATGCTTCTCTGCTTTTTTGACGATTACCCTCATAATATGTTGTTTATGGGCAAAAGTGACTTGGTTTTCTGACTTAAATATCTATATTCCAGGGGAAAACAGTCCTAACAGGAGGGTTGGATGCCTTGGAGTTCATAGGCAAGAAGACCATGGATGTCATAGCAGAGGGAGATCCAGGTTTCAAGAAAACAAAGGGTCTGATGATCAAGACTAACACTCTTTCTCAGGTGAATGGATGTTAGAGAAGCCACCTCCACTGTTGTGCTTACACTTTATTTGCATTTGAAAGCTTTCTGACCAAGATTGAATAAGGTTTTTACTTTGGCTGAAGGTCTTACGGGAGGCCAAGGAGCGTGAGGAGCATCAAACAGCCAGGGAGGTTTCCTCTGACACAGAAAAGAAGGCCCATTACGGAATGCTGTTCGATGAATTCCAGGGCCTAGCCCACTTGGAAGCTCTGGAGATTCTCTCCAGGGAGAGTGAGTCAAAGGTAATACTGAGCAAGTTCCACATTTTGTACCTCGTACAAAGAAACAAGTAAACAGCCTCTCAAAACATTATTTATTGCACACAGCACACAGCCTTCCGTTGAAATTAATACAACATCATGTTAGCTGTATTTTTGTTCACTTGTAAATGGAGAACCTACAGCCATTGCAACCTCTTGAAATATAAAACAAGTCCATGGCACTTTAAAATCCTCCTGGCTTCTTTTAGTACAGGGGCTAGCAACAGGCTAGCAAGTGATTTTCTTTGGGGGGGGGGGGGGGGGGGGGGGGGGTTGATAAAAAAAAGACTGTAAAATCACCAAGTATTCAGCTAAAAATGAGTTTAATTTAGGAAATCTTTTCCCAAGTATTCCCACAAATAAAGTAAAAATATACATATGTGAGCATGTCTCATTGTGTCTCAAGGTATAAAATTATTGTTATTTTTAAATACAATCTCTCTTTGGGCCTAGTTGTTGTCAATTTTCAGTGTACCAATTGTTATATTATTTTCCGGCCCACGGGCTGAATCTAGTTGCCTACCCGTTTTAGTAGATCTTATCTATGACTGAATCAGTTGTATGTTGTGTGGTGTAGGTGAAGTCTGTTCTAACCACTCTGTCTGGAGAGGAGCTGGCCCAACTCAAAGAGGACCTGAAGCTCATCAAGGAACCCTTCTCTCTGGTAGAGTTTGACGACGAGGAGGTGGAAGAAAAGAAAGGTAGCCTACCATCACAGAACAGTCACATAAAGTCTACTATCACACTGTTACATTTACAGTCTTTTAGTACTCAAACAGTGACAATTTTAGCATGTAAATCTTGCTGGGGCAACCAATTTTTTTAGATGCATGCCAACAAAGCCACTACACAACATTAAACAATACATTAAACAGCACTATAACAGTGACAAACAGTGCCCACAAACTGTTAGGGCCTACATAAAGCTGTCACAACAGCAGAGCTTTCCTTTCAGCATCATAGAGTGAATCCGTACCACCGCTACACCTGGCTTTCAGTGGAGCCTAGTCTGGCATGAAAACAGTTCCTTCAACCTCATTTACTGCCTTTTTAAAAAACCATAGCTGATATGGCTGACTTGCTTAAATAAATATGGTTTCCACTGACTCTTTGTGGATTTGTGTAACTCAATAAGAACCGCATTCTCCTTCAATAACAAATTAGTTCTTACTTTTGAACCATACACAAACATTATAAAATATATGTTCAGTAAATTCATAATGTTTGTTCTTCTATCATTAACACTTAGCTCTAAGTATCAGCAAGTGCAAGCAAATGAGGTAGGCCTTCATTCTGCACTTTCAAAATGGACACAGACAGAAATTCAGATGTTAGTTTAGATAAATTCAGCAAGATGTTCAGGCCTTAACTCTACTCTTCTTTAAGTCACCACACAGAGAGAGAGAGCAACAATGTATTCAACCTTTTCTGGGACATGGTGTTGCGCGTGAATATTTATCCTTTTAAGCTCGGAAAAGAGACCCTTTCAGACAGATGTTTTAAATCCTTAAACCCAGACTTGGACCACACACTCTCTCCACCAAATAGCAGGCAGGGGAAACAAAAGAGTGATTGCTTTGCAAAGCTTGCAGTTAGCCACTGATTTCTTCAAAACTACTCATTGTTGCATTGCATTGTTGAAATTTGCTATTTCCGACTTGTTGTGTAATGTTTATGACCGATGAGCACCAATACGTTTTATCTATAATTTCTCTTCACATGACATAATTTGAAAAGGATTTGTCAGTAGATTGTCTACATGATTCATGATGACTGCTTGTCTAGCTAGCTAGCTATCTTGCTTGTCTAGCTAGTTAGCTTGCTTGCTAGCTAAGATTTTGAAGGTATGATGTTGACATGATCAGTCCAATCAAAGCTATGGTAGATATAATGTGATTTGAAGTCATTTTATCTGTGGCCAATGACCTTGAGCCTTCTTGGACGGGAACCTCTATTGTAAATCTATGGCAGCACCCAAGGGGGCTTGAACTGCCAAGCTCTCCCTGTAGATTCCGCAGTGTCCCAATGAGTGACCGAACACTAAGCCAATCACAGTGCAACTAGAGAACATTACCAATGCCTACGCTCTGTGCTTTCGCTGGCTGCCCCTCCACCACTGAAAGCACGGAGTTAGTCTGAAACACCTGCTTTTGGAGCTGCCTTACTCAAGAAAGAGAGTATGTGGCTTTATTAACTTAATTCTTATAGTTGTTTACATTGTTTGCAAACTGATAAGTAACACGAATGAATGCCAAAATAGCATGCAAAACAGGCAATATACAGTACCAGTCAAAAGTTTGGACACACCTACTCATTCCAGGGTTTTTCTTTATATTGACTATTTTCTACATTGTAAATAACAATGTAACAATAACAAATAACACATATGGAATAATGTAGTAACCAAAAAAGTGTTAAACAAATCAAAATATATGTTTTATTTGAGATTCTTCAAAGTAGCCACCCTTTGCCTTGATGACAGCTGTGCACACTCTTGGCATTCTGTCAACCAACTTCATGAAGTAGTCACCTGGAATGCATTTCAATTAACAGGTGTTAATTGTTAAAAGATAATTTGTGAAATTATTTCCTTCTTAATGCATTTGAGCCAATCAGTTGTGTTGTGACAAGGTAGGGGTTGTATACAGGAGATAGCCCTATTTAGTAAAAGACTAAGTCCATATTATGGAAAGAACAGTTCAAATGAGCAAAGAGAAATGACAGTCCATCATTACTTTAAGACAGGAAGGTCAGTCAATCCGGAACATTTCAAGAACTTTGAAAGTTTCTTGAAGTGCAGTCGCAAAAACCATCAAGTACCATGATGAAACTGGCTTTCATGAGGACCGCCACAGTTAAGGAAGACCCAGAGTTACCTCTGCTGCAGAGGACAAGTTCATTAGATTGCAGCCCAAATAAATGCTTCACAGTTTATAAAATAGTAAAAATAAAGAAAAACCCTTGAATGAGTAGATGTGCCCAAACTTTTGACTGGTACTGTATATATTTTGCTAAACAGGTAGGGCTCAAAACAGGTGGGTCTCTGCCCTACCTGCCCAGAATGATGGGTCGCCACTGTACTCACAACAGAAACAAAATACTTTTGTTCTATAACATTTTTTTTCTGTGTGTGATAATTCAACTGAAAAACATCAGAATTGTTATCTTATTTTAGGGAAAGATGGCAGTATGTTTTTGTGATAAATACAATGAGCAAAAGCAATACATTTTGTTTATTCATATTTATTTTCAGATGAAGATGGCGCTGAGTTTCTCAGGGAATTAACAGAGGCCCTTGATGCACTACACATACCCACAACAGCTGACAAACTTGGCAAGGTTGGCACAATACATTTCTGTTTTGGTTGAATTTCAAGCCAGTGATCTTACAGCCTCATGCTAGCGGTACAATAATATAGCAGTGTTTGTTGCCATCTTCTGGAGAGTTTTGGCAGGACTTGTGTTTTGAAAGGACTGAACACTACTCGACTTTGCTTTTTCGGCATTGGTAGATCACTAATCTCTAACCTATTTTCTCTCTGCAAACACTCATCAGGTGAGTAAGAATGCATGTGACCAGATTGCCCAAATGACCAAACCCATAAAGGAAGAAGAAAGGAATGAAGAGGAAGTGGCAAAAACCTATACTGTTGAGGTATGCAAAATTATTATCTGACATTGTGACTATTGGAATGGAGCTTCTTTCTGTTGTAACTACTGATGTGAGTGTTGTTGATTCCTCTCAGAATGTCCACTCGTCAGCCATCAAAAGCCTGGCTGAGCTAACAGCCAGATCCATAGAGCAGTTCCACAAAGTGGCCGAGATGATCCTGCTCTGTAACAACCAGAAGGTCACCACTTTGGAGCAGGCCAAAATCCTCTCGCAGTAAGTTCCTACACACCATCAGCCATCTACAGAGTGTTATATTACTAGCCATAGATATAGCTCTGGTTCACACATCCCTAACCTTCAGACATAACGTGTGTGTATTGATACCCTCATTGTTGTCATATTCCAGTATGCGATTGTGCTCTAACTCAACATTTTGTTCTCCTCTTACAGAATAACAATTGTGTTGTGTAAAGAGATATCGCTACTTTCCAAGAAGTTCACCTCCTGTTTAACTACAATAGGGGTAAGGTAGTGATTCTATACAAACTATATCACAAAGTATATTTCGCCTGTCACTAAGCTTACACTCTTGGAAGCCACATTCACAGAACTCAGCTTCAGATGTTAGTATTCATGGTCATGCACAACAACTTTTCATCATGAAACTTAATTGTACTGCCTCACTATGAAAATGTATAAACTGTCCTTTGAGTTTCACAAAAACTGCTTTCGCATAGGATTTAAGGTATTTTGCCTGTAAACAAAACAGATAGGGCGATGTTTATATGACCCTCTTATGCATATGCCTTTTATGCCGGCATGCCGGGGACGAGTGGTAGTTGTGGTGTGCAGATGTGGGTAGGCGTATTTTGAGTTTAATTAGGCCTATGGTACGGGTCTTTGCAGCAATGGCTGAAATGGCTCAAATGAAATCAATAATTTGTTATTTTGTTGATTAAACAGACAAGACAAACCTACCCGATTACTGTCGACACACATATACACTGAGTATAAAAAAAAATAAGAACACCTGTTCTTTCCATTACATAGACTGATCAGGTGAAGGCTGTGAGTCCTTATTGATGTCACTTGTTAAATCCACTTCAGTCCGTGTAGATGGGGGGGCCTTGAGACAATTGAGACGTGGATTGTGTATGTGTGCCATTCAGAGGGTGAATGGGAAAGACAAAATATTTAAGTGCCTTTGAACAGTAGTAGGTGCCAGGCGCAATGGTTTGTGTCAAGAACTGCAACGCTGCTGGGTTTTTCACCCTCAACAGTTTCCTGTGTGTATCAAGAATGGTCCACCAACCAAAGGACATCCAGCCAACTTGTGGGAAGCATTGGAGTCAACATGGGCCAGCCTCCCTGTGGAACGCTTTTGACACCTTGTAGAGCCCATGCCCCAACGAATTGAGGCTGTTCTTAGGGCAAAGGGGGGAGGGGGGGACGACAACTCAATATTAGGAAGGTGTTCCTAATGTTTGGTATACTCAGTGTATACTATAGTAAGAATATAACAGAATGAAATACAAATAACATCTTTCCCACACAACTTGTCACAGAAAATGTTTCTGATCAGTGATAGATTCATTTTTTATTTTACCTTTATTTAACTAGGCAAGTCCATTAAGAACAAATTCTTATTTTCAATGATGGCCTAGGAACAGTGGGTTAACTGCCTTGTTCAGGGGCAGAACGACAGATTTTTACCTTGTTAGCTCGGTGATTCAATCTTGCAACCTTTCGGTTACTAGTCCAACGCTCTAACCACTAGGCTACATGCCGCCCCAAGATGAGCAAACTAATAGATAGATGAGCTATACCGCCTCCAAATAGCCCATACAGATGGAAATTCAGTGAAATAAAATCACATTGATTAATTATCAGACAACATTTTTACGTTTACATTTTAGTAATTTAGTATACTCTTATTCAGAGCAATTTTCAGGAGCAATTAGGGATGAGAAGTCAGTGAAATCACAGGTTTTTGGTCGGGAGTAGGCCTAGGCTACTAAGCGACTGCTAGCAAAATAATCCACTTGTTAAACTACATAACATGGCAACATTTTCTAATAATTGAGCCAACTATACAAGATGACCATGAGCAGCACTCACAGCAATTTAGCTAACATTTTCCCAGACTAATTGTAGCTTAACCAATATCCAAACGGCGATTCAGTGAAAACAAAAATCTTACACTGATAAATGTATCACTGCTTTGTCTCAAAGCAGTGCGATGTCGCTGTCCCAATCAAAATCATGCTGAAATGATCATCTAGTTGACCACACACAACGGGGTCTCAGATAATTACATATTTTTCACACTCCATTTAGTATGATATGGTATGTATTCATTTGTGGATGTCATCACCCATTTTGTATGATATATTACGAATTACAATGTGTATTGTATGTTACAAATTTGCTAAATGTACAATATGTTACAAATTCTAGCTAGGTGGCTTGGTGGCTAACATTAGCTAGCTGGCTAACGTTAACTAAGCTGAGGGTTAGGGTTAAGGTTAGGATTAAGTTTAGGAGTTAGGGTTAAAGGGTTAAGGGGAGGGTTAGCTAACCTGCTAATTAGTTGCAAAGTAGCTTAAAGTAGTATGTAGTTGAAAAGTTGCTGATTAGCTAAAATGCTAAAGTTGTCCATGATGAGATTTGAACTTGCTTTTCTTCTGGCTGTGCATATCATACTAATCTGGATATCACAGATTTACTTTACTATGTTACGTCTAGTCTATGAGACCAGTGTGCCACACACAGGAGGCTATTGTTTCATATGTATCACAATGATAAGATGACTTTGGGAGTTTCAGTAAGCAACAGTTCGATACATGCCTTCAATTGCATTAGCCTTCTTTATTCCAATATTTTCGTCATTCAGTGATATTTATTCCCACAGTATTTCTTACTGGTGGGCTATGTGAAGAGATGGGCCAAGTCACATGCCTTGCAAAGTTTAGAACTGTCAGGATGACGGTAACAGGGCACTGACTAGCAACCATCAAGAGTTTAAGAGCGTAGTGCGTACCAATGCCGCCTCAGCTGTTTCAGGCCTACCAGAATATTCATATAATCTAACAATATAATGCTTATTTAAAATATTTGGATCGAAAATGTATGAATAACCCTACCTCTGTATGTCTATACCTGTATAGTAGATGCAGTAGCCATCTCACATAAAGAAATGCATGTTGGTGTTGTAGCATGTCACCAGCATATCTCTATCTCTCTGGGTTTAGGCCATATATATTTGACAGTACCAGTCAAATGTTTGTACCAGTCAAATGTTTGGAGACACCTACTCATTCAAGGGTTTTTCTTTATTTTTTAAAACTATTTTCTAACACATATGGAATCATGTCGTCAACAAAAAAGTTTGAAGAATCTCAAAGTACCCACCCTTTGCCTTGATGACAGCTTTGCACACTATTGGCATTCTCTCAACCAGCTTCACCTGGAATACCTTTCCAACAGTCTTGAAGGAGTTCTCACATATGCTGAGCACTTAGTCTTATTTTCATTCATTCTGCGGTCCAACTCATCCCAAACCATCTCAAATGGGTTGAGGTTGGGTGATTGTGGAGGCCAGGTCATCTGATGCAGCATTCCATCACTCTCCTTCTTGGTCAAATAGCCCTTACACAGCCTGGAGCTGGTTGGAACCAAAAATATAAAATTTTAACTCATCAGACCAAAGGACTTATTTCCACCGGTCTAATGTCCATTGCTCGTGTTTCTTGGCCCTAGCAAGTCTCTTCTTATTATTGGTGTCCTTTAGTAGTGGTTTCTTTGCAGAAATTCGACCATGAATGCCTGATTCACATGGTCTACCCTGAACAGTTGATGTTGAGATGTGTCTGTTACTTTAACTCTTTGAAGCATTTATTTGGACTGAAATCTGAGGCTGTGTAACATTTGTCGTCGGGAGAAGAGGACAAAGTGCAGCGTGGTACGTATTCATAATAATTTTAATAAAGATGAATACTGAACAAAAACAACAAACTGACAAATGAAACAGTCCTGTAAGGTGCAGCAACACAAAACAGAAAACAGGCTGCCTAAGTATGGTTCTCAATCAGAGACAACGACAGCTGTCCCTGATTGAGAACCATACCCGGCCAAAAACAAAGAAATACAAAACATAGAAAAAGGAACATAGAACACCCACCCTAGTCACACCCTGGCCTAACCAAAATAGAGAATAAAAAGCCTCTCTATGGCCAGGGCGTGACAGGCTGGTAACTCTAATGAACTTATCCTCTGCAGCAGAGGTAACTCTGGGTCTTCCTTTCCTGTGGAGGTCCCCATGAAAGCCAGATTCATCATAACATTTGATGGTTTTTGCGACTGCACTTGAAGAAACTTTCAAAGTTCCTGAGATTTTCCAAATTGACTGACCTTCATGTCTTGAAGTAATGATGGACTGTCATTTCTCTTTGCTTATTTTACCAAATAGGGATATCTCCTGTATACCACCCTACCTTGTCACAACACAACTGATTGGCTCAAACGCATTAAGAAGGAAAGAAATTCCACACTTTTAATAAGGCACACCTATTAAATGAATTGCATTCCAGGTGACTACCTCATGAAGCTGGTTGAGAGAATGCCAAGAATGTGCAAAGCTGTCATCAAGGCAAAATGTGTCTACTTTGAAGAATCTCAAATATAAAATATATTTTGATTTGTTTAACACCTTTTTTTGGTTACTACATGATTCCATATGTGTTATTTCATAGTTTTGATGTCTTCACTATTATTCTACAATGTATAAAATAGTCAAAATAAAGAAAAACCCTGGAATGAGTAGGTGTGTCCAAACTTTTGACTGGTATTGTATGTATTTATGTAAAAAGAAATAAGGACCACAATGGAAATAAGTCCCAGACTTTATTGTCCAAACAATATTTGTGTATATATGTACTATTTTAACTGACAAATAAGTCAATCAATTAATCAATCCAAACTGTGCAGCGGCCAGTTGATGAACGGAAAGAGACATATGTTACAAAACACCAAAAGGTTTAATGACATTCTGAGATGTCTTCAATACTGGGTAAGCCTTCTGGGTAGTGAGGGATGTATTTTCTCTTTGTTGAGATTGACAGTCTTTTTATTTTGGTGTTGAAAATGCAAACCATGATTTTGAAGTGCCCAAAGTCTGTATGCTTTGTTTATTGGTTGTGTAGTGCATTGGTACAGAAACCTGTTTGTGGAAAATAAGTTTCAAATATTGTATACAGTGCATTTGGAAAGTTTTCAGACCCGTTGACTTTTTTCACATTTTGTTACGTAGTTTTTTCCCCTCATCAATCTACAGACAATACTCCATAATGATAAAGCAAAAACAGGTTTTTCAAAATGTTTGCGAATTTATTGTTAATAAAAAAAACTCATCACATTTACAGAAGTATTCAGACTCTTTAGTACTTTGTTGAAGCACCTTTAGCAGCAATTCTTGGGTATGACGCTACAAGCTTGCCACACCTGTATTTGGAGAGTTTCTCCCATTCTTCTCTGCAGATCCTCTCAAGCTCTGTCAGGTTGGATGGGGAACGTCGCGGCACAACTATTTTCAGGTCTCTCCAGAGATATTTGATTAGGTTCAAGTCTGGTCTCTGGCTGGGCCACTCAAGGACATTCAGAGACTTGTCCCGAAGCCACTCCTGCGTTGTCTTGGCTGGGTTCTTAGGGTCGTTGTTCTGTTCGAAGGTGAACCTTTGCCCCAGTCTGAGGTCTTGAGCTCTCTAGAGCAGGTTTTCATCAAGGATCTCTCTGTACTTTACTCCATTCATCTTTGCCTCGATCCTGACTAATCTCCCTGTCCCTGCTGCAGAAAAACAATCCCCACAGCATGATTCTGTCACCACCATGCTTCACCGTAGGGATGGTGCCAGGTTTCCTCCAGACATGACGCTTGGCATTCAGGCCAAAGAGTCTTTAGTTGCCTTTTGGCAAAGTCCAAGCAGGCGTCATGTGCCTCTTACTGAGGAGTGGCTTCTGTCTGGCCACTCTACCATAAAGGCCTGGCAGTGGAGTGCTGCAGATATGGTTGTCCTTCTGAAAGGTTCTCCCATCTCCACAGAGTAACTTTAGAGCTCTGTCAGAGTGACCATTGAGTTCTTGGTCACCACCCTGACCAAGGCCCTTCTCCCTTGATTTCTCAGTTTGGCCGGTTGGCCAGCTCTACAAAGACACTTGGTTGTTCCAAGCTTTTTTTATTTAAGATTGATGGAGGCCACTGTGTTCTTGGGGACTTTCAATGCTGCAGACATTTTTTTTGTACCCTTCCCCAGATCTGTGCCTCGACACAATCCTGTCTCGGAGTTCTACGGACAATTCCTTCGACCTCATTTCTTGGTTTTTGCTCTGACATGCACTCTCAACTGTGGGACCTAATATTGACAGGTCTGTGCCTTTCCAAATCATGTCAGATCAATTGAATTTACCACAGGTGGACTCCAATCAAGTTGTAGAAACATCTCAAGGATGATCAATGGAAACAGGATGAAGCTGAGATCAATTTTGAGTCTAATAGCAAAGGGTCTGAATACTTATGTAAATAAGGTGTTTCTGTTTTTAATGTTTAATACATTTACAAACATTTCTGGGGTATTGTGTGTAGATTGCTGAGGAAAAAAATTATATTGAATACATTTTAGAATAAGGCTGTAACGTAACAAAATGTGTAAAAAGTCAAGGGGTCTGAATACTTTCTGAAGGCACTGTATAATTATAAATGGCATAAAAAAAATCTGATTTCCCCCTAGCTGATCATTGTCTGCACCAGGCTCTGATTGTAGTGAAATGAAACAGGCAGGGAGAGTGAGCTCGTCTGTGTTGTTTGACGAACCCTCATCCTTCTGGCCCGTAGCCCAGGGTGGCATTGACTGCATGCTGAAGTGTCTAAGTCGATATCCATGTTTATAAACACAGGTTCTCTACAGTTATTGTTCTTTGTGGCCATAAACATTATTTCGAGATAATTCTATGAGGGGGGAGGGTCATGTGAAAATATTTGTACATTTGGGAAGGGGAGTGCAATTTTTTTTTTTTATGACACCTTGAGTTGGACTAGCCACTACCCCCCAGCACTTTTTGATCTATCTCTAACTTGCGTTAATGCAATGAATAGAAGTCTATGGTAACTAATAGCAAGCTAGACGTTTTTTCATATGTTCTATTTATATCTGTAAATCAACCAATAAAATCAAGCAACACTTGGCCATGATTACAGACACCTGTGTGTGTTCTTTCCAAGTATATAAATTTGTGAACCGAAGTGTTTGTCATTATACACTGATGAAGACAGCTTGTCTGTCAAAAAGTTAATTATACAATTATTGCATCCGAGCTCTCCTTTTCTTTTTCAACTGCAAAACAAAATGTTAGATACCATAGACGTTCAGTCATTGTGCTAACACTAGTTAGTATTGGCTCACAAAACTACCTCTAACTTCCTTCATACTGGATGCAGAGACATAAAAATGGTATCCGTGAGTGAGTTCAGCTGACTCTGGGGAAGTAAATAAAGGGCTATATTGCCAAAATCCCTAATTATCCCTTTAATAGGTGTATAAGATTCCTAGTTCACTGACTAATAAGACCAAAACATTTTGTTTTGCAGTCAAATGAAAATGGAGATGTCCTCAATCCACTCATAACGGGAGTATTTTTGGAGGTTTGTATCGAATTAATTATCGTACATTGCTGCATATCACATCCTTTTCATTCCGTCTGACTCCAACCTAAGTGTATGTAAACTTCCGACTTCAACTGTATCTATGTACTGTATGTATCTCGTCTTCTTTAGGCTTCAAACAGTGCATCGTACATCCAGGATGCCTTCCAGCTCCTCATGCCTGTATTAGAGGTGTCCCACATTCAAAGTAGTGCTGACTCTAACCAACAGTGACCACATCTCTCTGCCAGCTGTGCGAACAAGGGACCCTGACAAAAAGCATTGACATGGCATTGCGGTTTTAAAAATACTTCCTCAGCTTTATTTTATATTTATTTCGATGTCTATCTAAAGTGCCACGCCTCAGAAGAAATGTACCTTTGACAAACGGTGTTTACTCGTCGTGGAGTATTGTAGTGCTGCTGTTGTTCAGCACAGTAGATATACCAATGTACAGTATTTGAGGAGTCTAGAGCTGACATGTTTGAATGACATTGATGTCTGCGTTTCTCATACAAATACTGTGCTTATGTACTGACATTAATTGAGAAATTCTGAATATAGACTTTTCCATGTCTCACAATTACCATGATTCAATGCATTATTCATAACACCAGGACTTCAGGATAACCCCCTTCAGGATAAGTACTTCAGGTGTCTGTATTGCAAATGAATGTAATATTGCTTTGGCACACATGCCTCCCTGTTTATCTTCAGGTGTAATTGTATAACCAGAATATTAGTAATTGAATGATGACAACTATTGTAATTGTATCTTAGTAGGAAAAGTGATTGTGGTCATCTGTGTCTTGGAACTGTATCAGGTTTTCCTTGGACTTTTTGAGCTATTTTACATCAGGTATTTTACGCTTTTCAAATAAAGATAATGTCTTAAACAACATCCTATTAAAGCTTTGCATTGATTATTGTGGCATACCAACGTCCATCCAGTTGAAGATTTGAGGAAATGTGACACAATTTATGAAGCATTTCATTTGTAAAAACTTTTACAAACCAATTAACTCCTGGATAATTAGGAAATTATTGTGCTGAAACCTTGATAAATAGGGTCATGACATGAAACCAACCACATTGGCAACTATAAAGTTTTTATTTTATTTATTTCACCTTTATTTAACCAGGTAGGCAAGTTGAGAACAAGTTCTCATTTACAATTGCGACCTGGCCAAGATAAAGCAAAGCAGTTCGACACATACAACGACACAGAGTTACACATGGAGTAAAACAAACATACAGTCAATAATACAGTATACACAAGTCAATATACGATGTGAGCAAATGAGGTGAGATAAGGGAGGTAAAGGCAAAAAAAAGGCCATGGTGGCAAAGTAAATACAATATAGCAAGTAAAACACTGGAATGGTAGATTTGCAGTGGAAGAATGTGCAAAGTAAAAATAAAAATAATGGGGTGCAAAGGAGCTAAATAAATAAAATAAATACAGTAAGGAAAGAGGTAGTTGTTTGGGCTAAATTATAGGTGGGCTATGTACAGGTGCAGTAATCTGTGAGCTGCTCTGATAGTTGGTGCTTAAAGCTAGTGAGGGAGATAAGTGTGTCCAGTTTCAGAGATTTTTGTAGTTCGTTCCAGTCATTGGCAGCAGAGAACTGGAAGGAGAGGCGGCCAAAGAAAGAATTGTTTTTTGGGGGTGACCAGAGAGATATAGCTGCTGGAGCGCGTGCTACAGGTGGGTGATGCTATGGTGACCAGCGAGCTGAGATAAGGGGGGACTTTACCTAGCAGGGTCTTGTAGATGACATGGAGCCAGTGGGTTTGGCGACGAGTATGAAGCGAGGGCCAGCCAACGAGAGCGAACAGGTCGCAATGGTGGGTAGTATATGGGGCTTTGGTGACAAAACGGATTGCACTGTGATAGATTGCATCCAATTTGTTGAGTATGGTATTGGAGTTTGCTGAGTAGAGTATTGGAAGCTATTTTGTAAATGACATCGCCAAAGTCGAGGATTGGTAGGATGGTCAGTTTTACAAGGGTATGTTTGGCAGCATGAGTGAAGGATGCTTTGTTGCGAAATAGGAAGCCAATTCTAGATTTAACTTTGGATTGGAGATGTTTGATGTGGGTCTGGAAGGAGAGTTTACAGTCTAACCAGACACCTAGGTATTTGTAGTTGTCCACGTATTCTAAGTCAGAGCCGTCCAGAGTAGTGATGTTGGACAGGCGGGCAGGTGCAGGCAGCGATCGGTTGAAGAGCATGCATTTAGTTTAACTTGTATTTAAGAGCAATTGGAGGCCACGGAAGGAGAGTTGTATGGCATTGAAGCTTGCCTGGAGGGTTGTTAACACAGTGTCCAAAGAAGGGCCAGAAGTATACCGAATGGTGTCGTCTGCGTAGAGGTGGATCAGAGAATCACCAGCAGTAAGAGCGACATCATTGATGTACATCATTGAAGTTACACGCTATAGATGTGTAGCAATTTAAGTTTGTATTTCTCTGGGGGGGAAACGGGTGGATAACAATGAGGTGGTGTATGCTCCACAGTCCATACTCTAGCTACTGGTCAGAGCATCAAGTGAGACGTGAAGGTGAGTTAAAAAAAAAATTTTTTTTACTGCGCCTGCCTAGATGTATTTCTATGACTTCCGATAGAGTAAGGAAGCCAACGTTATGCAGCAACGTTAGCAAGGGCTAGCAGTAGCCCCAACGGAACAAGATCATACGACGGATCAGGTAGATATTGTTATTTGTGCTTTACACGTTTCATAGTAACTAGCTAATATAATAATATGTTTAAGTCAAAACAATTCCCAACGTGAGTTGGCTAGCCTGGTGGTTTCCAGCTAGCTAGCCATCTTGACGTCACCAATGCTGGCAAACTGAGCTAGCTAGCTATCCCAATGAAGTTTGGCTACGTGCTGTTATAGCTAACTATGTGTAATAGAAGACTGATTCGAGGTAGCGAACATTTTATTTTAGTTAACTTCCAGTGTGGCTTGCTAGCTAGCATTGGCATACAATATTGTTTCCACATTATCTGGGCTAGTTAACGGCAGCTAATGCTACATGCCATTTGGATGCTAGTTAGCTACTGCATAGCTTGTTGTCCGTCATTTAATTGTTGCTAGGTAACCTTAGCTAGTTCAGTGTTTATACAATAAACTAATTCATTTGCAGAAAACCAACACCGGGGTTGTTTTATCCTGCCAAGTTCGTTTGCTCTTTATCTCGCTGGCATCACACAGGCCAGTCAGGTTTTGATTTAGGCGCCCAGACATGTACACCACATGACCAAAAGTATGTGGACACCTGCTCGTCGAACATCTCATTCCAACCCCCCCCCCCCTTGCTGCTATAACAGCTTTCCACTAGATGTTGGAACATTGCAGCGTAGACTTGCTTCTATTCAGCCCCAAGACCATTCGTGAGGTAGGGCATTGATGTGGGGCTCGCAGTTGAAGTTCCAATTCATCCCAAAGGTGACTGATGGGATTGTGGTCAGGGCTCTGCAGGCCAGTCAAATTCTTCCACACTGATCTCAACAAACCATTTCTGTATGGACCTCGCCTTGTGCACGTGTTTCATGCTGTAACAGAAAATAGCCTTTCCCAAACTGTTGCCACAGTTGGAAGCACAGAATCGTCTAGTATGTCATTGTATGCTGTTGCGTTAAGATTTCCCTTCACTGGAACTAAGGGGCCTAATCTGAACCATGAAACAGCACCAGACCATTATTCCTCCTCCGCCAAACTTTACAGTTGGCACTATGCATAATGTTCTCCTGGCATCTGCCAAACCCAGATTTGTGAAGTGTGATTCATCACTCAAGAGAAAGCATTTCCACTGCTCTAGAGTCCAATAGCGGTGAGCTTTACACAACTCCAGTCGATGCTTGGCGCAAGGTGATCTTAGGCTTGTGTGTGGTTGCTTGGCCATGGAAACCCATTTCATTAAGTTCCCTAGGAACAGTTCTTGTGCTGAAGTTGCAACCAAGGACAGATTTTTCTACATGCTTCAGAACTCTGCTGTCCTGTTCTGTGAGCTTGTGTTGCCTACCACTTTGCGGCTGAGCCGTTGTTGCTCCTAGACATTTCATCTTCACAATAACAGCATTTACAGTTGTCCGGGCAGCTCTAGCAGGGCAGACATTTGACAAACTGACTTGTTGGAAAGATAGCATCCTATGACAGTGACGTGTTGAAAGTCACAGTTCTTCAGTACGGCCATTCTACTGCCAATGTTTGTCTATGGAGATTGCATGTCGGTGTGCTTGATTTTTATACACTTGTCAGCAATGGGTGTGGTTGAAATAGCTGAATCCACACATTTTGAAGGGGTGTCTACATACTTTTGTGTCTGTGTGTGTGTGTATAGTTTGTTAACTCTAGCTACTGCACACAACTTTAACTATCATTTTGCAGTTAATTGATGTTTAGCTGAATGGCATAGATAATGTTCAACCTCTTCTTGAATTTTTTTCAGCAGACTGTTCCCTGAAAGTGCTGCAGAATTGTCGGGGTTTTCAGTCCTTTCCTCAACCTGCAAAAATGCCAGCTGCACTGGCAGATACCAGTCAGATTATCTGTGAGGTCTGGGCAAGCAATGTGGATGAGGAAATGAGGAAAATCCGACAGATAATTCAAAGCTACAACTTCATTGCCATGGTAATATATCATGCTAAATGTGCCTTATGCTAACTTTTTCATTGATTCTTAGTAGATCTAAGAAGGTTTTGGTATTTATTGCATAAACTTTTTTTTGTCATTAACGATGTCCTTGTTCCAACAGGACACAGAATTCCCCGGAGTGGTGGTTCGACCCATTGGCGAGTTTCGCAGTACGGTAGACTACCAGTACCAGCTCTTGAGGTGCAACGTGGACCTTCTGAAAATCATCCAACTGGGACTGTCATTTATGAACGAGGATGGAGACTATCCCCCTGGAACGACGACATGGCAGTTCAATTTCAAATTTAATTTAACGTGGGTCTTAATCCTTGTTATAAAACAGTATAGCCAGTAATGAGATTAAAACTATGCTATGCTTATGTTTTTGGGGTAGGATCTGATGCCTCATTAGAAGGCTCTTGAGTAATAGTCTGTTGTTTCACTGTTTGTTCCATTCTGTTCTTTTGTAAACAGAGAGGATATGTACTCCCAGGACTCGATAGACTTACTTCAGAACTCCGGCCTCCAATTCAAAAAGCACGAGGAAGAGGGGATTGACACACTCTACTTTGCTGAGCTCCTGATGACATCCGGTTTAGTGCTGTGTGAAAATGTCAAGTGGCTCTCCTTTCACAGGTAGGGATGTGTTGCGATGTCAGTGGGTCTAGTATTTTTTTCTGGTAAACAGGATAAACTCTGGGCCCTAGTCATGAACACTCCCAACAGTGCCCTAGTAGTCATTTGCAAAATCAAGTTGTAATGAATCTCCTTGCCGTATTTCTCATTTGCAGCGGGTACGATTTTGGCTACCTGGTGAAGCTATTAACAGACACTCGGCTACCTGAGGAGGAACATGAGTTCTTCCAGATACTCAATCTCTTCTTCCCTGCAATCTATGATGTCAAATATCTGATGAAGAGCTGCAAAAACTTGAAGGTAAAGAGACATTCCTGGTAACTTGCTTATTATGTTATGGTATTTGCAAAACCAATGAACGGACTGTTGGCTGCCAAATGTCTCAACTTTGTTAGCCTGCTGAGCTGAAGCATTAGCTTGATTACCTAATGCAAGTTAAGTCTCAGGCAAGGTTACTCCATCACACAAGCATGGCTCATCAAACCACCTCAGTTAGTCAATGCTGGCCTATAGTGAGGTGTCCACCTTTTAAACAAATATTTTATTTCACCAAAATGTGACTGACATGAAATGTCCTGATTTCCTGAGGCAGAGCATATGTCTCCAGTTAGCTGAATGTCAACTGTGTGTTTGTTCAGGGAGGACTCCAGGAGGTGGCTGACCAGCTGGAATTAAAGAGGATCGGGAGACAACACCAGGCCGGTTCGGATTCGCTGCTCACAGGGATGGCCTTCTTTAGGATGAAAGAGGTACCTATTGTCTACCTTCCATGACAACTAATAGGTGAAAGGACAGATTTAACATTGTACTTAGTGGTCAGGAAGGAAAAGATTGGGAAGTTTGAGAACTAGTCTCGATGAGGACTGGCATCTTGGGAGTTACATGAAACAAGTTGTCTTCTTTTGCAGCTTTTCTTTGAAGACAACATTGATGACGCAAAGTATTGTGGGCGATTGTATGGATTGGGCTCTGGGTCCACTCAAAATCAGAACGGCATCTCAAGCTCTTCCCAAGAGGAAACCAACAACAAGCACTGATCGACCGCGAGGCCATCAAGTGGAAGCCGCACTTGTTTTAACCTATCCAGTAGATGTTTATTTTCTCCCCCCACTCCCAGAATACATGAGATTAATTTCTGTGTCCAGCTTCACCAGCTGCAAAAAGGACATTGGTTACCAGACTCTCCTCTTGAACCCATTTTGTTCTGTCATAGTTGATTTTACTGCAGATTGTCACATTCAAATTCCCTATTGTACCACTATTGAGCCTTTATCACCCAGGACCAGTATTCAGAAACCTTTGTTTATCAGCATTGCAGTAACAACTCTTTTAAAAGCATGGGACCAGCTCTTGTATTGTACTTCGAATAAGAAGTTTAGCATTTGAAAGTGCTCAACAATTCTCTGCACTGCTTTTCAAAACAAACGTTATTTAAACCCAACTGTAGCTCAAGCCTTGGTATCAATCAGAAAACCAGTTCTTTGTTGGATACATGCTTGTAGGGATCGTACCATTTTAAAGTAAAATTTCACTGAAGTTTTAGATGGGTGCCAGGCTGGTCTGAGTATAAATGTGTTAGGGGCACACTGCAGTTCTGTGCAACATTTGCTTTTAATTTGTTCACTGCTCTGTTTAAAAAGATGGTTTGTGGTTGCTATTGTTTTTACAACATGCATTGTTTGAAACAGTTGTATATTAAAAAAAATCTATTTTCAATAGTATTTCCTATTTTGGGCATGCCTTATTGAATCAATTCTGTCCCTGTTGCTGTTTAATTGGGCTACATTGTCACAAAATATTTAGGTGAAATGGTTGCACTGCAGAGCCTTTTTATCGTGCCCATGCTGCCATTTCTTCCTAACCAAGCTTTTGCTATAGCTGTGACAGCCAGACATGCAACCAATTCTCACATGCTCCTAAATATTTTGCTGTGCGACCTGGAATTTTTATTTAGAGCCTTACTAGACATCAGGTCCTATGATCGAGGGATACTCTAACCACGGTAATGTACACAATTGAGTGGGCCTAGGCCCCCCCCAGCAGTGCAAAGACATTGAACTAAAATCCTACTTCTGAATCAATACAAATTTATTTGAAGGCTGGTATTCATATAGTAAATCAGACTTAGCTTAGTGAAAATGTTTATTGATGTGCATTTTACATTGACTTTGTTCAGACTGAATAAAAATAACCATTAAGATAGGAATCGCTGGGCGGCTTTGCGGAGAGAGGAAGTTCCATACTTGCGGATCAAGGCCACTGCTTCATTCTTTAGGTGATCAGGAACAAGATCGGAACTCTTACTCAAATAGAGCAGAACTAAGCAGCACTCCAGAACATCTGGGTATGGATATTTCTGAAATAAAAAAATATTTTAAAGACAATGGCATCAGGAAAAAGTTCAGTAAAAAAGTATGAGGGTGTCTTACTTTGACATGTTCTGGGATGTCAGCCAACTCTTTGTGGTGCTCAGAAACCATGGCAATCAAGCAGGGTAGAGATTCAGTGTCAGCTCTGAAAAACAATCATAACTTACATCAAGTAACAAATTATTGCAGTTGTCTTTATAGTCTAAACAGTTAACTCTAATGTCCAAAGACACAATGAGAATAAATATGCTGTACCCTTGTCCTGCATCAGTGGACTCTTGGCTGTCTGTTGGAGTGGAGCCCTGGGCCGAGGTGGGCTTTTCAGTCTGTCCCTCCCCATGGCTGGCTTTAGTCTCCTGGGTTTGGCTGTGCTGGTGCACCATGGAGGCCAGTCTCTGCTGGATCTTTGCTATAGCCCTCTGTGTGGCCTGGCAGGTTGCGTGGGGCTCAGACAGCAGCACCTGGCAAGCGTTCACACACACTCCCATCTTCACGTCTCCATTCTGAGCACTCACACACCATCCCATCCCATCTCCATTTGGAGTGTCAGTAATGTGGCCGTCTAATCCATTGATGTGGTTCTCGCTGGCTGAGTGCAGTCCATTAGTCATGTCTCTCTGAGCTCCTGCTGTGTTAGTGCTGAGGCTCCACCACATGTGGTAGAGGTCCTGGTAACACACAAACGCCTCCAGGCTCCGAGCTGCAGCCAAGGCCTTCTCATCCGAGGGGTCCACCATCTTTTTGTGTTCTGAGATGGAGTCGATACCTGGCAGAGAAAGAGTAGAATTTATATGAGAATTTCACATTGGTTTAAAGGATGCATTTATTTCATACATTTGAAAGACGAGGACCATACAGCGTAAGTGTCCACACTTCCAGTGATATTGAGTACTGTAGGCACAGATTGCCCTGTTGTCACCAGGCTGTGCACATAAAAAAAAAAGTACAACTGCAGTTAAAGGGTTGGGCCTTTTTTCCTGGAATGGACTAATTCACACAGATTAAAAGTATAACAGTACATTTTATCAAACATGAGGCCTCTTGTGAATGTTATTGATAATCAACTAGGCTTATCATTGTTTAGCTGTTTTACCATTCTTGTTTTCAACACAATTTTGCTGAGATGGGCTAGTACTTTCCAGTAAATGCCATTACAGTAAATCCTTATAGCTTTCTTTTCAGTTCCCTCTCAGACATGGGAAATAAGAGCATATGGATAAGACATGGGTATACATAAAAGTATTGCCAAGACTTGAACAAACAGAACCTCCTATAGTCAGAGACTCAGACATTTCTCTGTGTTCTCCTATTGATGATCCCCCTCTACTGATGTTTTCAATATAGAACACGTAGACAGACTTACAACTCATTTCACGTCACTGCCTCAACTTGCACAAGCAGTACAGGCATGCAGTGGCCAGAACTGGCTTTGAAACAGAAGCCATTGCCAGAAGCTGCAAAGAAATAAGGGACCGATATGAAGATGGGCAGTATTACCTGAACACAGCAAGTGGGATCATATACCAGACCTTCAGTGATATGACCACCACTGGCAGCTGGACACTTGTGGGGCGCATGCACGAGAACAACAATTACGGGAAGTGCGAGGTAGGCAACCGCTGGTCCAGCCAGCAGGGCAGCAACCCTAGGGTTTGGCCGTCATTGTAAATAAGAATGTTAACGGACTTTCTTAGTTAAATAAAATAAAAACAAACCGCCAAGATGGAGAGGGGAACTGGGCCACTTTTGGAACACCAGAGGGCGCAAGCGCCAACAACTTCCAAGAGCCCTGGGTATTATGACACCATGGCTGAGGACATGTCAGTGAAGCAGGTCCCTAACAACTCCTATGGAACACTGGAACCTGGTCTCCATCCTGCTCTACCACACAGAGACACTTCCTCACCCTTCAAAAGGGAAACCAACTCTTCAAGTGTTACCCGGTGATATACAATGTAGGGTCTTGCAACAGAGGACCAGTCCTTCTTATTTACAACCACAGACACACCAGAGACTTTTATGGACCCAAGCCAAGAAATTAGTTTAAACCTGGCGTCATCACATTCAGAGCGATCAATAATGAACGAGCAGCCATGGCCATCTGCTCTGGGATTAAACCAACTGGCTGCAACTCTGAACACTACAGTATTGGAGGAGGTGGACACTTCCCTGGGGCCGCTCCTATACTAGGATGTCCATTGACTGGGATGTCCATGGACACGGCACAGGCTGGAGTGCATCTAAGGAGATCTCTGAAGCTGCCATGCCTCTTCCACCATTAAAATCCATATTAAACATGTTGTTATCAATGCATTATATTACAGTAAAACAATGTTTAATTTACTAACCATTCTGTGCCACCAACTGTATAAGATTGGTTTATGGATTTTGTATAAGACTGAAGAGAATGGCTGTTGTATGAAAAAAAATAATACCTGTTAACATATGTATTGGACATTGCTCTATGGTAGCATTTCTAAATTGAAGGTACTGTACAAATACAGTATATGTGCAAAAAATAATCCATTGTATACATTTATATTCTTATGTGTCAGTGTGTAATCCTTGCCATGGATAATAAAGATGGGTAAACTAAGATGTTGAGTCACCTTGAGGAAACAGCAGCCTACAGGTCTCTGACATCAGCAAGAAGTGACCCGCCTCATTCCCTCTGGCCACGCCCTGCAACAGCTTCTCTAGGGCCGCCCCCCAGTCACCTAGCAACCAGCTCACTGCACCCAGGGTCAGGTCAAGGGACAGCTGGATCAGAAGCTGGATGGGGACAAGAGCATTTACAATGGGTACAGATGAAAACACAGGCAGAGGCACCACTGTCTACAGAGTAGATCTTCTCCTAAATGTCTACAAACTTACAATTTCAGATTAAGATCTGTCAATATCGCTCCATCTCATCAGCAGAATAATTTCACCCCAGCCCAGCCTCTGTCCACTGATGACCTACCTGTTTCATAGGAACGTTAGGTGTTGTCTGAGGATTCTCTATAGCCTTCAGTTGTTGGTGAAGAGCTTTGAGTATCTCTGGGTTGCTGGGGGAGACAGCAAACCCTCTCTCCCACACAGCCCTCAGGGTAGCCAGGAAGCCATCTTGATTCTTACAGGGAGCAGACCAGGGATGGATGGAGGAACAGGTCCAAGTCACTATGTCGGTCCCTGTTAGACTCACAGTGAGCAGCTCAATAGTGCAGTAATGTAACCGGTGGGCCTATAGCAGAGGGGGACAGTATAGATAAAGCATGAAAATCAACACGCAACTCTTATCTGACCATGATCTATAGCTAATCAATGGGACTATATATAGCATCTTCATCTATGAGCATCTTCATCTGTAAGCATCGGCCAGTTCAGGGCAACTTACCAATAGGCTCTCATGTGTGCTGAGGAGTTGCTGTGCTCCCAGCCAATCCTGAGAGGACGCCAGGTCTTTTGCACATCTCAGGGAGAGTGAATAGGACAGGTCGCTTTCGCCAGCGATCCTCGCCAGACTAGCGGCCGTCTTCAGTGAGACAGGGTCGTTTTTCTTGGCGATGACTTTGGCTGCGTCGAAGCTGGAGTCCACGGCGAGATAACTGAGTGATAAATACACAGCGAGTTCCTTTAGCATCAAGTCAGCTATTTCGAGGAACCAGATTTTACTCTACCTGCATTGCACAGTGCACTTTTACACCAAGACGCAGTTTTATTCATGAAAATAGGTAAAGGTTAGTCTTAATTACCATTTAGCAGCAGTAGACAAGTGGCCGTCTTTCTCCAGCACAGCTGCCCATGTGGTGTAGAGCTTCTTGAGCACAGGGTCATCTGGCTGAAGCCTAGCCTTGGCCAGGGCTATGGCCTCCCTGAGAAAGCACAAACATTTCACTCACAGCTTAGAGATTACAATGATCACTCCTATTGATAGGTCAGTCAAAGGTAGCACAATCGAAAATCCTGCCACTTAGAAGTTACTCTAATGGATCCTCCTACAACACTAACTTTTTAATTCTTTATTTCATCATTTATGTGTAAAATAAACAGACGAACGTGTGTGTGTCTGCTGAATGACCTGTAGAGCTGGTGGGACTTGAGGAGGTCGATGGCCTCGTAGACCTTGTTGATGGAGAGAAGATGGGAGGCAGCCTTGAGGAACTGCTCCTGAAGACACAGCTGCTTCACATAGACCTCCACAGTCTTCAGCCACACCTGGTAACCAGCTGAGAGGGTTTCACAAGTGTCATTACACACCTGCATGCATCCATTCATACAGTACTTCACCATGTCAAAGAGCAAGAGAACAAAAAAATTATACTAATCAAAAACTAACTAAATTGACTAGTTGGTTGTTGAATCAGAACAACTTAATATTCGAAATATGCATTCTAAAATGGAATAAATATTAAAGAAATAAAACCATTTTACAATTAAAATTAGTGCCCTTTACCCATAGGTGCAACTGAGAGCAGGTGATCACTCAGCTCTCCTTTCTCAGTGGCCACCTGCAGAGCTCCAGCGATGTCACCTTTCCATAGTCTCAGGTACACCGCAGACTCATAGTGACCTGCCTCCACATGGCCCTCCTCTACAGGATTCAAAGGGACACCACAACATAAGAAGAATGGAAGTGATTTGTCAGTCACCTTTTATCCGCGCACACACACACACGCACAGTGCAGTCGGAAAGTATTCAGTCCCTTTCACTTGATCAACATTTTGTTACGTTACAGCTGTATTCTAAAATGGATTAAAGAAATTTACATCTACACACAACACACCCCACAATGACAAAGCGGAAACAGGTTTAGAAATGTAACAACATTTATTGCAAAAAAAAAATACAGAAATAACTTATTTACATAAATATTCAGCCCCTTTACTCAGTACTTTGTTGAAGCACCTTTGGCAGCGATCACAGCCTTCAGTGTTCTTGGGTATGACGCTACAAGCTTTGTACACCTGTATTTGGGGATCCCATTTTTCTCTGCAGATCCTGGGTAGCGTCGCTGCACAGCTATTTCCAGGTCTCTCCAGAGATGCTCAATTGGATTCAAGTCTTGGCTCTGGCTGGGCCACTGAAGGACATTTAGAGACTTGTCCCGAAGCAACTCATGCATCGTCTTGGCTGTGTTTATTTATTTATTTTATTTAACCAGGTAGGCTAGTTGAGAACAAGTTCTCATTTACAACTGCGACCTGGCCAAAATAAAGCAAAGCAGTTCGACACATACAACAACACAGAGTTACACATGGAATAAACAAACATACAGTCGATTATACAGTAGAAAAAGTCTATCTACAGTGTGTGCAAATTAGGTAAGATAAGGGAGTTAAGGCAACAAATAGGCCATGGTGGCGAAGTAATTACAATATACAAATTAAACACTGGAGGGATAGATATGCAAGTAGAGATACTGGGGTGCAAAGGAGCAAGATATATAAATAACAGTATTGAGGTGAGGTAGTTGGATGGGATATTTACAGATGGGCTATGTATAGGTGCAGTGACAGGTGAGCTGCTCTGACAGCTGGTGCTTAAAGCTAGTGAGGGAGAGATGAGTCTCCAGCTTCAGTGATTTTTGCAGTTCGTTCCAGTCATTGGCAGCAAAGAACTGGAAGGAAAGGCAGCCAAATTAGGAATTGGCTTTGGGGGTGACCAGTGAGATATACCTGCTGGAGCACGTGCTAAGAGTGGGTGCTGCTATGGTGACCAGTGAGCTGAGATAGGGCGGAGCTTTACTTAGCAAAGACTTGTAGATGACATGGAGCAAATGGGTTTGGCGACGAGTTTGAAGCGAGGGCCAGCCAACGAGTGTACAGGTTGCAGTGGTGGGTAGTATATGTGACTTTGGTGACTAAATGGATGGCACTGTGATAGACTGCATCCAATTTGTTGAGTAGACTGTTGGAGGCTATTTTGTAAATTACGTCGCCGAAGTCGAGTATCGGTAGGGTGGTCCGTTTTATGAGGGTATGTTTGGCAGCATGAGTGAAGGATGCTTTGTTGCGAAATAGGAAGCCGATTCTAGATTTAACTTTGGATTGGGGATGCTTAATGTGAGTCTGGAATGAGAGTTTACAGTCTAGCCAGACACCTAGGTATTTGTAGTTGTCAGAACCGTCCAGAGTAGTGATGCTGGATGGACAGGCGGGCAGGTGCATGTAGCGAACGGTTGAAGAGCATGCACTTAGTTTTACTTGCGTTTAAGAGCAGTTGGAGGCCACGGAAGGAGAGTTGTATGGCATTGAAGCTTGTCTGGAGGTTAGTTAACACGGTGTACAAAGAAGGGCCAGAAGTATACAGAATGTTGTCGTCTGCGTAGAGGTGGATCAGAGAATCACCAGCAGCAAGAGCGACATCATTGATGTATACAGAGAAGAGAGTCGGCACGAGAATTGAACCCTCCCCCATAGAGACTGCCAGAGGTCCGGACAACAGGCCCTCCGATTTGACACACTGAACTCTACCTGAGATGTAGTTAGTGAACCAGGCGGGGTAGTAATTTGAGAAACCAAGGCCGTTGAGTCTGCCGATAAGAATGTGGTGGTTGACAGAGTCGAAAGCCTTGGCCAGGTCGATGAATACGGCTGCACAGTAATGTCTCTTATCGATGGCGGTTATGATATCGTTTAGGACCTTGAGCGTGGCTGAGGTGCACCCATGACCAGCTCTGAAAACAGATTGCATAGAGGAGAAGGTACGGTGGGATTCGAAATGGTCGGTGATCTGTTTGTTAACTTTCGTAAACCTTAGAAAGGCAGGGTAGGATAGATATAAGTCTGTAGCAGTTTGGGTCTAGAGTGTTACCCCCTTTGAAGAGGGGGATGACTGTGGCAGCTTTCCAATCTTTGCGAATCTCAGACAATACGAAAGAGAGGTTGAACAGGCTAGTAAATAGGGGTTGCAACAATTTTGCCAGATCATTTTAGAAAGAGAGGGTCCAGATTGTCTAGCCTGGCTGATTTGTAGGGGTCCAGATTTTGCAGCTCTTTCAGAACATCAGCTATCTGGACTTGGGTGAAGGAGAAATGGGGAGGCTTGGGCGAGTTGCTGTGGGGGGTTGCAGGGCAGTTGACTGGGGTAGGGGTAGCCAGGTGTAAAGTATGTCCAGCCGTAGAAAAATGCTTATTGAGATTTTCAACTATAGTGGATTTATCGGTGGTGACAATGTTTCCTAGCCTCAGTGTGCTTAGTATCGTTGTCCTGTTGGAAGATGAATCTTCACCCCAGTCTGACGTCCTGAGTGCTCTGGAGCAGGTTTTCATCAAGGATCTCTCTGTACTTGACTCTGTTCATCTTTGCCTCGGTCCTGGCTAGTATCCTTGTCCCTGAGGCTGAAACACATCCACATAGCATGATGCTTCCATCAACATGCTTCATCGTAGGGATGGTGCCAGGTTTCCTCCAGATATGACGCTTGGCATTCAGGTCAAAGAGTTCAATGTTGGTTTCAACAGACCAGATCATCTTGTTTCTCATGGTCTGAGTTTCTTCAGGTGCCTTTTGGCAAACTCCAAGCAGGCTGTCATGTGCCTTTTACTGAGGAGTGCCTTCCGTCTGGCCACTCTACCATAAAGGACTGATGGGTGAAGTGCTGCAGAGATGGGTGCCCTTCTGGAATGTTCCCCCTTCTCCACAGAGGAACTCTGGAGCTCTATCAGAGTGACGATCGGGTTCTTGGTCACCTCCCTGACCAAGGACCTTCTCCCCTGATTGCTCAGTTTGGCCAGACAGTCAGCTCTAGGAAGAGTCATGGTGTTTCCAAACTTCTTCCATTTAAGAATGATGGAGGGCACTGTGTCCTTGGGGACCTTCAAAGCTGCAGATATTATTTGGTACCCTACCCCAGGTCTGTGCCTCGACACAATCCTAGCTTGGAGCTCTACCGACAATTCCTTCGACCTGATGGCTTGGTTTTTACTCTGACATGTACCGCCAACTGTGGGACGTTATACAGACAGGTGTAACGTAACAAAATGTTCAAGGGAAGGGGTCTGAATATTTTCCAAATGCACTGTATATACAGTAAGGTTTATAGACACCCTTTCAAATGAGGGGAATTGGCCATTTCATCCACACCAGTTGTCCACATACTTTATGGTCATGTAGAGTGTGTGAAATATACACACACATACATATATATATACACACACACACAGTACCAGTCATAAGTTTGGACACCTACTCATTCAAGGGTTTTTCTTTATTTTTACTATTTTCTACATTGTAGAATAATAGTGAACACATCGAAACTATGAAATAACACATATGGAATCAGGTAGTAACCCCCCCCCCAAAAAGTGTTAAATCTAAATATATTTTTCATTTGAGATTCTTCAAAGAAGCCACCCTTTGCCTTGACAGCTTTGGACACTTGGCATTCTCTTAACCAAATTCATGAGGTAGCCACCTGGAATGCATTTCAATTAACAGATGTGCCTTGTTAAAAGTTAATTTGTGAAATGTATGTCCTTCTTAATGCGTTTGAGCCAATCAGTTGTGTTGTGACAAGGTAGGGATGGTATACAGAACATAGCCCTATTTAGTAAAAGACCAAGTCCATATTATGGCAATAACAGCTCAAATAAGCAAAGAGAAATGAAAGTCCATCATTACTTCAAGACATGAAGGTCAGTCACTGTGGAACACTTCAAGAATTTTGTAAGTTTCAAGTGCAGTCGCAAAAACCATCAAGCGCTATGATAAAACTGGCTCTCATGAGGACTGCCACAGGACAGGCAGACCCAGAGTTACCACTGCTGCAGACTTTACCAGCCTAACAAATTGCAGCCCAAATTAATTATTCAGAGTTCAAGTAACCTTCACATCAACTGTTCAGAGGAAACTGCGTGAATCAGGCCTTCATGATCGATCACTGCAAAGAAACCACTACCAAAGGACACCAATAAGAAGAAGAGACTTGCTTGGGCCAAGAAACACGAGAAATGGAAATTAGACCGGTGGAAATCTGTCCTTTGGTCTGATGAGTCTTTGTGAGACGCAGAGTAGGTGAACGAATGATATCCACATGTGTGGTTCCAAACGTGAAGCATGGAAGTGGAGGTGTGATGGTGTGCTTTGCTTTTGGGATTTATTTATTTCCAATTCAAGGCACACAACCAGCATGGCTACCACAGCATTCTGCAGCGATATGCCATCGCATCTGGTTTGCGATTAGTGGAACTATCACTTGTTTTTCAACAGGACAAAGATCCAACACTCCCCCAGGCTGTGTAAGGGCTATTTGACCAAGAAGGAGAGTTATGGAGTGCTGCATCAGATGACCTGGCCTCCAGTCACCCACCTCAACCCAATTGAGATGGTTTGGGATGAGTTGGAACGCAGAGCGAAGGAAAAGCAGCCAACAAGTGCTCAGCATGTGGGAACTCCTTCAAGACTATTGGAAAAGCATTCAAGGTGAAGCTGGTTGAGAGAATGCCAAGAGTATGCAAAGCTGTCATCAATGCAAAGGGTGTCTAATTCGAAGATTCTAAAATTAATTTTGATTAGTTTATAAAAATAATAAAAATAAAAAAGTGGGTTACTTCATGTTATTTCATAGTTTTGATGTCTTCATTCTTATTGTACAATGTAGAATATAGTAAAAATACAGAAAAACCCTGGAATGAGTAGGTTCCCAAACTTTTGACTGGTACTGTATATACACACATACATGTACACACAGACACATAGAGAAAGCATTATAACACATGTATATGTATTATGAAAGTGTTATAATAAGTGCTATTCACTTCTTGGATATAGGGGGCGCTCTTTTAAATTTATGGATAAAAAACGTTCCCGTTTTAAACAAGATATTTTGTCACGAAAAGATGCTCGACTATGCATATAATTGACAGATTTGGAAAGAAAACACTCTGACGTTTCCAAAACTGCAAAGATATTGTCTGTGAGTGCCACAGAACTAATGCTACAGGCGAAACCAAGATGAAATTTCATAGAGGAAGTGCCCCAGATTTTGAATGCGTTGTGTTCCAATGTCTCCTTATATGGCTGTGTATAGGTCACGAATGAGCTTAGACTTTCTGTCATTTCCCCAAGGTGTCGACAGCATTGTGACGTATTTGTAGGCAAATCATTGGAAGATTGACCTTAAGAGACTACATCTACCAGGTGGCCGCTTGGTGTCCTCCGTTGCAATTATTGCGTAATCTCCAGCTGCGTGTATTTTTTGTTTGCTTCGAGGAGAAACACAGGCTGCCACGAATGATTTATCATCTAATAGATATGTGAAAAACACCTTGAGGATTAATTCTAAACAACGTTTGCCAACGGAGCGATTTCTCCTACACAAGTAATCTTTTTGGAAAAACTGAACTTGCTATCTAACTGAGAGTCTCCTCATTGAAAACATCCGAAGTTCTTCAAAGGTAAATGATTTTATTTGAAAGCTTTTCTTGTTTTTGTGAAAATGTTGCCTGCTGAATGCTAGGCTTAATGCTATGCTAGCTATCAATACTCTTACACAAATGCTTGTGTAGCTATGGTTGAAAAGCATATTTTGAAAATCTGAGATGACAGTGTTGTTAACAAAAGGCTAAGCTTGTGAGTGAATATATTTCTTTCATTTCATTCTTTCATTTGCAATTTTCATGAATAGTTAACGTTGCGTTATGGTAATGAGCTTGAGGCTATAATTACGCTCCCGGATACGGGATTACTCGACGCTAGAGGTTAAAGTGTTAAAAAAGTATGTAATCGCTATGAACGTGTAATAACAATCATATAATACAACATAAGTTAGTGTACTCACCCTCCTCTTGGAACATCCTATAGAGGGCATCTCTGTCTGCGAACAGACCCAGTTGGATGTGATCTCCCAGGCCTGGGACACAGTGGGCTGGAGAGGCTGAGGACAGACAGGGATGGACAAAGACAGGGTCAGAGTCAAACGCTGCTCTATGGAGGACAGAAAAAAAATGACCACTTATCTTTCTGGACCATGTCTCATGAATCTAATGATGCAGACTTAAATAAAGACAAATCCGGGTGCTTTTTTTTTTATCCCGGCGCCTACACATGAAAATGTAGTCAGGAAACAATAGTTGAGTACATGTTCATTGTTTTGGTCAGGGTTCCCCAACTGGGGTTTATTTGCCCCCCTATGTTCTGAGCAAAAAAACAGACTAAAAACATCAGGAAATCAGCGCCAAGTGATTTTAATTTAAGAAATCTGTTCCTATATCTATATATATATTCCTACGCATAATAGAGAGACACGTGATCGTATACAAATGTAAGTGAGGTTTGAAATGATTACTTTTTAGTCAAAAATAACTGTTAGGGCTTCTTGCAGTCAATTTGCAGTCTACCACCTATTTGTAATTATGTTCTGGCCTCCGACCCCCAAATAAATCGTCCCACAGTTGAATCTAGCTGATGATCCCTGATATAGGTCCTCAAAAGGTGTAGCTACTGGGATACATGTCTAATCTTGTAGTATAATCCAGATAAGGATGGATTGAGTCTCACCCTCAGAGTGCCTGACTGTTGCCAGGTTGAGACAGTCCTGCTGGAGGTCTTCTCTGGGGCGGTGGTCCATGGAGGTACTGAGGGGCAGCATGGAGCGAGGTTTCCTCTTCTTCAGAGTCACCTCTGGAGGAAAGACAGACCGCAAGAGGGGTTGGAGTGGATGGAGACGGATACTTCCACTTGTCATTTAATAAAGGGCCCTATGTTTTTCTTGGTTAGTTCACGTGGTTAGGAAAAACTCTGTGCCCTATGAACAATTTTCTTCGTGTATTTTGATTCCATACAGTACCTGTTTTCTCCACTTTTTTTATTTCTTTCTTTACAGTGAGTAAGGATTTCCCTCCATTTTGTACTTTCTCCATCACAGGTCTTTCCATCTGATTACTGGATGAAGAGACTAAAATGAAAAGAGTAGTATGTGTGAGCTGTATGACATTGTCATTATTTAAGGATTGTATATGGCAGATGCAATTGAAGGAGATGACTGGATTGAGACAGACTGAATGTAATAGTAGATTGGACATGACTGCAGTGCTACCTGTCACTGAGGAGATGCTAGTGGTCTCGCTCTCCTCCTCCTCCTCCTCGTTGTCAGATGGTCTTTCTCCTGGTGCCGGGGACGCCCCTCCTTTATTCCCATCTCCAATTAGAGACAAGCTCTCCTCCGCCCTTGCTCCTCCTTTCCCAGTTGCCTTCTTCTTCTTCTTGGCCTTTAACTTGGCCTTAACTTGGTCAAATGTCTTTTTCGCTAAGAAGAGAAATACATTTTTACCTTTGTATTATTATTATTAGAACAATATACAATTCATTGCACTCTAAATGTTATGGATCTTTACAATCAAATATATGAAAATGATCAAATGTTGACCATTTACACAACCAGCAACATTCTAAAAAGCAACGTTGTGAATAAAACTAAAAAAAAAAAAAATGTTTTGTTACTTTTGGGGGGCTTGGTGAATTCCTGCTTGGACACAGCCCACTCCTGCACAGTGAAGTCATCTGCTCCCGTCCAGACCAGGTCCGGGTCCACAGGAGACCACTGGACACACAGCAGCCGGCCCCTGTGACCCCTGTAGTTGCACAGCCCCTCCTCCTTCTGCACGTCCCACACCTGGGGACCATATAGATTTAATTTGCTATAAATGGCACAGGTACAGCCAACTAGCACTAGCAAACGCTACCTAGCAACAACAAAAAAGAAACGATACTTGGAGTCCATGTATCGATATAATAAAATCGATCAAAATAATATTGCGACATGCAACTATATCAATTTTCCCCCCATCACTATATAGAACCACATGGAAGAAAACAGTAGGCACTAGTAAAAGGTGTAAAGGCTGGGTCCGTGTAGCTGTCGTTAGGTAAATAACACATTGAGACGGACCTGTGCTGTACCGTCGTAACAGACGGTGACCAGTCTCCCGTCGTGGTGGGGGCTCCAGGCCAGGCCAGTGATCTTGGCTGTGTGACCCGCCAGGCTCCGATACGCCTCGGTCATCACAACGGGAATCTCTGGAGGAGTCTCTGAACAAAGAAAAACAGTGACCACTTCAAAATACTGTGAAATTAACCAGAAATGGCTAACTCCTGCATAGCAAAAACATCTTCCAAGGTCATTAGTTATCATAGCTACCGTTCACAATGAGACCTCCGCTGGCCTACTGCTGTCTCTACATCCCATATTACCCTCACTGCAACATACCTTGAGATATGCACACTTGTCTTTCACACAGATCAGACAACATATCAATAGAATATTTAAGTTAAACACTCAGATCTCAAAATAAGATTCAGCTCTTAGAATACACCCCTGGGGAACTCTCTTCACCTATGACAGTGCGGAGGTCGTGGACATAGACCAAGGCGTTGCTGGACCCAGAGGCCAGGAGGTACTGCAGCTCGGGCAGGGAACTGTGGTCATGGTGCCAGCGCAGCACGTTGATGATCTTATGGTGCTGCTGGATGGTACACAGCAGCTTGAGAGTCGGAGCCTGGTATACCTCTACAGACCTGAAAGAGACAAAGCCAGGAAATATAGTTAGCCCCATATCATTTCAAGCACTTTGTGACCTCCTGTAAATGAATACATAAATAAAATCTACCACATTACAGTAAATGCATCATTACAGCTGTTGTCTTATTTTAGATAGGCACTCAATCATTCTAGACGACAGTTGGTTCCAGGCAATTCTCCAGGCCAATATACACAGTTTAAGGGAATGAGAGGACTCACCCGTCCTCATTGCCGATGGCCACAACTTTACCATCTGGTTTCCAGCTGAGATCTGTGTGGGGTGACAGCTTGTGCTGCAGAAAAGAGAACATGACCTTCAAAACCTATTCAAATTACCAACATTATATTCAATTGCACATCGCCACATGCAGTGATTGGGTAAAATACTTAAGGAATTAAGTAGAGGATTTTGCTGAAAAGGAAATGCATAAATATAGATAGCCTTTCCATCTCACCTTGATGCTGTTGGTGTCCTTGATGACCCTGTCAATGTCTGTGGCCTCTCCCGCCAGTTTCCAGGGGTCATGCTGTAGGATGATGCCCTCTCCAGCACAGCTATACAGGCTGTAGGACAGACGGTCTCCTGTTCCACCTGGATGACACGCTGACTGTTATACACTGTTCCAGCACCCCCTTGTCTTACTTATTCACACACAATCATACTCATCCAGCGTATAGTATGGTATATTATCTGATGGTTGCAGAGTCTGACAACACTAATCAGTTATTGATAACCCTCAAGACGTCACATCTCAATCTCAATGTCCACATGACATTCTGGAGCCTTTCCAGCAGAAAGTGTCTAAACAAATTAACAGGTCTTTGTTGGTTTAGAAACCATCAGCAGATCTTTCTCACAGGAGCAATTATGTTTACTGCTTCAAAAGACTGAATGACTGATACGGTAATCAAAATGTCATCTGCCGGCAGCTGGTAAAATGTACGTTCCACCATCTTCATTTCCCAATGAATGGCTCAGGGAGAGAGACAATTGTTTTCGCAACTCCTTGAATTATGGAGTATATTTTAAAAAGTGTCAAGAGATGCATGCTTTCTGCTGACTCATGGCTTTGGCACAACGTCCACTCAGAGAAGTTGCTGGGTTAGAGGGTGCTCAGCATACAGTACACACACACTTACACTTATTAAGAGCTTACCAAATGACAGAGGAGGGACTGGGGGTCCCCAGGCTAATGTGTACACAGTCTTTTTGTGATAAGTGCTGGATACCTGAGGCGGTCTGGAAACAACACAATAAAGACCTTTCATTAACGCCATAACAGACATGAAATGTCATTATCTTGGTGAGAAGTGTTGATAATCACTAACAGTATGGATTTGATTAAACCGCCAACATACAGTATCTCAGATACTAGAGTTAAGAGAAAGTTGTAGATGAAGAGTTTTACTTGTTAGAGAAAGCATCGTAAATGCCAACTTTGCCGTCATCGGTTCCAAAAGCTAAGGATCCTTCTTTTGTTGGATGCCAGGACAACTGTAATGAACAAAGACTTGTCAAACACACACACGCTAGCCATATTCAGTTTTACCATAAACCATTAGTCAATAACTGATATCAATAAGCCCTAAGAGTCTCTTACCGCTGTGACTTTGGACTTGATGCCCTGCCAGAAGGTCTTGGTGTCGTACTTGTTCTGGATTGAGAGGGTGCTCCAAACGCGGATCATGCCGTCTCCCACCCCCAGGGCCAAGCAGCCCGTACCCACAGGAGAGAAGGCCAGGGTGTACACAAACCCCCCCAGGGTGGGAAGGGTCCAGCAGCAGTCCAACGACGACAGATCCCAGCATTTTATCTGGAATAATGATAAGCGAATTTGTGAGAAATTCTGTAATCACTCTCGGCACATATGCACGCTAAGTACTGCTCATAAACCGCATGTTTGATTGACCACTTATAGGGCCCAATTTCACACCATACTCAAAGTGTCACTGTTGTCAATAGACAGTCAGTAAATTGCTTGCTAAAGCTACATCGAGAGGGTTTAACCCTCATCTCACCTCTCTGTCCATTGAGGTGCTGAGCAGGAGCTCTCTGTTGTCCTGAACACACACTGAGCTCATGTTGAACACAATCCTGCTGTGGTTCTGGCCCTCTGAGGATGCTCCTAACAGGCTCCACTTCTGCTTGCCTCCCTTGGTGAGGTCCCACAAGATCAGCTCACCCCTTCACATACAGGGGGATGTTAGTACAGTCTGGGCAAAACGAATGATCAAAAGAATTAAGTATTAGCGAGTTACCGACTAAAACATATTTATCACAATTAACTGTACCATCCTCAATTATGTTTTTATAGTTCATACCCAAAGCAGCTTGACACGACTTGCGTTGGCTTCCCCTTGGGCCAGTGCACAGTGAGCCAGAGTCTCTCCTTGACCGCAGGATCCACCCCTGTCCCTCGTCTCTTCAGGAACGGTAGCTTCATGGTCATCACACCTGACAGAGAGAGACATAATCATCGTTAACTCCAAGAGATGGGACCCTCTTAAAGAGCATACTGCACAAACTCTCAATAGTAGTATGATACGCAGATAGAGCTATGGAGGATGCAGGTTGTTAACTCAGTTAGGATATCATCTCACCTTTGCCCTTCAGCGTGCTCCAGATTCTTATGGTTTGGTCCTTGCTCCCAGATGCAAGATAACATCCCTTTTCTTTGCCCTCGGTCATCCCATTGGTCGTTTCTGAAAATATAATTTTAATTATACGTAACAAATTAAAGTGATTTACATAAAATAATAATAAAACAGTAATAACAAAGAAGCAAAAAGACAAGAGAAAGGACAATGAAAAAGAAAAGCTAATTAAACTCATACATTAAAAGAAACTGAAATCCTGATCTCCTATGGCAGACCATTCAAAAGTCTAGGGGCCCTAAAGGGCAAAAGCTCCCTGTTTTCAACCTAGACTTTGGAATAGTCTGCCAGAGATGATCAGGATTTCAGTGTCTTTTAATGTATGAGTGCCAGTGCCTTGCCAGAGGATCTCCGGCTGCTTCCTGATTCGTAGGGAGATAAAAGATCCGATATAGGATGAGGCTAAAACAAGCCTTAAACGTGTAGTACAATTTTCTATTATTTTCAAAGTGACAGGTAGGTAGCCAGCTAAGAGAAGCTAAAATAGGTGTGATATGGTAATGGCTACACTTCCTAGTGCTTCTTAAAAGCCAAGCTGCATTTTGAACTTACTATAGACAGAGTGATTTCTGACTGAGTTACAGTAATATAGGTGTGAGGAAATAAAAGCATGCATAACTTTCTCCAGATCAGTGACTGAAATAAAATACTTGACTTTAACTATATTTGTTAGATGAGCAGGACTGGACAACCTTCTTCACATGCAGCTCGAGGTTTAGGTCAGGGTAAAAAAAAAGACACCAAGGTTTCTGGCCTTAGGCTTTACATTGGTGGACAAAGGGGTAAAACGTATCTTAAAAACATTGATGACTAAAAATAGATAGTTCTCTCATCATGCCACTTGTCACTGACTGAATACATTTAGGATGGCTCGGCACAGCATCTTTCATAACACACCACCTGTGTTGTCGTCTACTCTGCTGTAAAGCACCTCCTCATTGGGTAGTGGAGCCCAGGCCAGGGCGTGGATCTCGTCGTCATGGCCACGGAGACGATGCACCACCTCACCTTTCTTACTGACGTCAATCAGCACAATCATGCCATCTTTGTACCTAAGAGAGATTAAGATACATAACCATATGTAATGTTTTCCTGGGAAGTAATTTGTCACTGGTATTTGCTGTTCGTGATGCATATCGATGGATGCTGTGAAATGTACTAGGGCTGACCCCAATTATTTAACGGGTCGATAGGCTGTTGGTCACCCTAGAATTTTTTATTTATTTTTATTTTTTATTTTATTACTTCAACCTAGATTTTTGTTGTTGTTGTCGAGCAGTAGAAAATATCATTATATATTAGTTTTTAATGGCACACGAGACACCCATCTTATTGACGCCCATCTCAGGGATCTAATCCATTGCGGAGGCTGTGGGATGGGACAGTCCAAGAAGGGGAATGTGGCTGCACAAGGCACATCTCTCTCCAGAATGCACTTTCCAGCCATTGTGCACATTCATTGTTTCATAACTTCATTGTGTGAACTGTTTGCGTTTGATTGTTAGTGTACATCAATTCCCCATTACATATATTGCCAGTAGTATATTTACCGTTAATTCCTAATCTACAATGTTTGTTTGGTTACTGTAATGTCTGTTAATGCATTAAATATATTATTACTCCAGTATTTTACTGTTCTCATTGTCAGAGTGGATACATTGTTTGCAGAGCGCACAACCTATGCTACACAAGAAACACATTTTGGTTAATTTTATTCCATTCATGAGTTTTGTAAATTTAGTCAGTCTTTTGTTTGGAGCGCTCCTGTCAATGTTGAGTAAGGACGCGCACCTGATTACGCTTTGAAGTAGGCCTATAGGCTACCTGGCCGGTGCACAAATGTAGGAATATAAATGTGCCGATTTGGGGATCTGAACATATTTCTGATTGCAAGGAGCTTCAGGCCGGAGCCAAGTTAATAGTTGATACAATATTTGAAGTTCGTTGCAGACATGCCATGCCAATGTGACTTATAGGATATTTATATTTCAACTCAAGATATTTTCTACCTGCAGGCTGGAATGTTTTTCTTTGTTAGCTTTATAGGCTTTTTTTTTTTTACATAGTTGGCAATGGGAGTTACTTTTTGGGTTTGTATAATATTCATCGAATTTTGATTAACCACATGACAATGATGTTGAAATACCGAAGACGTTATTATAAATTCAATGAAACTGTTATAAAATATGCATAAGAAAACCATAACTGGCACACAGATCGATAGAAATTGTAAGATAAATTGGCATTCCACATGAGAAAGTTTGCAGACTTCTCGTGTAGCCTATTGCCAGCAACTTCAGGAGAGTAACGACAGAATTTGGGAAAGCCAGTAGGAGTGGGAGGATGGTCGGGACATGTTACATTTTCTTCTTCTTCTGTTTATCTTGATCTCTAGCTCCCCTTTGAGTAATTTGTGTCTTATTTCATCAAACAGTGAGCTTAAAGCATCAGACAGCTCATTGCATATATTGTTTATTTTATTAAAACACATAGGGTGTATATTTACATGGAAAAATACACGTTTTGAGCAGACGACTTTCGGTCGACCAAGATTTTTTTTTTGTCGTGGACAGCCCTAAAATGTACACTTCTCAGCATAAGCAATTGTTGTGCATGCATGCACCACTAGAGGTTAAATATCATACCCCACAGCAACATAGTGCCAGTTGTGAGGGGAGCAGGACAGGCAGAAGATATTCCTTGGTTCGGGGAAGAAGCTTTGAGATTCACCAGTGTTGTACTGGTAGCAGACCACAATGCCCTTCTCATCCCCTGACACCACAAGGTTCTTTTCCCCAGGGGACCAGTGGAGGGCTGTGATGGTGTTCTGTACACATAATAGACTTAGATACATTTTCTCATAGAAAAAGTTTTTCAAAGTATTGTATCTTAAACCTGGGAGTGAGAGACAAGATGGAATCAACACTATTCAAAAAGGTCTCAGAGTGGAACTTACCTGGTGAGTTTTATGCTCCTTTACCAGGACCTTCTCATTTGTGTCCCAGAATTTAACAGTCCCATCATCAGAAGTACTGGCACAATTATGGCTTTGGCCGGGATGCTGGCAGAATGAGAAGCCAGACACTCTCTCTCTGTGGCCAACCAGTTCACCTGAAAGCAAGACAAATTATAATTAGCCATGTTTATTTGATACATGTCCACTGACTGACTTCTAGAACACACAATGGCTAACATAAGAATAATAGGGTACTTACCAACAACTGTAGAGGATGATGCTGTAACGTCAACCAAATATATGGTGTTTTTAGCTCCAAACGCCAATATACCCTTGTCATTCGTGTCACTGCATCGCGAAGAGTACCAGTTTGGAGAGGCTGGAAGAAGTCTCTCGTGCATTGTGAAAGGAGTAATCGACATTCAGAATCTAAATTGATATACAGTAAATCAAAATCTATTCACATCACTCGGGAATAAAGAACTATTCAAAAGCACATGTCTTATTCAAGTGGAGCGTTCATGCTGCATCATAAACAGAACGAAAGCCGTATGATTGACCCAATTGTCGTAAAGAGTACGGAACCAGAGAAGGGTTAAACTATGTCAGTATGCTTGCCTTTTTTTCCTTCGCATTTGATAAATACATTTTGTCTTATCAGCTCATATTTGTATATTATGCATTTTAATAATTGACTGTATATGAAGATTTTAACAATGATAAAACGAAACCACAACAAGAACAGTACAGTATGAAGATAGGCTAAACGCGAGCTGTGTTCGAATACTTATACTAACTGCACTAACCATACTATTTGCGACGTATTTGAGTATGTAGTATGCTTATTGGTTATATCATGGATATCGTACTAAATACGCCAACATACGAAATATTCAAGCAGTGCACACTATGTACGTGCTTTTAGGGCCATAATGCTAATTCTTCAGAGAAGGGCGTGACTTCACAACGGTTTCAGATTTCAAGAAAATTGTGGAATATATGCAGCCGAAGTCCGACGATATCAGATACAATTTCATTGCTGACAATTATGACAAATGTTAAGAAATGTAGAGCATTGTAATAAAGTATTTACTTTTCAAATATATTACGTTGGCTGACGTGTTAGCTACGCTATCCTTACGAATTGTAGCATATCATTAAAGCAGTACTATTGTTGTCTCTACCTTCTTGCCATTGTGCTGTTGTCTGTGCGCAACCATGTTTGTACCGTTTTGTGTTGCTACCGTGTTATGTTGTCGTTTTAGGTCCCTCTTGTCGTGACGTTTGTATTGTCCTATATTTTAATTTAAAGCATTTTAAATCCCAGCCCCCATCCCCGCAGGAGGCATTTGTCTTTTGGTAGGCCGTCATTGTAAGTAAGAATTTGTTCTCAACTGACTTGCCTAGTTAAATAAAAAGTAAAACTTGGGGCTCCCGAGTGATGTTAGCTAGTACCAATACATCGAACTTGCCAGTATATTAACTATATGTCATTCTTAGCTAAGAGTTATAGTCTTTGTGCGTTCGCGATGGTCATTGTTAATTCGAGAGCGCAATAACGGATTAATTTACGAACACTCGACACCAGTTGAATATGGCCAGTGTCACCTGTTGTATTCGGCACGTGACAAATATAATTTGAAATATGGTAGAGGAAGCCCACTGGCCTAAAGTGGGAGAAGATGGAAAGCGATAGATTTGGGCCGACATTCTGGAAATGTTCTCATCATTAAACATTTGATTCCAATACAGTTTGTTGTTTCCAGAGTGGGCTACGTTTTGAAGACTTGACCCTTTGCAAACGCTCCCCTATGAAATATGCAAATGAATGCTAGAACGCACCAGTGGGATTTCTCTTGCTTGGCTCTGCCCACCTCCTTGCTTGTTCTGCCCACTATGACTAATTTGTTCCCATTGGAAAAGTATTTGGTTTTAGCGGTCATTTGGTTTTATCTTCATACTGTATATCTTCATACTGTTAGAGTTGCGTAAATTCGAATCTGGTATCAGGATAAATATAACAATGAGTCACCGATTTTATTCTATGTATTTTTTATTAGCTAAGTAATAAATGGCAAATGCAACTTTCGTATATAGGGGCTCACTGTAATGCCACGCAGGGCAGAACAGAGAACTGACAAGTTGTATGTAAAACAGTGTTCTTATACTGTGATAGACATTGTCCCAACCCGTCTGTTGGCCTATCACAGTAGAGACTGGGCGTGGTTTAAACTTGCTCAGCCTATCGCAGGCGCTCAGGCGGGTCCCCGCCTCTTGGCGCTTCTTGGAGTCCTCCCTCCGTCGATGTATAGATTCCTACTGTTCTGGTATCACCCCCTAGTTATAACAGTTGCTCAGTTCCTGCTATTGTGTTGTTCAGTATTTTTCCATCTCAGTTAAACCTCGTGTTGACCATCCCTCCCTATCACAACTTTGTAAGATACAGCAAGTCACACCATGTGCTCAATATTGTTACATACAAACACAAGGACAAAGCATCTGCTGTTATCTACAGTTTTGCAACATGCAGGTCACACCATGGACACTGTGTTAACAACCCTCCAGGCAAGCTTCAATGCCATACAACTCTCCTTCCGTGGCCTCCAATTGCTCTTAAATACAAGTAAAACTAAATGCATGCTCTTCAACCGATCGCTACCTGCACCTACCCGCCTGTCCAACATCACTACTCTGGACGGCTCTGACTTAGAATACGTGGACAACTACAAATACTTAGGTGTCTGGTTAGACTGTAAACTCTCCTTCCAGACCCATATCAAACATCTCCAATCCAAAGTTAAATCTAGAATTGGCTTCCTATTTCGCAACAAAGCATCCTTCACTCATGCTGCCAAACATACCCTTGTAAAACTGACCATCCTACCAATCCTCGACTTTGGCGATGTCATTTACAAAATAGCCTCCAATACCCTACTCAACAAATTGGATGCAGTCTATCACAGTGCAATCCGTTTTGTCACCAAAGCCCCATATACTACCCACCATTGCGACCTGTACGCTCTCATTGGCTGGCCCTCGCTTCATACTCGTCGCCAAACCCACTGGCTCCATGTCATCTACAAGACCCTGCTAGGTAAAGTCCCCCCTTATCTCAGCTCGCTGGTCACCATAGCATCTCCCACCTGTAGCACACGCTCCAGCAGGTATATCTCTCTAGTCACCCCCAAAAATTCTTTCTCTCCTTCCAGTTCTCTGCTGCCAATGACTGGAACGAACTACAAAAATCTCTGAAACTGGAAACACTTATCTCCCTCACTAGCTTTAAGCACCAACTGTCAGAGCAGCTCACAGATTACTGCACCTGTACATAGCCCACCTATAATTTAGCCCAAACAACTACCTCTTTCCCAACTGTATTTAATTATTATTTATTTATTTATTTGCTCCTTTGCACCCCATTATTTTTATTTCTACTTTGCACATTCTTCCATTGCAAAACTACCATTCGTGTTTTACTTGCTATATTGTATTTACTTTGCCACCATGGCCTTTTTGCCTTTACCTCCCTTCTCACCTCATTTGCTCACATTGTATATAGACTTGTTTATACTGTATTATTGACTGTATGTTTGTTTTACTCCATGTGTAACTCTGTGTCGTTGTATCTGTCAAACTGCTTTGCTTTATCTTGGCCAGGTCGCAATTGTAAATGAGAACTTGTTCTCAACTTGCCTACCTGGTTAAATAAAGGTACAACATTTACACAAAAAAAATGTTAATCAGTTCTTGTCACACACACACACAAACAGGCAAGTAGCAAGCAGTTGTTTAATCTCATAATGATGCTCCAGTGCACAAATGCAGACACCTCACACAGCCAACATCAGATAATATTTAATCATATATATGCTAATATCTATAATGTAAAATACAGGATCCCACAATACTGTACTGTCTTTGACGAGAAGTGCCCACTGATGCCAATTTAGCAATTCTGTTGGTAGATTTTAGCAATTCTGTTGCTAGATTTAGCAACTTTTCAGACTACCCTGGCAACTTTTTTTATCCAAACAGCACCTAACAACAAATGTATCTATTTAAAAGTGACTGAAACGCTAAAATGCATGCATTTCCCCTCTAAATGTATCTGTCATACACTCAGTCACAACACACGTGCCTGGCTGCAAAAGTGCATTGTGAGTGATGTCAGCAGCAGGCTCTCAGCTCGTGCACAGGCAGCAGCAGGCCAGCAGCAATTCCAGCAAATTGCAAATCATTGTTCGCGGACTGCAGCAGCAGTAGCACTGGTTCGAGGAGCCAAACCCAATGAATATAGTTGGTCACGAATGTTTGATCTTGAACAGAACTTACAACATCAATCAACATGTCTCAATAAAAATTGTACAGCCAGAAGTACAGAAAAGAGTGGGAGTCTGTACCTGAACAAATGTCAAATCATATTTTTTGCCGAGATGGCCATTCATATTTTATTTTATTTTATTTTATTAACAACAAATCAATACATAAAGCACATGAGGGAACACAAGCATACATAGATTACAAACAATGGACAATCGAGCTAGGGTGTACAATATCACATTACAATTACACAAGGACCTTAAGGGACATGCATATACTTACAATTCTAACAGCTTTTTTGTTAGAGCATTTAACCGTCTTAAAATACAGTTCAATTTCTTTTGTAGGGTACGAAAATGTGGTTTTCTGTTTGTAAATTTACATTTGTGTATTTGACATTTGGCCAAAAGAATAATTAAATTAATTACATAAAAATGTTTCAGCTTATTTCTATTGTATGTAAAGAATCCAAACAGTACATCTCTCCACAATAGTGTAGAATCTTCATAAATGTGTTCAATTATAAACCTACTGATGTCTTGCCACAGTTTTATTACATGCATACAATGCCAAAAAAGATGCAACACTGTTTCTGGGTGGTCATTACAAAAGGAGTAATTTGAGTTGATGTTTTCCTTAAACTTCTTCATATAGTGGTTGGCAAGATAATATTTATAAAACTTCCTTAATTTTGTTAACAAGTAGGTATGTGTGTGGCATCATCCAAACTTTTTTCCAACAGATATTATCAATAAATCCATTCCAATAAGGCATGACATAAGAATTGTATCGCTCTGTTGTTGAATGGACCAGAAGAGAAACAAATCTTTCCTACTGATGAGTCAACAGGGTCAATAGAAGGTAGGCTCTGAGGGTCAGGTCTTGACACATTCCTGAATAACATAGCAACACCTGAGGGAATGGCATCTAAAACAATTGGTGTTACAGGTGTTACAGGGACCTTGTAAAGTGATAAGAATTCTTTATAACTGAGTAAAAGACCCTCTGCATTTACCAGTTGGCTCACCAATAGGATATTATTTCGGAACCAATATTCTAAAAACAAAGAGGTATTTTTATACAATATATCCCAATTATTCCATATATAATATCTGTGTGGAGAAAAATTGTGTTTATAAATTAAGGACCATGACAAGAAAACCTGACGATGAAAAGCAGAAAGTTTCATTGGAACTTTGTCAATATTATAATTGCAAAACAACATGAAGGAATAACATTCCAGATAGAAGTGGGTCTTCTTAGGAATTGTTTTATCCAATTGATCTTAAAAGTATTATTTAAAGTAGTAAAGCTAGAAAATTCAGTCCACCATTCTCATAAGTGTTCATTACAACAGTTTTCCTAATGTAATGGGTACGGTTTCTCCAAAGAAAGTTGAAAAGCATCTGGTCTATCTCCTTGCTTATTTTACTGTCAAGATATAAAGATAGAGCACCATATGTTAGTCTAGAGATACCTTCAGCCTTGGTTATTAGGACTCTACCTTTTAAAGATAAGTCCCTCTGTAGCCATTGATTTAGTTTCTTCTGGGTTTTTTTAATAAGAGGGTTAAAATTTAGTAAACCTCTAGACTGATCCTTTAATGGTTATGCCTAAATATGTAAGTTCTTCTTTTACTGGAATACCATAATATGAAGGTGTCACACAATCTTTGACAGCTATGAGTCCACATTTATTAATGTTAAGATATAGACCAGACGCTTTGGAAAAGGATTGTAATCACATTGATCGATATGGGAATTTGGTTAGCGTCTTTCAGAAAACGAGTAGTATCGACAGCCAGCTGGCTTATAATAATTTCTTTACCAGCTATGGAAATACCTTGTACAGGACTATTTAAAGAATTTGCAAGAAGTTGGGTGATTAATAAAAATAGGTACGGAGAGATAGTACAACCTTGCCTAATTCCTCTCTTTAACTCAAATCTAGGTGAGGTGCCATATTTCAATTTGATAGAGCTGTTACCATTTGCATAGAGAGTCTTAATAGCCTTACAGAAAAAATCCCCAAAGCCAAGTCTCTCAAGGGAGTGGAAGAGAAACTGATGCTCTACTGTGTCAAATGCTTTATAAAAATCTAAAAATAATATGAAGCTATCCTCAGTTATTAGGTCTGAGTAGTCAAGTGTGTCTAATACTAGTCTGACATTGTTAGAAATATGTCTGTGCCAGACTGTTTCATCAATGATTGCATCCAGGACTTCTTTAATTATTTTTGCAAGTAGTAAGGCTAATATCTTATAGTCATTATAAAGAAGACAAATTGGACGCCAGTTATCGATGAGCAGCACTTCTTTTTTAGGCTAAGGTATCAGTGTTATTAACCCCTGACTCATTGTAGAAGGGAGAACATTGTTTTTAATACTCTCTAAAAATACTTCAAATAGGAAGGGAGCTACTTGTTCAGAAAATAATTTGTAAAATTCTGATGTAATCCATCAACACCTGGTGATTTATTGTTCTTTAGATGTTTGATAGACTCTATAATCTCTTCAACTTTGATGGGTTCATCACACTGTTTAGATTCTATATCACTGATAGAGTGAACATTATTCAGTGAGTTAAAAAACATATATGTGGATTCCTGACAGTACGTAGAGCTATACAATTTTCTGTAAAAATTGCTACAGTATTTAGCGATACATTTTTGGTCATCTGTAATAACACCATCAATGTTTAACTTATTATTTTTAGAGTGAAATTTCTCAAGTCTAAAGAAATAGGATGAATTCTGTTCTCCCTCCTCAATCCATTTTTTCCTAGATCTAATACAGGCTCCTTCTGCTTTTAAAGGGAAGTTATCTTAATGATCACCGTTTCCTCCTCAGCTCTTCTGGTCTTAGCAAGATTACTACCATATTTTCTAAGGTATTTGGACACCTCAAATTTAAAGAGCTCCCAGTTCTTGCAATACATTTTTCTTCACAAGCCCTTTCCCAAAAGTGTGAGAGCAGATCTTTAACCTCAAATTTAACTATATCATTATTTAATAATGAGCTATTTAGCTTCCAGTAGGATGCTCTACCAAGGTTCGTATCAGGGGTAAATATTCTGATATCTATGTAAATAGCCCTATAGTCTGTGAGGGGAGTAGTACAAATATTTGTAGTAACACACTCACTATCAATACATTTGGATATAAGCCAAAAATCTATTCTGGATTGTCTGGAACCTGTTTTGTTACTCCAAGTGAATGATCTTTCGGCCGGAAACCTCTCTCTCCATATATCAGTAAGATCAAACTTTTCCATAAAAAGTATTAAACCCAAATTCTGATTGGTTGGCCTACCTGGGGGCCACCTATCAGTTGAATTATCTATTGTAATGTTAAAAAGGGTTCTTGTAGTAAGAGAGACTAAAAACCCTCTTTAGTGTAATCAGGAACTATTCTGAGAAATAAAACAAATAATAATTTAAATAAAAGGGTACCTACTATTTTAAGTACATATGAAAACTGATCATAAAATAATTGAATAAAAAATGTTTTACATATAAACGTTCCTAAGACCTTTTTTGGAAATAAGTATTAATAACTAAATAGAGCAATAACCGTGTAAAGTCAGAGCAGACCTGTATGCCCTTTAAAACAGTATCTTAGTTACTGTATACATACAAAATAAATACAGCTTTCAATCTTCTTCGTAAGTTTGTAAACAAAATAGGTCTTCTGGTCATACAAGAATAAAATAAAAATTGAAATACCTGAGTATTGCTGAAAAATAGTCACCTGATGCTTGTTAGGTAAACAACATAAGGAAAATGAGAATACCATGGCTGAAACCATCAACCTGTTCCTTCTGGTGAGATTTTAGGGAGGAATATGGATTTCTGAACTGTTGATGAAGCCTCGTCCTCCGACGAAGTAAGCATCCTTCCCCTCATTTCGAGCTATCGTTGGCCACAACTTGTTCCTTCTTTCTAAGTCTTCCGGGCTGAGATGCTCAGCGAAACGCATACCATGGCTCTGAAGGAAGGCGTTCTTCCTAGCAGCTTTCCAGACAGCATCCCTGTAGAATCTGGCAGTGAATAGGATGATGATACCCCTGGGTCTTGAATCGTTTTGCTGTTGCTTCTTGCCGAGGCGATGCACAACGTTGATGGTATCACCAACTTTGTTCTTCTCTGCAGGCAAAACTTCTTGGCAGATACGGATAGCCTCTCCTCGCACATCTTCATTCTCCACCTCTGGCAAGCCGTAGAGTCTCAGGTTCCATTTTCTTGTGTATTGTTCCAGATCAGTGAGACGTCTATGGTAGACATAGTTTTTCTTTCCCACCCTTACCACATTTTTTTCAACTTTTGCCACTCTCGTTTTCACATCCTTGATTTCACCACATACAAACTCCACAGTCTTTTTCAAGCCTTCGATAACCATGGTGTTCGTGCCTACCATGTTCTCAATTTCGTCACACCTGGAGTTGATGAGTAAGGAGAGGGTAGCCACGATGTCAGAGTTCATGTTAGGTTTTTTGGAGGGTGGAGGTTTGCACGGAGTAACCGGTAAAGAGGGGAATTCGTCATCGTCATCTTCAACAGCATTCGAAAGCATGATATTATCCATAGGCCAAGCGTAGTCTATAAGCACGTTTCTCTCTTGTTGATTAGCAATAGAACGGCTAACTTCTTCCTTTCTTTTTTTGTCACGACTTTGCATGGACATGCCGAAGTAAATGATCCAATTATCATTCCAGTCACGGGAAAGGTCTTATATTTTGAACAAATAAAAATGGTAATGACTGTAAACTTTTTTTTTTCACAATCTTTCTGAAGTTTGGTAAGGAGCTAAAAAGAGTCTGTTCAAGCCGCCATCTTGGCACCTTTTCCAGTCAATTTGAGTAATGTTATTGTGTATTCTACGTAATGACGTAGTTTTACGTTATTACGCAATGACATCACAATGTCATTTAGCAACTTTTAGCAACAAATCAACCTGCCTCTAGCAAAATTAGCTGGCAACACTGCACCCCATACAGAACCAATCAGTTGATATAATCGAGAACTATAGTATCATCATAAATCACGCGATGTGAATCAGACAGAGGGGTGCCAGGTTCAAAACAACGTTTCATATGGTAATTTCCAAGTAGGCAAAATGTCAACCACAGCTTTTATTACACCCCATATAAGTTGGTGGCGGTAATAACCATTTTTATTTTACTGTAACTAAAACTAGAATAACGTTTTATGTCGTCGTCAAATGTACGTAATCTGATTATTTTTTTAACTGATTTACAAAGCTAATGTAAAGGATTTTATTTTTTTAAAGTATTTTTACCTCGGGATAGCCCGATAATATGAACTGGGGAGAACTTTTTTTTTGTGCAATTTGATCTGAATTTATAGTCGTTTTCATTAATACACTTTCTGGTGTGGATTTAAACTCCTAGCCAATGCTTACACCGTTCATCTAATTTTTTAATAATGACAGGGTGTGTTCAAGTGCACACTTCTGAAAAGGGGTGGAGAATTAGGATGTTGCCTACAGTACATTCAGAAAGTATTCAGACCCCTTGAGTTTTTCCACATTTTGTTACATTACAGTCTTATTCTAAAATGGATTAAGTTGATTACACACTAGACCCCAGCAAAAACAGATTTTTATACATTTTTGCAAATGAAAAAAATATATCACATTTACATAAGTATTCAGACCCTTTACTCAGTACATTGTTGAAGCACCTTTGGCAGTGATTACAGCCCCGAGTCTTCTTGGGTATGACGCTACAAGCTTGGTACACCTGTATTTAGGGAGTTTCTCCCATTATTCTCTGCAGATCCTCTCAAGCTCTCAAGTCAGGTTGGATGGAGAGCTTCGCTGCACAGGTCTCTCTAGAGATGTTTCACGTCTTTCCAGAGATGTTCGATCAGGTTCAAGTCCGGCTCTGGTTGTGCCACTCAAGGACAGAGACTTGAAAATCGAAGAGGTCTGAATACTTTCCGAATGCACTGTATGTTCCTCAACATGAAGGTGCTCTTGATCACTCGCTTTAAGAAATTAAATGACTGGTATAGGTTTTATGGTGGAAAATCCCCCTATCCTTTGTTTACGCCAATCAAATGAGATGACAATTGGGATGAAAGGAACAGATAGACAAAGTCATGACCTAATGTGGCTTATGTAGATAGATTAGGCCAGTGGTTCCCAACCAGGAATCAATACCCAAAGTGAGTATTTAGGAAGGCTAATTGTATATGATAATATGCCTACATTTAAAATGCCTATGAGACGGTTCTTTCTGGGCATTATTGGCAGAGCAAGATGTGATCGGGGCTATAATGACCCAAAAAGTTGAGAACCACTAGACTAGGAAAGTATTAGATATTACATTATATCCATTAGCCAATATATTCCTGTCCCATGCTTGTTGAAGCCCAAATATGTTTCATCACCTGTCTCTGGAGCCATTTCAGACTAGTTATGGCCATGCAAATCACAACTTCCTACCCATAACCGTCTTTACATTCCCTATAAGAAAATAATTGAGTGTAAGCAAAGTAACTCTACTAGTCATGAATTATGATAGATAATTATGTGTCCTATGTATCAGTTGTCATTGTCTTGTTTTTCTTTACAGATGCCTGACTAGAGGCACGATAGCGCCTACACCCCTGCCATCGACTTGGGTTGGTGAGAAAATTGCTCTGTTCAGTTCTAGTCAACTTAATTTAACCAGGATAGTCCACTCAGTAACAATTGTCACTACTCTCTAGTAAGTACTGGGAGAGCAGACACTTCCCTCTGTAGCAGAAGTTGTGCCCAGCTGCAGTGATGCACCTCCTCCACATCCATCAGCATAAATAAAGGAAGGTGGCGTATGTTGAGGCCTAGAAGGTGTTGAGGGAGCTACTCAACCCAACACAATCTGCAGTATGTGTGGAGTTTTGGAGGAGGCTGATCTATGGTCCTGTGGGTATTGTGGCTCAGATAAGTATTTCTGTGCCACCTGTGCTGTAAGAAAACACAGCACTCCCAACATTCTCCACCAGTTGGATTTATGGAAGGTAATGTATTTTAAGTTATGTCAAAAAAATTGCTTCCCAGTCCCAAAAAATTGCTTCACAGTCCAAAATGTTGGATCATGTATAGGGCTGTGGCGGTCATGAAATTTCGTCAGTCAGTTTATTGTCAATCAAATAACTGTGGGTCTCACGGTAATTGACTGTTAATTAACATAAACACATTAACATCTTCTGGCTTCCACACAAGCCACTGATGCTGACCTTTGGAACATCTACATTTTAAAAAGTGATAAATCCATGTAATATATAGCCTACACCATCACAATAAATCCATAATGTATTTTTGACAGGTCTAAAGAAGCATGATATTAAGAAAATGTAGCCTATTTCAGTTGAACAGAATAGCATACTGTTGAGTTCTTAGGTTGTGTCCTGATCTGGCTATGCCAATTGGCTGTGGGCTACACTAGTTAATTTAGCAGACAAGATTTGTTTCGGAATCCGGGACATTATTATATAGTATGAAGAATACAAATGAACAAAGCTGAATAAAATAGAAAATATATTTTCTCCAAATGATTTGAGGGAGTGCGCACATGCAGCTATTTTGTGTTAAGTGGTTAACAAAAAAACAAGTTTTCCTGTATGCTTTTTTTTGTTATTAATATAACTTTAGTTGTTCTACAAACGTTGGGCTATATGTTTTGATTTTAATACATTGTAAGGCTGAATGATGCGACTGTAATGATGATTTGAAAAAAGTTGCATGAAAGGTATGAGCTCTGCTTTGGTTTTTGCGCAGGCTGTACACACTACATCAGTCACTCATTCACAATTTAATAATAATGCCTAGAATTTCAAGGAGGCATCCATTATTAAGTGATTGTCAAATTGTGAATGAGTGACTGATGTAGTGTGTACAGCCTGCGCAAAAACCAAAGCAGAGCTCATACCTTATAGCCCAATGTCTGTAGAACGTTTATAGAACAAGTAAAGTTTGTTGACTTAACTTAAAATACATTACCTTCCATAAATCCAACTGGTGGAGAATGTTGGGAGTGCTGTGTTTTCTCACAGCACAGGTGGCACAGAAATACTTAACTGAGCCACAATACCCACAGGACCATAGATCAGCCTCCTCCAACTTCGTGTGGCCGTAATGCACCCGCTGTGCATCTTGGAATAACTGTCCCCATTTACTTTTCGTCAGCCAACAAGATGAGTAGACCTATCGAACAGCAAAAGCACTAGTTTATGTCAATCTACTATCCCCAAGGTACAAAAGTCGACCTATTCTATTCTTTGCGATAAATAAATATTCCAAACATAGTCTGGGACAGTTGTGGGATGCGCTAGATCGCAAATTAATACAACCACTAGCATCAAAAAAACTTTTTTACGCAATGTGGCTGACGCAACAGATCAGAACGTTTAGCTTAAAATGTTGATAAACTATTAGGCTATTTCTTTCCATTATAAGCGCAGCAATGCGCATAAGGCAATAGGCAAAAAGCGAGAATGTTCTATTAGCAGGAAAACACCAGTCTGAAGTGACCACAAATGCGATTATGCATGTATTGCTTTTATTATAAAGGTGCATTTCTATGCTGAAAATGATCTTCCCCAAACTTGAAACCTACACGCTGCGTATGTGTGTATGCCATTTAGGCTCTACACCCGTTGTAAACCAGATTAATTTGCTTAATTTTAAGAAGTTATTTGGACATTTTAGTTGTGATACAAACCTTATCAAAACATATAGGCCTATGGGCTAGGCTACATGAGGTGATTTGAAAACGTTTTTTTTTTTAAAGCCATTGTTTCTTATGGTGGTTCTCATTCACAAGTGCTAATATATACTTCACAAATTATAGGGTAATCAGACTATTCTTGATTTAATTGTGGCTTTACATATACTAAATAATATATGTGTGTAATTCGTTTTGATTTTAAATGAACCATTATCATGTATCTGTCTCAAAACGGGCAGGGGGAAAAATACGTAATCTCTGCACTTTAATAGCGAATGGAGGATGATTTTCCTGTGGTTCATTTTCATGCCAGCCAGGTAGGCTATACACCTGTTGTAAATTCTGGCAATGCACTTAATATTTGCTTAATATTAGGAAGGTTGAGAAAAATATATAGTACAGTACAAATAGAGTTTCTAAAAAGTTACAGTTCCCTGCAGCGGTAAGGTAAATGTGACTAAATCTGTCGTGCCAAGCACCGAGTTGATTTCAGATTTTCTTACAACTTGTGTAATGAAATATTCCCTTGATTGTGTCATCTACTTATTTCATTGTATTGTGCACACTACGCTGTAATAAATTACCTGTAAACGGTAATATTCTCTGCCTCTGTCATCCTTACCCGCACCTACAATCACATACCTCTTTCACTCCACATGGAATTGAGTGTAGCAGGGTGTTGCGTTCCCCCCTCCAAGAGGCGTACGTAAACAAATGAATAAATATATTTTTCTCCCTCTGATTTGCTTTGGTCTGTTATTGAAGAATATCAACTGCTAACATTATGATAAAAATATGGAGTCATTTTGAGAGTTCTTAAGACATCGGATGTGATGTTTAGCAATGCAATCTAAGAAATTGAATGTCTCATTTCAGGAAGAGCTCATGGTGTCTGGGTGCAGTTTTGCAGCTGTTAGCTGGAACCTGTCACCCTGATCTGCCACAAACAGCTGTTTCAGTGGACCTCCTGGCCAGTTTGCAGCCCTTCAGCTGGAGTGTGGTGTGTCTTTGAGAGAGATTACCTTGGCTTTCCATAAATCCAATACATGCTGGAAGTTATTGTATTTTAAATTGGAAATCAAACCATACATGCAAGTGTTTCACTAAGAGGAGTAGTTAATCTCCACAGTTGAGCTCTACCGGAAGCTCACAATTGAGTCATCCCTAATAATTTTGTAGAATTCATTTTAAGAAAAAAGGTCATCAAGTTATTGCAGCTGATGCACTATTTGGGCCCCATGAAAATATTGTCTGCCTCCAGAATTGACTGCTTTGTAGGAGGAGTATCAGACATTTTGAAGGGGCTGTGTCTCACATTCAGTTTCACTAGCCCTCTTCTGTGTGACTTGTGTGATGTGTTTCTTCACTCATGCTTATTCACTTTATTTTACAGGGGTACCCAGAATTTCAAGCCGAGGATGCGCTGCGATCCAGAAACTAGATATAACTGGGTGTGTTTGGGATGGTGTGCAGGCACGAGCATCCACTGAAGTTCCTGAACCTGAAAAGAGGAGAGAAGTAATGTGGATGGATGGATGCTTCAGAGGTGTAGCTGATGTATTTTAGTTATATATGACGTTGTTTACAATGACAGATGTTGAACTGACTTTTCTGGCTTGCAAATGCCGGTGTTCCTGCTGGGGGACCTGCGAGGAATGCAGGGACCGAACATCACATTTCTTCACTATGACATTGCTTGCTAGCTGAAGCCTCATTTACAGGTTAAATTGATAGGTCAATCTATGTTAGCTATAATAATACATTAGATAATGTATTGAATTTTTAACCACCACAATGTAAGAGTTTCATGAATTGCTTGATACGGTTTTATGAATGGCTTGAATCTGATTCCTCCATACCTGCTTTGTAATCATGAGTAATGTTTTACACAAATTCTAAAAAGAACTGCTACACTAAATTATTTTGACATTTAGATAAACAGTCCCGATCTGAAGGTTGGACACCACATTTGCAGTCCAGGACTTTCATGCCTATGCTCATAATGCTGACTGTCAGGTAATTAAACCTTTTATTTATAATTTATTCTGTTAAACACCACTTTAGTTGCAGACAGTTACACTAAGTGTTAAGAAACAGCTAGTTGTAATTTGTCCTAGTCCCTTAATTAATCATCATCACCCATTGTAATGCTCATTGATTTCTGATTATACATAAAATTTCAGGTCACTGATGGTACCAAGTATTTGACTGGTAGTGGGCTTGCTGACGGAAAACATATGGAGAGGTTGTGGTCCAACCTTATAACATTTGGGAAGAGCACGAAAGAGATGATACCTTCTCATCGTATTGATGCCTTCACTGTGCCTTCTAAAATGCTGCCAGGGTCAGAGAGAAACCAGATATAAACGTGTAACCGGAAATCAGTTAGGTATTGAGATGACTCAGAATTGTGTTATAATATCATTTTGCAAAAAAAAAAACCGCAGATGTATTTTAAACAATCTGTTCAACTTCATGTGTTATAGCACCGGCAATACAACTCTGTCGGCAGAAGGCCATGAAGGAGGAAACCAAGGAGAAGTTGATGGTATGGCTAGACAACATTCCAGGTTAGATTCCATGTGTTTTGCGCGTCATTTTTGTTTATATGTAATGATCCTTTTCTGCCCATTCGGGTCAGATGAATTGGAAGCATGGCTTCAGTAGCTGGAGGCAAGGCTTTCTCCTACAGAGCTCCTCTTTATGGAACGGTTTGCCAATGTGATAGAATCAGACTGTCTCAACCTTCAAGTATAGACTGAAGACTTCTCTCTTCTGTCAGTCCTATGACTGGCCCATGGGTGGGAAGGTGAATGGAAAGGTACTAGCCCCCACAACCCACCCCACCCATAAACTTTTACTTCCTAAAACATGAAAGCCATCTGACCATAGTCTTGAAGTGTTTGCACCCTGCATAGCCATTATGGCCTTTACCTGACCCTGATGGTCATCAATGAACGTTTCCTGTTCTGATTATCCATCAGCATGCACACCCTGAACCCCATGTATTCCGCTTCTGAATTGCTTGCTCTTTGGGGGTTTAGACGGGGTATCTGTAAAGCACTGTGATGCTGTTTTGATTTGATGATTTTTTATTTTTATTTTTTTTATTTCACCTTTATTTAACCAGGTAGGCTAGTTGAGAACAAGTTCTCATTTGCAACTGCGACCTGGCCAAGATAAAGCATAGCAGTGTGAGCATACAACAAAGAGTTACACATGGAGTAAACAATTAACAAGTCAATAACACAGTAGAAAACAAAGGGGGGGTCTATATACAATGTGTGCAAAAGGCATGAGGAGGTAGGTAAATAATTACAATTTTGCAGATTAACACTGGAGTGATAAATGATCAGATGGTCATGTGCAGGTAGAGATATTGGTGTGCAGAAGAGCAGAAAAGTAAATAAATAAAAACAGTATGGGGATGAGGTAGGTGAAAAGGGTGGGCTATTTACCAATAGACTATGTACAGCTGCAGCGATCGGTTAGCTGCTCAGATAGCTGATGTTTGAAGTTGGTGAGGGAGATAAAAGTCTCCAACTTCAGCGATTTTTGCAATTCGTTCCAGTCACAGGCAGCAGAGTACTGGAACGAAAGGCGGCCAAATGAGGTGTTGGCTTTAGGGATGATCAGTGAGATACACCTGCTGGAGCGCGTGCTACGGATGGGTGTTGCCATCGTGACCAGTGAGCTGAGATAAGGCGGAGCTTTACCTAGCATAGACTTGTAGATGACCTGGAGCCAGTGGGTCTGGCGACGAATATGTAGCGAGGGCCAGCCGACTAGAGCATACAAGTCGCAGTGGTGGGTGAAATCCTTACTGTGGTTCTACTGACAATTTTATGTTTTAGTCAAATTCCTAACATTGTCCATACAATATTTTTCCCTCGCTTGTGAGTAGGGGTGTTTTGGTGACAGCGGTGGTCTTGAAGGCTGTCAAATTCCATGTGACCATTTAGTCACGGTAATTAGGCTTTTCCAAGCTCTGATGCTACTGATGGTCATTAGTAGCCTACCAAACTTGCTAATTGCCTGGTACTCAGCACTCTATTGTCCCTCTAATCACTCTGACATCAATGCATATGTAGTAAAAAATCCAATCAAACACTAAATGAGAGCCCATGAGCTCATGTTGTGCAACAATTTCTATGGGCTATGCAATTGCGTGAGAAAACAGTGATGGCATCTAATAAAAAGAGGTCCCATCAGCTTCAATAGGCTAGGCCTACTATATTTATTTCTCAACTAATATTAAGCACATGACTCATCTTTACAACAGGAGTATAGCCTACCTGGCTTGCATGAAAATGAACCACAAGTAAAGTGTCCTCTATTTGTTATTTAAGTGTGGAGATGACACGTGTTTTTTCCCCTGCCCCTGTATCGCGACAGTTGCATGATAATGGTCCCTTCTAAATCAAAACGAGACAAGATTAAATCAAGAATAGTCTGATGGGTGACAATATTAGTCTATCACTTGTGAAATATATATTATCACTTGTGAATGATGCGTAAGTCAAGAAACAATGCCTTTTTTTTTGCAACCTTTTTCGAATCATAGTTTAACACCATCTAGCCTATATGTTTTGATAAGGTTTGTATCACAACTAATGTGGCCAAATAACTTCTTAAAATGAAGTAAATTACAGGTGTAGAGCCTAAATGGCATACATACACTGTGCGTAGGTTAAGTTTGGGAAGATAATTTTCAGCATAAAAATGCAGCTTTTAACGTTCTCATCTTTTGCGTCAGGCTCATTGATTAAAGTTTTTGGGATTCTAGTGGTTGTATTAATTTGGGATCTATCTCATCCCAAGGAAGCCAAGTGATGCTGCATAACATGTGCCTTAGGGCAACGGAGGAGCGGCACCTTATGGAGGCAGACCTACACAATGGCCCTTTTTATTGCCAGAGAGAGCTGATGCTTTTTTGAGAAGGCCCTTGTTTCTCTTGGGCATTGTGAGGCCGAGCCAACACACTTTCACCTGGTTGCCATTAGGAACATCTTCCATTAGGAATACCCCCCCCCCCCCCCCCCCACACACACACAATTTTCTCAAGGCTTAAAAATACTCCTATTAACCTGTCTCCTCCCCTTCATCTACACCGATTGAAGTGGATTTAACAAGTGACATCAATAAGGGATCATAGCTTTCACCTTGATTCACCTGGTCAGTCTATATCATTGAAAGAGCAAGTGTTCTTACTGTTTTGTATACTCAGTGTCTATAGTACCAGTCAAGTTTGGATATACCTACTCATTCAAGGTTTTTTTTTTTTTTTTTACTGTTTTCTACATTGTAGAATAATAGTGATGACATCAAAACTATGAAATAACACATATGGAATCATGTGGTAACCAAAAAAGTGTTAAACAAATCAAAACATATGAGATTCTTCAAAGTATCCAGCCGTTGCATTGATGACAGCTTGGCACACTCTTGGTATTCTCTCAACCAGCTTCATGAGGTAATCACCTGGAATGCATTTCAGTTAACAGCTGTGCCTTGTTAAGTTAATTTGTGGAATTCCTTTCCTTAATGTGTTTGAGACAATCAGTTGTGTTGTGACAAGGTAGGGGTGGTATACAGAAGATAGCCCTATTTGGTAAAATACCAAGTACATATTATGACAAGAACAGCTCAAATAAGCAAAGAATCATTACTTTAAGACATGAAGGTCAGTCAATGAGGTCAATGTCAAGAACTTTGAACGTTTCTTTAGGTGCAGTCGCAAAAACCATCAAGCGCTATGATGAAACTGGCTTTCATGAGGACCGCCACAGGAAAGGAAGACCCAGAGTTACTTCTGCTGCAGAGGATAAGTTCATTAGAATTAAATGCACCTCAGATTGCAGCCCAAAATAAATGCTTCACAGACACATCACAACATCAACTGTTCAGAGGAGACTGCGTAAATCAGGCCTTCATGGTCGAATTGCTGCAAAGAAACCACTACTAAAGGACACCAATAAGAGACTTTCTCGGGCCAAGAAACACGAGAAATGGACATTAGACCGGTGGAAGTCTGTCCTTTGGTCTGATGAGTCTTTGTGAGACGCGGTAGGTGAACGCATGATCTCTGCATGTGTGGTTCCCATCGTGAAGCATGGAGGAGATGTGATGGTGTGGGAGTGCTTTGATGGTGACACTATCAGTGATTTATTTAAAATTCAAGACAGACTTAACCAGCATGGCCACCACAGCATTCTGCAGCAATTTGCCATCCTATCTGGTTTGCACTTAGTCCCAATATCATTCTTTTTTAACAAGACAATGACCCAACACACCTCCAGGCTGTCGAAGGGCTATTTGACCAAGAAGTCCTGCATCAGATGACCTGGCTGCCACAATCACCCGACCTCAAACCATTTGCGATGCTTTGGGATGGGATGGACTGCAGAGTGAAAGAAAAGCAGCCAAAAAGTGCTCAGCATATGTGGGAACTCCTTCAAGACTGTTGAAAAGCATTCCAGGTGATGCTGGTTGAGAATACCAAGGGTGTGCAAAGCTGTCATCAAGGAAAAGGGTGACTGCTTTGAAGAATATAAAATCTATTTTTATTTGTTTTAACACTTTTTTTGGTTACTACATGATTCCATATGTGTTATTTCATAGTTTTACGTCTTCACTAGAAAATAGGAAAAATAAAGGAAAAACCCTTGAATGAGTAGGTGTGTCAACTTTTGACGTACTTTACATAAAACACAAGACAATCACATTTTTGACTGCACTGCCCCTTGTCTGTCACCAGGCAAGCCAACACTCCACCGATGCAAAACCTGCAGATTAGAAGGTCTTTGTCGGTTATATTTTTAACCAGCAACTATCAGGAAATAACACGTCACACTTTTACAGTGTTCGTTTCATCAGCTGTTGTGATATGATACAAAACACGGGAAACAGAATTTTGACTGCACTGGGCCTTGAATATTACTTTCTTGTGGATATTTTTGCTCAAATTCCCAATGGCATAAGGTCCAACCCCCTGCAGAAAATGCCAGTAAATTCAAATGGAATTTTATTGAAGGTTTGTGACACACAAGATGTTTTCGGTGATGGGTTTTTACGCAAAGATGTTGTCTAAGTGTGATAGCATCGTCGTATACACGGCTATGGTCTTCCCTGCTGACCTTCTCTGACCAGCCTACTTGTAGGTTGTTCTTTAATTATTATATTTTGTTAAAACATATCATTGGTTGACTTTTGAATTCCTCCAACAGATCAGAGGAATGACCATTGACAAGACCATTGCACAGCTTAAGTTCAACGACAAAAAGGGGGCAAAGACAATGTCGTGTCTTTGGCTATGCCGGATTAAGTGATATGACATGCTATTCTATAAAATCCTTTCTCCATAATTAATATTACCTGATTGAGATAATTATGTAAATGTAATTAACTAGAGAGTCGGGGCACCACAAAATAATAGTTATAAAGCTGTTATCTTCCGAATAAACTCTTAAAGACCTAGTAATATTTTACATCAATAGCAGTCAATATTAATCGTCACCTTAATTCTGTCTCATCTGAAAGTTGTAAATTCTTGGTTATCTTCACGAACTCTGGCTAACAAGTTGAATCAGCAATACAAAATTGGGTTTCATTATTTATTTACTAAATACCTAACTAATCACACAGAATTACATATACACAGAATTAATCATACCTAGATTACAAATTACGTCATAAAGGAAAATGTCCCTAGCGGGCAGAACAGATATGACAGCTGGTTACACAAAAGAAAAGGGATGGGTTTGAGTGAAAGAGCGGGAAGACTGAGGACCAAAGGAAGAAGCTGTGCTATTGTAAATATAGTATTTTATGCATTCTAAATTACCGCCCATTTGGAAAAGGAAAATGCATAAATATTTACTCTGAGCAGCGCTTCGGTAGGTTGGTGGTAGATGGAAGGCCGTGTTACCAAACCGAGTCCTTTGTCCTTTGAAGAATGTCTCTGGTGGTCAATTGGATACATTGTAATAACGTTGTTGTGTGATAGACGGGATACTCTGTCTGTTCCTTCCTAACCCTCGTTTGCAGCTGCTGGCTAGTAGGTATCACTTCTGTAGTGAATAAGAGTTCAAAGTTCATACCATTCACAACCAAAGCTCACGCTGATGTTGGCTTCGTTCTGTAGTTATTATCTGAACCATTCTGACATCGGACCGTCGTCCTCACATCCTCGGAACAGGAGGTTACATTTTGGTCAAGGGCTTATACAGTGGGGCAAAAAAGTATTTAGTCAGCCACCAATTGTGCAAGTTCTCCCACATAAAAAGATGAGAGAGGCCTGTCATTTTCATCATAGGTACACTTCAACTATGACAGACAAAATGAGAAAAAAAATCCAGAAAATCACATTGTAGGATTTTTAATGAATTTATTAGCAAATTATGGTGTATAATTATAAGTATTTGGTCAATAACAAAAGTTTCTCAATACTTTGTTATATACCCTTTGTTGGCAATGACAGAGGTCAAACGTTTTCTGTAAGTCTTCACAATGTTTTCACACACTGTTGCTGGTATTTTGGCCCATTCCTCCATGCAGATCTCCTCTAGAGCAGTGATGTTCCGGACCCGTGGTCTGGTCGTCCGACTGGAAGATCTGGGCAGTAACTTAGGCAGATGTTAACAACGCACACACACTCATGAAATATATCATTACATTTACATTCATCCCAAATGAGCGGCGTTGTGGCACTAACTGAAGGTTGTATGGGGAAGTTGTTTATGGCTCTATCACTTTCTACTTGCCGAAGAAAATTTAACAAAATGATTCAAAGCATAAACAATACAAAATATAGTTATGCCCCCTTAATCATCTAATTGGACTGTATTCTATCTACATCCGTGGTCTTGGCAAAATGACCCTATCATGGCATTGTCTAATGTCATATCTAGGGCTTTCCTAATTTGCAGGGTGTTGCTTAGGGTACTATCCTAAGTTGATAACTACATGATAAGTCTACAGCTGTAAGGCACTAGTTTTAGGCAGTCTACAGAGATGACCTATGGACTTCTGAGAAGAAAACTGGTGAGTGCTGAGGCTGTAGAGTTAAAGGCCTCAAAATAAATGTTAAACTTTACTAAGGCTGGTATTTTGCTCAGACCCTTAAGTGATCCTAGCATAAATCCTAATGGGATGTTCCGTTGTGCATGTGAGTTTATGCTTACGCAAGCACACATGTCAAGGGAAGGAAACCAAGTATCTTGGCAGATTACAACCTGTTCAGAATGAGTCTGGTAATTTTCAGGTCAATGTCTGGAGGTCAGTCAGAATTGGTGTCGAGAGAGTCTGTAGTGGTTTTACTACCAGTCATTGTCTTCCACTATTGTAGTGGCGGTAGGTATGAAGAAGTCTACTTCATAGCAATGTGATCCACGGAGGAGCTAACCTCATGACGGAAGTACTCTTTAAGTATTAGACCAGTCGTACGTGGTGTGATCATGGTTCATGACTTCTAATAACTTTTCTCCTGAACGGAGGGTTCTATTTATTAGTGGCATGTTTAACCATTGGAGATTCCCTTCCCCGTGTTGCATTCTGAGTGACTGCTATATCGCTATTATCAATAGCAATTTAACTTGTGAGGTTACCAATCCTCTTACTGAGTGTTGCTGGACTGACTGTGGTATTGGTACTGGTACTCAAGGGGTCCAGTTGTCCTACCAATTTATTCTGAAATGTTATCCTACAGGAATACATGATTAGAGCATTTTACTAGTTGTCTTGTAGTGACTACTACACATGGCAAGGAATGATTATTGTTGCCATTTGTTTTGGAGGTGGACAAGTCCACTGGACTTCCTTTACGACCAGTGTGGTACACCTCAGTACTATTTTAGATGTGTTCTAAGATAATCCCCGTCTAGGGGCCTGTCTGCTCCTCACTGTACTTAAAGGGGAGTTTACAACTAGATTTGATTTATGCTCTGGCGGCCTCGTACGGTGTTGTCCGTAGTCTCGACCCCCCCCCCCCCCCCCTCCCTCCACCGGCCTCGATAAGGCTCATCATGGGTCTGGGCTACTATTCCCCCCCTTTGTGTCTCGGGATCCCCCCACCAGCATGTGGTGTTGGTATCCGAGGCGCAAACGAAAGGTTTGGACCCTATGTACGAGTTGTCAGTGGCCGTCGGTCTGTCAGTCACCACCGCGTCTGTGTGTGGCAACCTCTTCAGTACCTGCGAACTGAAATCGGTCTGTGATATCAAAAAGTGTTTCAACAGTGGGAGTCATCGGGTCAGTTGCTGGATTGACACCATTAGTGTCATAGTAAGGGTTGACAGTCCCCCACAAAGCGGAAGGTGTATCATCGGAAGCAGAGTATACTCTGTACATCAATGTTTTTCTTGCTGAGACGGCCGCAGTGTTTGCGGAAGTGTCCGAAGGGCAAGAGAAGTTCATCTCAACTACCGTATTGCACGACTGCAAGGAGGAGGGAAGTTGCTCATTCACAGAGATAGCTGGCTCGAAATCATGAAAATAATTGTCAATCAGATTGGCTGATGGAATGTGTTGAGATATGGTAATATCTCCTTGGATCGGATTCTGCACCAAGTGTTTTCCAAACATCTTTTTCCCAAGTGGTGCTTTCGACATATACCCCTCGTGAATGACTGCATTGCAGCTAGCGTTAGGGGAAGACAGTGTGGTCGGTGGAGAAGGCACTGTAGCCTGTGACCATACCTGGTTGGTTTTCCAATCCATCAATGGGAGTAACCGATCCATCAAGTCTACTCCAAGTAGCAGGGGTACAGTTTCGAGGCTGGTAACATACACATGGTGGACGAGCGATACGTCCTTGAAGTGTAGTTTCAGTATGACTCTCAATGTGAGAGGCGAGGTAGTCCGAGTGACCTCTTGAAGTGTAGTGTGGCATCGTTCTACAAAGGCCCTTTTTAGATCATCAAACAATGTTTGAGAGATGAGTGATATTGTCCCACCCGAATCAATTGGCGCATGACAAGTTAACCTCTAACCTCGAGCAATCCCGTATCCGGGAGCGTAATCATAGCCTCAAGCTCATTACCATAACGCAACGTTTCCTATTCATGAAAATCGCAAATTAAATGAAATAAATATATTCAAACACAAGCTTAGCCTTTTGTTAACCACACTGTCATCTCAGATTTTCAAAATATGCTTTTCAACCAAAGCTACACAAGCATTTGTGTAAGAGTATTGATGGCCTAGCATAGCATTAAGCCTAGCATTCAGCAGGCAACATTTTCACAAAAACAAGAAAAGCATTCAAATAAAATCATTTAACTTTGAAGAACTTCTGATGTTTTCAATGACGAGACTCTTATTTAGATAGCAAATGTTCATTTTTTCCAAAAATATTATTTGTGTGTGACGAAATAGCTCCGTTTTGTTCATCACGTTTGGCTAAGAAAAAGACCGGAAAATGCATTCACTTACAACGCCGAACTTTTTTCCAAATTAGCTCCATAATATGGACAGAAACATGGCAAACGTTGTTTAGAATCAATCCTCAAGGTGTTTCACATATTGTAAGGGATTTCTTCCATTGACGGAGAGGCGGACCAAAGCGCAGCGTGGTTATTTTGATTCATGTTTTAATAAATCACTTCACATGAACAAACTAACAAAAACAAGAACCGTGAAAACCAAAACCAGCCCTATCTGGTGCAAAACACAGAGACAGGAACAATCACCCACAAACACACAGTGAAACCCAGGCTACCTAAGTATGATTCTCAATCAGAGACAACTAATGACACCTGCCTCTGATTGAGAACCATACTAGGCCGAAACATAGAAATACCCAAATCATAGAAAAACAAACATAGACTGCCCACCCAACTCATGCCCTGACCATACTAAATAAATACAAAACAAAGGAAATAAAGGTCAGAACGTGACACATATCTATTCGATAATCTATCAGTGGTGGCAGTTGGCTTCTCATCAGAAGCAAACTGAAAAATACTGCAGCTGGAGATTACGCAATAATTGCGACGGAGGACACCAAGCGACCACCTGGTAGATGTAGTCTCTTATGGTCAATCTTCCAATGATATGCCTACAAATAAGTCACAATGCTGCAGACACCTTGGGGAAAACGTGGAAAACTTAAGCTGACTCCTAGCTCCTTCACAGCCATATAATGAGTCATTGGCATGAGGCGATTTTAAAAAATTTGGCACTTCCTGATTGGATTTTTATCTGGGGTTTTTCTGTAACATCAGTTCTGTGGTACTCACAGACAATATCTTTGCAGTTTTGGAAACGTCAGAGTGTTTTTTTTCCAAAGCTGTCAATTATATGCATAGTCAAGCATCTTTTCGTGACAAAATATCTTGTTTAAAACGGGAACGTTTTTCATCCAAAAATTAAAATAGCGCCCCCTATATCCAAGAAGTTAAGCAGTCCTCCAGGACTGTTTCCAGGTATTGTCATTTCGATTCGTGTTTAGTGGACATATTCCCCACAAAGTGGAGTGGTCGTTCGCAACGACGTGATGTGTCAATTCTGTTCAAGGTGGAAGCAGATCGACTTTTCAGATTCTGAGTGGGCTTTAACGAAGCATTTTACCTTTTTCTTCGCAACCTTTGTATCAGAGTCTATTGACAAATCCCGTGGGCTTGTTTCTTGATCAAGCGGGCCCTGGATAGGGTCTCGAGTGAGAGCGGGAGAGATATGAATTTTAACGTCCTTGCTATGGGTGTTAATTCCTGCGGACCTGGTGTCCGGTAATTCACCGTCTAGTCCTTGTGACTTACCCTTTTCTCAAATGTTTCTCACTTTAGTTCTTCACGTAGTGGAGCTTCTGGAGAACATTGGTCTACGTTTTGATCATCCTTCAACCTTTTGTTACCCATGTGCTCTGACACTTTGTGTAGGTTGGGTGCAGGAACGTAGTGAACAGGTCGATTGTAGCGGTAGTCGTTTTGATGGCGACGTACTTTAGTTATTTCTACTGCGGAGTTTATTGGTATCATGGTTTCATGGTAGAAACTGTTGTTGTGCGTCATCTCTTAACGCTCCAATACTTGATAATGCACCCTCTAACTTGAGTGAGTTCAAAACTTCAAAACTGAGTGGTCAGGGCTCTTAGCGTTGATGCCTCAAAAGCTGTGCTTGCAAGCTCTCTGAGTTGCAAGATAGGCAAGCCAACGTGGGCAGGGCCGAAGTAGGTCATGAAGGTGGGATACATGTTCGACAGGAACATTTGTTTAAATGGTAACAGGTCTTCCATGCCTGTTTCAGTGAGTAGGCCAAAGTAAGCTGAACGAAGCCTATGACAGTAAGCTTGTGGGTGTTCATTCCGAGCTTGTTTGATCGTGTTAGCCTGTGAGCTATCGTGTTTGCGAGTTGCAGAACGACTGAATTCTAATTTCAAAGCTGTGGCAAGTTTAGTGTAGTAATTTAGCACGTGTTGCTGTTGTAGGTGAATTAACCTTGTCACGTAGCATTCGGGTAGCCATCCAACGCGTCCTCTATGTCAGCTCGGAACGTCTCAGTATCGTTTGGCTGACCTCCCCAAAGGTGGGGAAATTCTTGACGAGTTTGTCAAGGTATTCCGCATCAGGCGGGCGGAGAATGTTGGCTTCATCCTGTGGGAAAAGTGGGGCCGAAAGGCCAAGAGGAGAAGCCAAGCTTTGTCTTTGTTGGCCAAGAGGCGCCATATTACTCAGTGCCGAGTGGCCAAGAGGAGAAGACTGAGGGACACTTGATGGAGGCAATGTCTGAAACCTATCGTCTTCACTCCGGTTGCTTGGATGGATAGTCACGCTGTAGAGCGTGACCATTCTGGACTTCCTCCAGATGGTACCTAAGGGTGGTATTCTGCTGCATTGCAGAGTCCACTTGAGCGCTTAGAGTACTGATTTTGGACACGTGAGTGTCGCACTTGCTCCTTTCGGTCTCAAACTTATCTGTCATGGTTTGCAGATAGAGTTCTTGAGTACGGAGCGAGAGATTCAGTGATGAGATTTATTCCGCTTGCTTAGAAGTTAAGAGTTCCATCTTCATCACCCGAGTTCTCTCATCATTCATATGGTCAGCGACTTCAATGAGTTCTGCTGATTTGTCATCCAACTTAGTCATTGTGTTCATCAACTGATCGTCTTTGGTCCGCAGAATTTGGAGTAGAACATTGTTACTCTAAGTAACGTTCAACAAAACTGCCCGCATGTTATCAAATTGCATGCTCCTGTTTGTAGATAACTCAACAGATTTATCTAGTTTGGAGTGAACTACCTCGTATTTAGTTTTGGCTAAATCGAGTTGTTCCTGGAGACAACGATTTTGTTGGAGAGTTTGTGCATGTTCATCATCATAAGTATTTGCAATTACTTTTAATTGTTCAAATTTCAAATGCAGTTCCTCGACTAGCAGATTGTTTTCATTTCCTGCTTTTGTCAATAGTTGCTCAGTTCTCTCCACCTGTCCCCTCATGTTAGCCATGTCTGGCACGTTCCTCAGCTGTGCACTGTGGTATTGGACCAATGCCACATTTTTATGGCGATACATCAGTGCAAAAGTGGGGAGAACCGTCACAAAGCCTGTGTTTGATGATTGATTTTGGAGAGCGTTCGCAATTTCGGCTGTTTTTTTCGCTAATGGCATAATTAAGGTTGGTATTGCTGAGGGTTGGTACTGCTGAGGTTAGAGATCAATCCTTTTATGGGTGGAGGTTCACTAATTAGCGGAGGAGTGGTGACCACCTTTGATAGCTTGCACATTATTAGAAAAATTTAGAGAAATTGTTCCTTTTTTTTCAAAGTTTGGGTTTGGAATTCATTGGAAGCTGCAAAGACAAGTTTAATCTATTTATAGATGTTGACGAACCATCAGTACCGTACCAGTAATGTGGAAGTTGGACGTGAATGAATTTCCAAAAGCAAATTGAATTAATCAATGCCAATTATTAATCATACCTTTGTAGGCTATCTGGGTATTAAACTTTAATTAACCTGAGACGTTGCTTCATCTAGGTTAATATAACAAGTTTAAAAGTGTCTCATTTATTGGAAGAACATTAAATAATGTTCAACAATTTAACTTATTAAATTGAATGAGACGATAATCCATACAATCTCCATTGATTGGATATCATAAGTGTAAACATTAGATCAAATGTTGGGAACATTCACCACAACTATGGTACACTTCTCCCTAAGGCTGAAGCCACATGGGATTCCCGCTGGGGCGGGACTTCTGTCAGTACTGGATTACTGAATGGTTTTGCAAAAAGCACATTTTACTGGTTTATCAATTTAATGATAAATCAGACCTGTATAGGCTATTTGGGAATTAAACTTTAATTAACCTGAGAAGTTGCTTCATCTAGGTTAGTTTGGAAAAAGTTTACAATGTCATATTTAGAAAACTCATCAATTTGGATATTATTTAAAATATCTATTTCAGAATGTAAATTGCCAGATTTACACGTATTAGTTCAATTGGATAAGACATTGATATCTGTCAGGATATCATAAGTAATGACTTGAGTGTGACCTGAATAATTATTTCTTGATCGAATATAGTAGGGCACACTTCAGCGGTCAATGATTTCACACGCTGAAATCAAACAGAACTACCCGGGGCGGGACTTCCGTTCCGCAAGGCGGAGGAATTTCAACGTGGCACAAGAAACGAAAAATTGCTATTTTTCCTTGTTAGTTTTAGCATCTCATGCGGCTAAACCCTCCTTTGTACCTGAAAATGCAGCACTTAGGATTCCCTTGGCAAGGGAAAGGTTTTACTTATAACGTATTATGTTCAAACCCTTTTCTGCATTTTTGACAATGTTTTAACCGGAACACGCGGCAAACAAAGAAATGCACCGTGGTCTACTCGCGAGGAATCAGAGATATATATCGCTGGTCAAGCTTATATCTCCTGAATCGGCTGGCTCTTTGTCCTCGCTCGAGAAATTCATAATGACCGAGCCTACCCGTGTCTGAAATGCGCCAGACAGAAATAGCCCTGCGTGGCCAAACGCTCTATTTCTCAGATTTCTATAATTAGTTTTATCAGCCCTCAAACAGAAATGTAATCGCTTACGTTACCCACTGACTACGTCAGAGAACAACACGGAGGTGGGGAATACTCAGCGCACACACACCCAATAATTCTTGTCTCTATCACTCCAAAAATGTGTATAATAAACTTGGTATATTATGTAATCTGTTTTTCAATTTTATATAGGCTGAATCAAATTGAAAGCGTCATTCTATTTTAGATTCCTCACAGGGGGCACCAATTATGTTGGGTATTTGGCTATGCCGGATTAAGTAATATGACATGATAATCTATAAAATCCTTTCTCTGTAATTAATATTACCTGATTGGGCTTATCATGTAAATGTAATTAACTTTTTATGGCTGCAGGGGCAGTATAGCTTGGATGAAAAGGTGCCCATTGTAAACGGCCAGCTCCTCAGTCTCAGTTGCTAATATATGCATATTATTATTAGTATTGGATAGAAAACTCTAAAGTTTCCAAAACTGTCAAAATATTGTCTGTGAGTATAACAGAACTGATATTGCAGGCGAAACCCTGAGGAAAATCAAACCAGGAAGTGGCTTCTATTTTGAAAACTCCATGTTCCATATCCTCCCTTTGCTGGATTTAAAGGGATATGAACCAGATTCCTTTTCCTATCGCTTCCTCAAGGTGTCAACAGTCTTCAGACATAGTTTCAAAAAAAATGAGCCACAACGATAACATCGCGTCAAGTGGTCACATGAGTTTTGCTCTCTGAGAGTCCCTTCCACATTGCAACTGAGATCCTTTAATAGCAAAAAACACACATAGCCAGACAGCATAGACATAATTTATTGTTCAGCTTTGTCTCCTAAACTACGCTCTTTTCTCAAACTCAGAACCATAAACAAATCCTCCATATCAACAGCCATATATCAAATCCATCCTATCTTGACAAGATCACAGAGACACACTGACTGGCACACAGACATTGTGGAGCCAAGAGATACACGCTTGACCTCTCCCCTCTCTCCGGCCCAAGCAACTTAGTCTTGACATAGAACAGATACTGCAACCCCGCCACAGTATTATACAAAAATAACATTCTGATGAGAAGTAACTTACAAACATATGATGAATATAAAACATCTTACCTATGTTACCAACTCATTCTGATTATTCCCCCAACATTCCCCTCTCAAGGGACATTGTCCCTTCTAAAGAATCAGAATATTAATTACATACTCAATATAAAAATTCAAATCCCCTCAATGTCAAATACCTTAGCTTATATGTAAGCTTTCTCCCTTCTGAAACTAAGTTTACAACCTTTATTCTACAAGACAAACTTGCACATGTTTAATAACACAGAATAATCCATTTGAGGAAAATAAAACACAACCAATATTTAGAAATGCTCCCTAAGTTACATGAGAACCAGTATCTAAACACAGGCCTCCTCACAACATATAGGACAGACATCCCTCTAAGTCCTCATGCTCAGAAATATACTTAGGAATAGAGAATAGGGCAGTGAAATCATTCATATTCCAAATCATAAGTAACAACCCAACTATTTATCCAACCAATATTTAGAATAGCATTCCTCAGTGATTCAAATTTGTCTTATCACTCAAAGTAAAAACCTCAATTTAACACACATCATCAATATTAGCAGATTTACTTCCATTCAGTATAATTATCCCATAATTCTACTATTAACTTTTTTAATCATGATTATAATACAGATCAGTATCTCAATGCATTCTTAATCTAAATTACTACAATTTACATAGTGTAGACCTCTTCAATCATCCTGATACCACAATAAGTATAAACCATTTAATGGCACAGTTGACCAACCCCCCCCCCCCCCCCCCCCCTCTCAGGCACTGCATCTTCTGGCGTCTCTTTCGTTCTTCTTCAGATAGCCTTACAGTTCAAAGTGGACGGCCCATGATAATGTCCCAATTTCAATGTCTCATCTTTACCACTCATGTCTTGTCCATTCGTCAACCAATATACCAGCATCATAAGAAAATGTTAGAACAGATCTTTCTCCATGATCACTCCAAGTGGACTCTCACAGTATGAGAGAAACATGAAAGGAAAGCAGTTGATAGCTTAGATCTGAGACTGTACACCAATTTCTGGCTTGGTTCTTTTCTCTCGGTAGAAGTGGTTCGGAAAGCCTTCAACGCCTTTGTCACTCTTCTTCAGCCAGTTAGAGGGGGTTTTGAGGTACACACATCATTCTGTCCAATTATCTCTTCCATGCATTAAGATACCATCTGATGTCACTTTTCATGATAACCTCGAAAGATCAGATCAGAACAACAGTTTAGTTCAGTTCAGTTCATTAACTACATGATAAATTATTACTTTTACCAATTGTTCCTAATACACATATCTAAACATATTTCACAGAGTATATCAAAACATTCTATTGAAACTATTCTTTCAAATTGGTTTATACTCCCCATCTCACTGTCAACTCCATCGTAGAGCCAAGGATCAAGAAGTTAGACCTATACCCCTCGGGAATAGAACAAAACAAACACAACAATACAATACACTCAACAATACAATACACTCCTTCACATATCACTTAAGGTGTATAACTTCAATTCAAACCCTCAAAAAACTGAATCCTCCCCCATGTTTTACACACATCTCTCCATATGAGAGTAATGTAAAACAAAACTGAGAAGAAATGTAAAACAACATTTCAACTAACCTAATCAAATTAAAATCACTAAACTGAAAAAAAACTCCAAAGAAAAATGATTTAACCCCTATGGTCATAGGAAAATAGACTTAAAAGCAGCATACCCTTAGTTAAAAGCAATGCCCTTCACAGTGGTCCAAATTACAAATATGGCTAAGAAACATATTTAGCAATTACACAAATGATTTTGAAAGCAGTATTACAAATGACCATAAACTCATTATCCAAATGGCTTTCCAATGCGGGTGATCAAGCCACAACGGAAGTCATCAGAAGGTCATAGGTCATACAAAACCCTTCAAAGCAGTGTTTTTCACTATATAAAACAAATTGCAAACAATAATCAACTAGTTCCAACATTTTTGTATTTCCATGTTCCCAGAACATTCCTTTATCAAAAGAATTTGCGTGTGTAAAACAAAACACTTCCAGGCCCCCTCCAATGTGGTAGTTTATGGCCTCAATTTCACTCACTCTCCACAAGAGTATAGTCCCTGGAAACATTCCAGAGAGAGACAGTGAAATATCAATTTTCCCGGAGAAAACACAAAAACACTTAGTTAGTATTCATTACACTACATCGATTCAGAAACTCAAACGTGAACTATAAACCAAACCTAATGATAATTCCACTGCACCTCAAATCATTAATCATAAGTTTTAATCAAATAAATGTATATGCATGATACAATGTTTAATTAAGTTAAATCAACTCCTAAAAAAACTTTTAATCAGCAATCTAATAATTTCAACCTAAAATCTTTCAAAAGTTGGCGCTGTCTCATCAGCGTAAAAATCAAAACAAACTTATTATTTTTTCCCACTCATATCCACAAGGCTTTCATTCCCCAAAACATATGAAATTGTGTTGACTATTGCGGTAACAACACTATAATTAAAATCTATGATACTCCCCCACTTAACATATTAGTTTAGTCTTCTGCCAACGGGCTCTCATACTACTCAATCCAGCAATCACCTTTAATGACCTGACATTGTTCCACATAATGGAAACATACTATAATGTTAGACTACATGAACTTTCCTGCTCAAATTAACTGGTGTTACTTTAACAATCAAACCAATAATCAATAACCATCAGAATCTATTCTTACAATGTCTTACTCATTCACAACTTTCAGTTTAACTCTCCTATTTCTTTTTCCCCCAGTGGGCAAAAATATAACCCCTCTCATTTCAACGTTTTTCCTTACCTCTATCGTAAGATTAAAACCCAACTTTATAACTTCCTCTTCTCTTTGCTCTCCACACTTATGAAATGTATCATATTTCTTTAAAAATAACACGCGCAGCGCCAAAATTATAACATGCGTCAGTCAATCTATAAGAATGAAAATCATTTCGGTAATCACTTTCTATCGCCATTCTCTCTCCGCTATTATTCAGATTTTTTAAAACTTAGGTAACTGTCTTCTCTATTGATACAGTAATTTAAATACGACTCAATTCTCAATACATTATTCCAGCAGATAATTTAGTGAACAGACATCGTCTAGCATCAGAATTCGCTTCGTTATTATTTTAAGTTGAATTAGTCTATCAATTTAACCTAAACAATCTATTGAAAATGTTCAATTTATCCCTTCTATCAATTTGAACCAGACAAGCTATTAATAGCTTAAGCTATTATATATCTTATACAAACACTAGCGACCATAACTTTCCAGGCAAAACATACAAATAGATTATTTTACAATCAAAAACTCAGAATTCAGTCAGCGCAATGACTGGTAACGGAACCCGGGCCTCCCGCGTTGCAGACGAGAATTCTACCACTGAACCACTAATGCTATGTAAGAAACTAAGATTCTCCGCAAATAAACCCAATTTACAAGTAAAATCAAAATACGTCACTGTCGGCAATTCCCAGAAGAATAATAGCCCAATTTTAATAGTACAAACGTTACTCCAGCTATGATTCTCAAATTCCAAATGAATATATTAGCAATCAAAGAATAAAATAGGAAAAAGATATTGCGCCTTTTAATAAAAGTAGATTATGTTTACTTATGCAACGTATTTCAATTACTTTACTACATCACATTAATCACACAATGATAATTAGTTTGATGGAAAACCTTAGGCTTTGTACGACATTATAAATTACATCGAGATTCCCCCTTATTTCTCTCTAACTTTATTCAGTTTATTCAATAAATCCCGCAACTTCTCTCATACTGGGAAGAAAAAATATAACATGTTCAGACCTTAAAGGCAGTTAAATTTAAAATGTTTCACCCAGACAGAGATAATCCAATATGCGTTTTATAGTTACATCGTTAGGGTAAGATAACCAAAAGTGGACACACTCTAATCAGTTTCTAGAGCTCAATTTCCCAGATTTTGTAGATTATTTTAATAGTGCTTAAAAACGTCATTTTTATCAAATTATCCATTTAAGATACCAACTCAAAACCTACGTACATCTACGAATGGGTGGTTTAAATTGTATCTAATCATTCTCAGCATTACTTTATCAAATCTCTAGTAATTGATTATACACACATACAATTTATCATAATTTCAAATAATTCACAGAATCCATATAAAACTTAAGAAATCTTAGTTACTCACACAGAACTTTAAGGATCACCCACACAGGATTGGTCAGACGTCCACACAGAACTGGTCAGACGTCCACACAGAACATCAGAACATAAAAAGGTTTGCCCACACAGAGTCAACCCTACCCCGCTCACACAGAACGGTCCGACAACTATTACCTAGTGATCCCATAACAGAATACTCACACAGAGTAACCCAGGGCATACCTGGCTAGCACATTTAAAATAAAAATTCACCACCTCTGAGGGTCACTTAGACAATCACACAGATGCACAGAATGAGGTCCTTCTTCCAATAGGGCTTCACCAAGTGCCGTGTTTCACCTAGAATACACAGTCCCCTGGCCCCTCACCCCTACAGACCTCACCAAATCCCCACTGTGATCAATTCAGTGTCAGGAGGGCTCTTGGTCACTCGCAACCGGACAGTGCAGAGTATCTTTTGAGTCCACAAAACCCCCAGATTACTCTCCCCTGACTCGGCCCTGCTTACGCCGCCAATGTGCCTTCCTTACAAAGGAATTCACGCTCAGAGTATACGTAACAGGCATAATTTAAAAACTCGACATCAAATCTGTGTGTGGTTCGCTCACCTTTTTCTTTAAAAAAAACTCAGTTCGAGATGTGGTATCCACTCGGCTCGCTTCCTCTTAGATCAAAGGTTGGTCCATCTGCTTCGTTCCCGAAGTGTGGTTTCCCTGAGATCCCAAGTTTGGGGGATCCCTCGTGCACGATTTATTTACCTAGATCGTCAGGAATGGTCACCGAGTGAAGATTCACATCCCCTCCTCATCGCCAAATTTCATGGAAATTTCCTCTATTTACCAAATCATGAGAGCAAACCACACACAAGTCAGAGTTAGCTATCAAAGTCCATCTTTAATTATATGAGCTCTATCACAACCCTGTGACTCTCAGATCAATTCAGTGTCTATCAATGAATTCTCTGAGAGTCCCTTCCACATTGCAACCAACTGAGATCCTTTAATAGCAAAAAACACACATAGCCAGACAGCATAGACATAATTTATCGTTCAGCTTTGTCTCCTAAACCATGCTCTTTTCTCAAACTCAGAACCATAAACAAATCCTCCATATCAACAGCCATATATCAAATCCATCCTATCTTGACAAGATCACAGAGACACACTGACTAGCACACAGACATTGTGGAGCCAAGAGATACACGCTTGACCTCTCCCCTCTCTCCGGCCCAAGCAACTTAGTCTTGACATAGAACAGATACTGCAACCCCGCCACAGTATTATACAAAAATAACATTCTGATGAGAAGTAACTTACAAACATATTTTTTTTTATTTTTTTTATTTCACCTTTATTTAACCAGGTAGGCTAGTTGAGAACAAGTTCTCATTTGCAACTGCGACCTGGCCAAGATAAAGCATAGCAGTGTGAACAGACAACACAGAGTTACACATGGAGTAAACAATTAACAAGTCAATAACACAGTAGAAAAAAAGGGGGAGTCTATATACAATGTGTGCAAAAGGCATGAGGAGGTAGGCGAATGATTACAATTTTGCAGATTAACACTGGAGTGATAAATGATCAGATGGTCATGTACAGGTAGAGATATTGGTGTACAAAAGAGCAGAAAAGTAAATAAATAAAAACAGTATGGGGATGAGGTAGGTGAAAATGGGTGGGCTATTTACCAATAGACTATGTACAGCTGCAGCGATCGGTTAGCTGCTCAGATAGCTGATGTTTGAAGTTGGTGAGGGAGATAAAAGTCTCCAACTTCAGCGATTTTTGCAATTCGTTCCAGTCACAGGCAGCAGAGTACTGGAACGAAAGGCGGCCAAATGAGGTGTTGGCTTTAGGGATGATCAGTGAGATACACCTGCTGGAGCGCGTGCTACGGATGGGTGTTGCCATCGTGACCAGTGAACTGAGATAAGGCGGAGCTTTACCTAGCATGGACTTGTAGATGACCTGGAGCCAGTGGGTCTGGCGACGAATATGTAGCGAGGGCCAGCCGACTAGAGCATACAAGTCGCAGTGGTGGGTGGTATAAGGTGCTTTAGTGACAAAACGGATGGCACTGTGATAGACTGCATCCAGTTTGCTGAGTAGAGTGTTGGAAGCCATTTTGTAGATGACATCGCCGAAGTCGAGGATCGGTAGGATAGTCAGTTTTACTAGGGTAAGCTTGGCGGCGTGAATGAAGGAGGCTTTGTTGCGGAATAGAAAGCCGACTCTTGATTTGATTTTCGATTGGAGATGTTTGATATGAGTCTGGAAGGAGAGTTTGCAGTCTAGCCAGACACCTAGGTACTTATAGATGTCCACATATTCAAGGTCGGAACCATCCAGGGTGGTGATGCTGGTCGGGCATGCGGGTGCAGGCAGCGATCGGTTGAAAAGCATGCATTTGGTTTTACTAGAGTTAAAGAGCAGTTGGAGGCCACGGAAGGAGTGTTGTATGGCATTGAAGCTTGTTTGGATGTTAGATAGCACAGTGTCCAATGACGGGCCGAAAGTATATAGAATGGTGTCGTCTGCGTAGAGGTGGATCAGGGAATCGCCCGCAGCAAGAGCAACATCATTGATATATACAGAGAAAAGAGTCGGCCCGAGAATTGAACCCTGTGGCACCCCCATAGAGACTGCCAGAGGACCGGACAGCATGCCCTCCGATTTGACACACTGAACTCTGTCTGCAAAGTAATTGGTGAACCAGGCAAGGCAGTCATCCGAAAAACCGAGGCTACTGAGTCTGCCGATAAGAATATGGTGATTGACAGAGTCGAAAGCCTTGGCAAGGTCGATGAAGACGGCTGCACAGTACTGTCTTTTATCGATGGCGGTTATGATATCGTTTAGTACCTTGAGTGTGGCTGAGGTGCACCCGTGACCGGCTCGGAAACCAGATTGCACAGCGGAGAAGGTACGGTGGGATTCGAGATGGTCAGTGACCTGTTTGTTGACTTGGCTTTCGAAGACCTTAGATAGGCAGGGCAGGATGGATATAGGTCTGTAACAGTTTGGGTCCAGGGTGTCTCCCCCTTTGAAGAGGGGGATGACTGCGGCAGCTTTCCAGTCCTTGGGGATCTCAGACGATATGAAAGAGAGGTTGAACAGGCTGGTAATAGGGGTTGCGACAATGGCGGCGGATAGTTTCAGAAATAGAGGGTCCAGATTGTCAAGCCCAGCTGATTTGTACGGGTCCAGGTTTTGCAGCTCTTTCAGAACATCTTCTAACTGGATTTGGGTGAAGGAGAACCTGGAGAGGCTTGGGCGGGGAGCTGCGGGGGGGGGGCGGAGCTGTTGGCCGAGTTTGGAGTAGCCAGGCGGAAGGCATGGCCAGCCGTTGAGAAATGCTTATTGAAGTTTTTGATAATCATGGATTTATCGGTGGTGACCGTGTTACCTAGCCTCAGTGCAGTGGGCAGCTGGGAGGAGGTGCTCTTGTTCTCCATGGACTTCACAGTGTCCCAGAACTTTTTGGAGTTGGAGCTACAGGATGCAAACTTCTGCCTGAAGAAGCTGGCCTTAGCTTTCCTGACTGACTGCGTGTATTGGTTCCTGACTTCCCTGAACAGTTGCATATCACGGGGACTGTCCGATGCTATTGCAGTCCGCCACAGGATGTTTTTGTGCTGGTCGAGGGCAGTCAGGTCTGGAGAGAACCAAGGGCTGTATCTGTTCTTAGTTCTGCATTTTTTGAACGGAGCATGCTTATCTAAAATGGTGAGGAAGTTACTTTTAAAGAATGACCAGGCATCCTCAACTGACGGGATGAGGTCAATGTCCTTCCAGGATACCCGGGCCAGGTCGATTAGAAAGGCCTGCTCACAGAAGTGTTTTAGGGAGCGTTTGACAGTGATGAGGGGTGGTCGTTTGACTGCGGCTCCGTAGCGGATACAGGCAATGAGGCAGTGATCGCTGAGATCCTGGTTGAAGACAGCGGAGGTGTATTTGGAGGGCCAGTTGGTCAGGATGACGTCTATGAGGGTGCCCTTGTTTACATAGTTAGGGTTGTACCTGGTGGGTTCCTTGATGATTTGTGTGAGATTGAGGGCATCTAGCTTAGATTGTAGGACTGCCGGGGTGTTAAGCATATCCCAGTTTAGGTCACCTAACAGAACAAACTCTGAAGCTAGATGGGGGGCGATCAATTCACAAATGGTGTCCAGGGCACAGCTGGGAGCTGAGGGGGGTCGGTAGTAGGCGGAAACAGTGAGAGACTTATTTCTGGAGAGAGTAATTTTCAAAATTAGTAGTTCGAACTGTTTGGGTATGGCCTTGGAAAGTATGACATTACTTTGCAGGCTATCTCTGCAGTAGACTGAAACTCCTCCCCCTTTGGCAGTTCTATCTTGACGGAAGATGTTATAGTTGGGTATGGAAATCTCTGAATTTTTGGTGGCCTTCCTGAGCCAGGATTCAGACACAGCAAGGACATCAGGGTTAGCAGAGTGTGCTAAAGCAGTGAGTAAAACAAACATAGGGAGGAGGCTTCTGATGTTGACATGCATGAAACCAAGGCTTTTTCGATCACAGAAGTCAACAAATGAGGGTGCCTGGGGACATGCAGGGCCTGGGTTTACCTCCACATCACCCACGGAACAGAGAAGGAGTAGTATGAGGGTGCGGCTAAAGGCTATCAAAACTGGTCGCCTAGAGCGTTGGGGACAGAGAATAAGAGGAGCAGGTTTCTGGGCATGGTAGAATATATTCAGGGCATAATGCGCAGACAGGGGTATGGTGGGGTGCGGGTACAGCGGAGGTAAGCCCAGGCACTGGGTGATGATGAGAGAGGTTGTATCTCTGGACATGCTGGTTGTAATGGGTGAGGTCACCGCATGTGTGGGAGGTGGGACAAAGGAGTTATCAGGGGTGTGAAGGGTGGAACTAGGGGCTCCATTGTGAACTAAAACAATGATATCTAACCTGAACAACAGTATACAAGGCATATTGACATTTGAGAGAGACATACAGCGAGGCATACAGTAATCACAGGTGTTGAATTGGGAAAGCTAGCTAAAACAGTAGGTGAGACAACAACAGCTAGTCAGCTAGCGCAACAACAGCAGGTAAAATGGCATTGACTAGGAAACGGGGCCTACAGATAAAACAAACAAGCAGAATGGAGTACCGTGATTAATGGACAGTCCAGCGTGCATCAGCTATGTAGCCAAGAGATCAGTGTCCAGGGGGCAGCGGTGGATGGGGCAGGGAAGCTGGCCTGGCGAGTGTTATCCAGGTTTTTAAAAAACGAACAATGACTAAATAGCTTGTAGCTAGTTAGCTGGTTAGCTTCTGGAGGTTCTTGAGTGTGTTCTAAAAATAAATAAAAAAATAATAGCGATTCCGTATCACATTGGGTGAGGCAGGTTTCCGGAAGGTATAAACAAATTAAAAGTCAAAAGAGATAGAAAGTAAATATGGGTCCGGTGAGCGTTTGAGACGCGGCGATTCAGGCAGTTAGCAGGCCTGTGCTAACAAGCTAACAGTTTGTAGGCCCGGGCTAGACAAGGTAGCAGTTAGCGGGCCGGAGCTGGACAAGCTAGCAGTTAGCAGGCCGAATTAGCAAGCAGGGAGATAGCGAGGGCTAGAGAGTTAGCCTTTGGGGGACGTCGCGATGGGGTGAGTCTGTTTATTCCTCTTCATGCGATGACATCGGTAGACCGGTCGTGGGCCCGGGTATTGTAGCTCAGGAGTATGCTACGGTGGTAGCGCAGGTGCTACGGCCGGGCTAGCTTCAAGCTAAGTGGGTGGAAACGCTAGCCAGGAGTAATCCGAGGTTGCGGTTTAGCTAGATAGCTAGTTGCTGAAAAATCCAGCTGAAAGATGTTCCGTTTGCGGTGGGAATCCGGGGATGAAAAATAAATAGGTCCGTTGTGCTCTGGTTAAAGTCGCGTTGTACGAACAGGAGAGAGCTTTCCGAACTACAGGTTAGCTGATGACCGGTTAGCTGGAGACCGCTAGCATACCCGCTGGTTAGCTGGCTAGCTTCAGTTGAGGGGTCCCGAAGTAAATATAAATACTTTAGGAAAAATAGCTACATTGGGTGAGTCGGGTTGCAGGAGAGTATTTGGAAGCTTAGGGTTTAGCAAAATGTTTTCAAAGAGATATGTGGAGAAAATATGTAAAAAATGAAAAATAAACGATATATACAGGGACACGACAGGACAGGACGACCTACTGCTACGCCATCTTGGCAGCTAGTTAGCTGGTTAGCTTCTGGAGGTTCTTGAGTGTGTTCTAAAAAATATGATGAATATAAAACATTTTACCTATGTTACCAACTAATTCTGATTATTCCCCAACACTCAATGGCTTGGAGGTATCACTTCTGTAGTGAATAAGAGTTCGAAGTTCATACCATTCTCAACCAAAGCTCACGCTGATGTTGGCTTTGTTCTGTAGTTAATATCTGAACCATTCTGACATCGGACCGTCGTCCTCACATCCTCGGAACGGGAGGTTACATTTTAGTCAAGGGCTTATATATTGGAGGGAGAAAAGGGGTGTGTTTCATAGTTTACAACCTATGTCTCTTCACGTGGGCGGGCCACTGAGTCGGGCCTAAATCACTCATGAAAACCCAATTCTCACATTTTAGAAACTAAAATAACAATTCATCCCATCACGAATAATTTTATATTCAAGCATTTAAATTGAACAACAATTCCATATGTTCAATTGGTTGGATTACCAGAATGTAGTTCATTTCCCCCCACCTTCTGATGCTCCCAGAATCTCAATGTTAACCAAGGGGTTTTCAAATTTCACATCAGTAGGGTAGAGAGAGGAAAAAGGGGGGGAAGAGGTATTTATGACTGTCATAAACCTACCCCCAGGCCAACGTCATGACAACAATGTGGTGTGTTTTAACACCTCTAATTTATCCTTGTACAACTGTCAACAGCATGCTTTTAAATCAAATTTGATCAAATAATATTTGTCACGTGCTGAATACAACAGGTATTAGACCTTACAGTGAAATGCTTACTTAGCCCTTAACCAACAATAAATGCTAAATAGAAAATAAAAGTAACAAATAATGAAACAGCAGCGGTAAAATAACAATAGCGATGCTATATACAGGGGGTACCGGTACAGAGTCAATGTGTGGGGGCTGTGGTTAGTGGAGGTAATATGTACATGTTGGTAGAGTTAAAGTGACTATGCATAGATAATAAACAGAGTAGCAGCAGCGTAAAAGAGGGGTCTGGGTAGCCCTTTGATTAGCTGTTCAGCAGTCTTATGGCTTGGGGGTCGAAGCTGTTAAGAAGCACTTTGGACCTAGACTTGGTGCTCTGGTGGCAGAGAGAACAGTCCATGACTATGGTGGCTGGAGTCTTTGGAAATTTTTAGGGTCTTCCTCTGACACCGCCTGGTATAGGTCCTGGATGAAAGGAAGCTTGGCCCGATTGATGTACTGGGCCGTATGCAATACCCTCTGTAGTGCCTTGCGGTCAGAGGCCGAGCAGTTGCCATACCAGGCAGTAAGACAACCAGTCATGATGGTGCAGTTATAGAACCTTTTTGAGGATCTGAGGACCTATGCCAAATCAATTCAGTCTCCTGAGGGGGAATAGGCTTTGTCGTGCTCTCTTCACGACTGTCTTTGTGTGTTTGGACCATAATAGTTTGTTGGTCATGTGGACAACAAGGAACTTAGTTTCCTATTTTTGCAAAACAATACACTATTTTCTTTAGGCTTGTGATATGCTAATGTACTGTAGTTCTATAGTTACAGTATACTGACAACATCCACTGGTATGACTTAGTCAGTGTTTGAGCACTGTCTTCCATTCATGTTATACATTGTTTTTTAAATATTTTTATCTTGCAGGCCCAGGAGATGGCAGTCCATAACAAGTCCAATTTATATGTTCGTAAGTGTCAACTTTAGAACATCTTCTTGAAATCTTACACATACACATAACCTCTTGTTAGACTCATCTCTAAAAGTATGACATAAATTGCCCATGTGTGCCCTAAATAGCATGATTGAATTTCTAATGTAAATTGTTTTAGCAGAAGGTTAGAACAAGTTATGGTGATGATCATCAAAGGGTGTATAGTGCATTTTAATCACATCCTGACTGTTTAAAATTTAAGTCAATGGAAATGTCTTGATAAATCCCAATAGGGATGTAATTTTTGATACCTGAAAAATACCTGTCTTCACTTCAGTGGCTGAGTATGATTTATGCAGTTGTAATGTAGAAGTTATTATAGATAAACAAATGGAAACTGAAATCTCTCAATTCTGATGTTTGACATTTAAATGCAATTTCCGGAATGAAAAAAAACCGCACATTTATCCCTTTCTCCCTCTCTTCAATGGAATCATTCTCCAAAAAGGGGAAGTACCTGAAACGTATCCGTTTCCATGGCAGAGGAATATTTGCGATCATGGATAAAGTGCACTGCCACTACTTTGTCAAGCTGGTAGAAGGGCTCCCATCTAAAGTGGAACAAAAGACAGGCTATTTCAATCGCACCATTATCCACACACGATAGGGCAACTAATACACTCTGTTTGTGATTTGATATTTATCGTAAATAAATCATGTATTATATTTGCTGGATTGTTTTTATGATTATGGCTTTCTCATTTAGGATTGATTATGCTGTAAAATCATCCAGAAATTGAGACAAGTATGTTTTTGTGTTAAAAGAAATCTTGCGATTATATCCAGCAGTTGTGGAGAAAAAAAAAAGTTTTGTTACATACAGCAGATAGGTGCACTGAAATGTATTGTTTTACAGGGTCAGCCATAGTAGTAAGGTGCACCAGGAGCAAATTAGGGATAAAGCGCTTTGCTCAAGGACACATCACCAGATTTCAACCAGTAATTTAACTCTATTTTGCAGTAGCTTGGAGGTAGTTGAACTAAATTCAAATCTTGGTAGTGTTTTCAGTAGTTCATTACTTTGTTGTATGTAGTGCTGTAGCTAGCTACTGGAACTACACACATCTTTTTGGGGGGGGCAAAAATAAAATTGCATATGGGTGAAGTAGGCAATCATTTCCTTTTGGGCATTTAATAGTCTGTTACACATTCTGTTAACTATGAATTCAGATGTTATCTGTTGAAATTTATAGTCAATGACATTTCATATTTGTATATGATAATTTATCATGAAGTAGTTTGGATGTAGTAATCTACTTTTTCAAAGTAACTTCAGTTAAGTAAACAATATTTTTCTTAAGGGTAGGTTTCATGTAGCTTAAAGTAACTGTCCAATGAAATTCTTACTTTTTAAAAGTTCATATACTCTTAACTCATATGCTTATAATGTTTTTGACTTGTCCTATACTTGTATTTGTGGCCAACGCATAAATTAGGGAAAAAACACTTAAACCCCCACCTCAAACTTTTATCTCAGACTTTTAAAAAAGTATTGCTATTTGTTTCAGAGCTGGTCATGGGTGCACCTCAGCCACGCTCAAGGTCCTAAACGATATCATAACCGCCATCGATAAGAGACATTACTGTGCAGCTGTATTAATCGACCTGGCCAAGGCTTTCGACTCTGTCAATCACCACATTCTTATCGGTAGACTCAACAACCTTGGTTTCTCAAATGATTGCCTCGCCTGGTTCACCAACTACTTCTCTGATAGAGTTTGTGTGTGTGTCAAATCGGAGGACCTGTTGTCCGGACCTCTGGCAGTCTCTATGGGGGTGCCACAGGCTTCAATTCTCGGGCCGACTCTCTTCTCTGTATATACATCAATGATGTCGCTCTTGCTGCTGGTGATTCTCTGATCCACCTCTACGCAGACGACACCATTCTGTATACTTCTGGCCCTTTGGGCACTGTGTTAACTAACCTCCAGACTAGCTTCAATGCCATACAACTCTCCTTCCGTGGCCTCCAACTGCTCTTAAATGCAAGTAAAACTAAATGCATGCTCTTCAACCGATCGCTGCCTGCATCTGCCCGCCCGTCCAGCATCACTACTCTGGACGGTTCTGACTTAGAATATGTGGACAACTACAAATACCTAGGTGTCTAGTTAGACTGTAAACTCTCCTTCCAGACTCACATTAAGCATCTCCAATCCAAAATTACATCTAGAATTGGCTTCCTATTTCGCAACAAAGCATCCTTCACTCATGCAGCCAAACATACCCTCGTAAAACTGACCATCCTACCGATTCTCGACTTTGGCAATGTCATCTATAAAATAGCCTCCAACACTCTACTCAACAAATTGGATGCAGTTAATCACAGTGCCATCCGTTTTGTCACGAAAGCCCCATATATTACCCACCACTGAAACCTGTGCGCTCTCGTTGGCTGGCCATCGTTTCATACTCGTCGCCAAACCCACTGGCTCCAGGTCATCTACAAGTCTCTGCTAGGCCTTATCTCAGCTCACTGATCACCATAGCAGCACCCACTCATAACACGCGCTCCAGCAGGTATATCTCACTGGTCACCCCCAAAGCCAATTCCTCCTTTGGCCGCCTCCTTCCACATCTCTGACAATGACTGAAACGAACTGCAAAAATCTATGGGACTGGAGTCTCTTAACTCCCTCACTAGCTTTAAGCACCAGCTGTCAGAGCAGCTCACAGATCACTGCATTCCAGTGTTTATTTGCTATATTGTAATTACTTCGCCACCATGGCCTATTTATTGCCTTACCTCTCTTATCCTACCTCATTTGCACATGCTGTATATAGATTTTTCTACTTATTTTTGATTGTATGTTTGCTTATTCCATGTGTAACTCTGTGTTGTTGTATGTGTTGAACTGCTTTGCTTTATCTTGGCCAGGTCACAGTTGCAAAGGAGAACTTGTTCTCAGCTAGCCTACCTGGTTAAATAAAGGTAAAAATAAAATGTAAAAAATGAAGACCAAGGAGCTCTCCAAACAGGTCAGGGAGAAGTACAGATCAGGGTTGGGTTATAAAAAAATATCCCACAGAGCGCCATTAAATCCATTATTAAAAAATTGAAAGAATATGGCACCACAGCAAACATTCCACAGAGCTGGGCTTTGCGGAAGAGTGGCCAGAAAAAAGCCATTGCTTAAAGAAAATAATAAGCAAACACGTTTGGTGTGGGAGACTCCCCAAATATATGGAAGAAGCTTTTTGGCCATCAAGGAAAATGATATGTCTGGCGCAAACCCAACACCTCTTATCACCCGAGAACCCTATCCCCACAGTGGTGGTGGCAGCATCATTCTGTGGGGATGTTTTTCATCGGCAGGGACTGGGAAACAGGTCAGAATTGAAGGAATGATGGATGGCGCTAAATACAGGGACATTCTAGAGGGAAACCTGTTTCAGTCTTCCAGAGATTTGAGACTGGGAAGGAGGTTCACCTTCCAGCAGGACAATGACTCTAAGCATACTGCTAAAGCAACACTCAAGTAATGACTCTAGGGGCAGTATTTTCATTTTTGGAACAAAAAAAAAGCACTACTTACAGTGCCTTCAGAAAGTATTCACACTTCTTGACTTTTTCCACATTCTGTTGTGTTAGTCTGAATATTACATTTGTTTAAAACAATTTCACTGGCCTACACACAATACCCATAATGTAAAAGTTACAAATTAATAAAAAATGAAAAGCTGAGTATCTAAGTATCCAACCCCTTTGTTATAAAAGCCCAACAGTAAATAAGTTCAGGAGTAAAAACATGCTTAAAACCTGTTGTGACTAGGGGGCAGTATTTTCATTTTTGGAGAAACAAACGTTCCCGTAGTAAACGGGATATTTTGTCAGGACAAGATGCTAGAATATGCATATAATTGACAGCTTTGGATAGAAAACACTCTTAACGTTTCCAAAACTGTAAAGATATTGTCTGTGAGTATAACAGAACTGATGTTGCAGGCGAAAGCCTGAGAAAAATCCAATCCGGAAGTGCCCCATATTTTGAAAGCGCTGCGTTCCAATGAGTCCCTTTTGAGCTGTGAATGTGCTATCAACCAGCTTACGCTTTCTACGTATTTCCCACGGTGTCTACAGCATTGTGATGTAGTTTTACGCATTTATGTTGAAGAATAGCCGTAGGCGGCTACATTGCGTAAGTGGTCACCTGATGGCTCCCAGGGTGACTCTCGCGTAAAATACAGAGGTAGCCATTACTCCAATCGGTCCTACTGAAAAACAAATTGTCCCGACGGATATATTATCGAATAGATATTTGAAAAACACCTTGAGGATTGATTATAAACAACAGCCATGTTTCTGTCGATATTATGGAGCTAATTTGGAATATTTTTAGCCGTTTTCGTGACTGCAATTTCCAGGCGATTTCTCAGCCAAACATGAAGAACAAACGGCGCTATTTCGCCTACAAAAAGAATCTTTTGGGAAAAAATTTACTTTGGCTATCTACCTGGGAGTCTCGTGAGTGAAAACATCCGAAGTTCATCAAAGGTAAACGATTTAATTTGATTGCTTTTCTGTTTTGTGAAAAGGTTGCCTGCTGCTAGCAAGGCATAATGCTATGCTAGGCTATCGATAAACTTACACAAATGCTTGTCTAGCTTTGGCTGTAAAGCATATTTTGAAAATCTGAGATGACAGGGTGATTAACAAAAGGCTAAGCTGTGTCTCAATATATTTAATTTGTGATTTTCATGAATAGGAATATTTTCTAGGGATAGTTATGTCCGTTGTATTATGCTAATTTGTGTCAGGCGATAATTACGCTCCCGCATGCGGGATGGGGAGTCAGTAGAGGTTATTAAGGGGAAACATTTAAATGTCTTGGAATGGCCTGGAACCCATCCAACTTGAAGGAGCTGGAGCAGTTTTGCCTTGAAGAATGGACAAAAATCCCAGTGACTAGATGTGCCAAAGAGACAGACTCCAAGAGACCTACAGCTGTAATTGCTGCAAAAGGTGTCTCTACAAAGTATTGACTTTGGGGGGGTGAATAGTTTTGCACGCTCAAGTTTTCATTTTTTTGTCTTATTTTATGTTTGTTTCACAATTTAAAAAAAATATTTTGCACCTTCAAAGTGGTAGGCATGTTGTTTAAATCACACCTGTGTTCCGATGGCACATTGTGTTAGCTAATCCAAGTTTATAATTTCAAAAGGCTAATTGATCATTAGAAAACCCTTTTGCAATTATTTTAGCACAGTTGAAAACTGTTGTTCTGATTAAAGAAGCAATACAACTGGCCTTCTTTAGACTTGTTGAGTATCTGGCGCATCAGCATTTGTGGGTTCGATTACAGGCTCAAAATGGCAAGAAACACAGAACTTTTTTCTGAAACTCGTCAGTCTATTCTTGGTCTGAGAAATTATGGCTATTCCATGCAAGAAATTGCCAAGAAACTGAAGATCTTGTACAACGCTGTGTACTACTCCCTTCGCAGAACAGCACAAACTGGCTCTAACCAGAATAGAAAGAGGAGTATGTTTTTCTTTCAAAAACAAGGACATTTCTTAATGACCCCAAACTTTTGAACGGTAGTGTATATTTGTATGAAGATAACAAGATTCAACAACTGAGACAAACTGAGCAAGTTCCACAGACATGTGACTCACAGAAATAATGATGTGTGTGAATAATGTGTCCCTGAACAAAGGGGGGGTCAAAAGTAACAGTGAGTATCTGGTGTGGCCACCAGCTGCATTAAAAGTACTGCAGTGCATCTCCTCCTCATGGACTGCACCAGGTTTGCAGTTCTTGCTGTGAGATGTTACCCCACTCTTCCACCAAGGCACCTGCAAGTTCCTGGACATTTCTAGGGGGAATTGTAGACCTCCACAAGTCTGGTTCATCCTTGGGAGCAGTTTCCAAACGCCTGAAGGTACCACGTTCATCTGTACAAACAATAGTATGCAAGTATAAACACCATGGGACGCCGCATCTGTCATACCACTCAGGAAGGAGACGCGTTCTGTCTCCTAGAGATTACGTACTTTGGTGCGAAAAGTGCAAATCAATCCCAGAACAACAGCAAAGTGAAGATGCTGGAGGAAACAGGTACAAAAGTATCTATATCCCCAGTAAAACGAGTCCTATATCAATATAACCTGAAAGGCCGCTCGGCAAGGAAGAAGCCACTGCTCCAAAACTGCCATAAAAAAAGCTAGACTACGGTTTGCAACTGCACATGTGGACAAAGATCATACTTTTTGGAGAAATGTCCTCTGGTCTGATGAAACAAAAATAGAACTGTTTGGCCATAATGATCATCGTTATGTTTGGAAGAAAAAGGGGGAGGCTTGCAAGCCGAAGAACACCATCCCAACCACGAAGAACAGGGGTGGCAGCATCATGTTGTGGGGGTGATTTGCTGCAGGAGGGACTGTTGCACTTCACAAAATAGATGGCATCATGAGGCAGGAAAGTTATGTGAATATATTGAAGCAACATCTCAAGACATCAGTCAGGAAAAAGCTTGGTCGCAAATGGGTCTTCCAAATGGACAATGACCCCAAGCATACTTCCAAAGTTGTGGCAAAATGGCTTAAGGACAACAAAGTCAAGGTATTGTAGTGGGCATCACAAAGCCCTGACCTCAATCCTATAGAAAATATGTGGGCAGAACTGAAAAATGTGTGTGAGCAAGGAAGCCTACAAACCTGATTCAGTTACACCATCTCTGGTCTGGAGGAATTTTTACTAGGATTAAATGTCAGAAATTGTGAAAAACAGAGTTTAACTGTATTTGGCTGAGGTGTATGTAACCTTCCGACTTCAACTGTATGTGTGTATGTTATTTTATACTAATACAATTGCTCAGAGAAAGATATTTTGTTTAACCAGTAATATATTTTTTCTAAAAAAGATAGTGGTCAACATTAATGCCACCCCTGATTTAAATACCTTTCAATACCTCACTTTGCGATTATAACGACACAGACTTTTTCTAAAAAAAATTATGAGATTGGAAAACACATTCGGAGGGATCTTAGACCATTCCTCCATACAGAATCTTTCCAGATCATTGATATCCTTTGTCTGCGCTTATGGACTGCCCTCTTCAATTCAAACCACAGGTTTTCAATGGGGTTCATGGCCATTGCAAAATGTTGATAATGTGGTCAATTAACAATTTCTTTGGGATTATTGTCTTGACAACCAAGTTTTTGACTAAAATGTCCAGGTACTGAGTAAAGTTGATGATGCCTTTGAGTAGAGCTCTACTTTCATGTCATCCAACAAGTCTAAAAGCTTGGAGTTTGCTAAGTAGCATTGGCACTTAGAATGGAACCGGTGGTATGGTCAGGTCACATGGAAATGTAGTTCTTTGGCCATGCACACCAGTGGTGGGTTTGACGTCGAAATAAGGATGCATAAGCAGAAAATAACCCCATACCTACTGTCAAATATGAAGGTGAATCTTGATGTTATGGAGCTTTTTGTATTAAATGAAGTGCATTAATAAGGTAGACAGGTGAGTTGGTGCTGCATTGCCATTATTTTTGTCAGAGACCAAACTATTATAATCTTTTACAATCTAGCAACTGTAATGCAGGCTCAAAACTCCATTTAACTTTCATCATTCATGCAGGTAGCCTGGTGGCAGGTATTCTAGTGGGTAGAGTGGGGTGACAGGTAGCCTAGTGGTTAGAGCATTGGGCCAGTAACTGAAAGGTTGCTAGATCAAATCCCTGAGCTGACAAGGTAAAAATCTGCCATTCTGTCCATGAACAAGGCAGTTAACCCACTGTTCCTAGGCTGTCATTGTAAATAAACAAGTGTTCTTAACTGACTTGTCTAGTAAAATAAAAATACATTTTTTTATGGGAGAGGGTAAACTTGGCTTATTTATCATAATGAGAAAATAGACAGTACTACGACATTGCATCACTATGTTTTGACCTGTGCAAAGCACTGCTGAATTCCCTCAACCACAGCATCAACACGAAAACCTTGTCAGAAGGCACATCACCACGGCTGAATAGACATCTTGGTTTGCTTCCAACAACTCTGCGAATACAACATCCAAATACCCTTCAAGTCGGGGTTCCCCTGATGGTGTCTGGTTTTGCATGACAACAGTAACCAAGCCATCTCCCCTTGTGTAATCCTGTAACACCAGCTCCCATTTCTATGCTCCATTTACTTCTAGATCTGTGACTGTTATGAGTGTAGACAGGGCTCTCCTTTGGGCCTGACTGCATTTACAAAACGGTGCAACTTGACAATGCTTTAAAATGCAGCAGTAAAGAAGAAGCAGTCTAGCATTGACATGATGTTTTCTCAAGGGGAGCACTGTGCTGTATCTTGATCTACATCCAAAGGAATACTTTTTTTCTCTGTTTCTCAATACCATGCATTCACCTTTACATTTTGACTTATTCAACCCATCCTCACCACTCTCCATCATTCTGTGACAAAATTGGTTACAGTTCCCGTGTATATTATCAGTTTTATATTAAGGTTTCCCCATCTTGTAAAGGTCACAGGTTGGGGAGCAGTCTGGGAGGAGGAAAGGCTTGGAGCAGGGTCACTGCTGTTCCTAATTGCCCTATTTCCCCACTTCTTATGTTACAGATCTGGCCAGCCTGTCTGTTCTGTCTGTCACTTCATCCTGCCAAAGCCCATGTCGGCTCCGAATGGCTTTGAGTGTATTTAAAAATAAAATGCTATCTCCTGGCCCCAATTTCAGCAGACAAGTGCCCTCAATTTCAGGTTAGAGCCCATGACTATCCCATCGTTTCCCAGAGCACAGAACTCATCAGAGCCAGCAAAAGCATAGCAGCTGTTCTTTCTTTTAATGATTATTTTTTCTCCCCAATCACACCTTAGTAGAGCACAGCACAATCACAGACATGCATACATCATACGTTTTTATTTACCGGTATGCAGTATAACAAATGCTGCCATTATTGACACATTTGCAGAAAGTGGTTATTTACTTTCTCCGCTCAAATATGGTGACTCCCAGCTTCTCAGTTGTTGCATATGAAGCATTTTTATCCCCCAGTTGTGTGGAGACAAGCTGGCTTGTGTAATGCCTCATCCAATTAGCTGATATTGTACAGATGATTGCCTCCAATCAGCGACACGGAAATATACAAATGCTGTGAAAAAGCTTTTGCAGCTGTCAAGAAAGACCAATAACCCTGAAGGTTTGTGTTAAGGAAACCATCTTGTCTATCAGCTCTGTACAAGTAAAGAGGATGTTAGATGAATCCTCGCTGTGAAATGAAAACACTGATTAATCACTAGACGAGCATAGCAATTAGACAATGATCTGAGTGAGCTGATTGAGGTAGAATGATACTGTAACATCAGCAATGTGTCATTCCTTACATTGGAATGAATGGCAGAAACATTGTCACATGAACAAGGTAGGCTGAGTGTGCATCAGCCACATGCCATACGTTTGGTTTCAGGTTTTAAAAAGCACACTGATTAACCAGTGTTAATTTTGCTGTTAAATTTTGCTGTTTTGCTACAGGATGGGGTTGTGAAACGATTCACATTCATTTTGATCTATATATGGAGGAACTTGATGAATAAGACATTGGATTGCTCGGCCAACTTCCTGTTCAGAAATAAGTATTCACTTCTGATGTGACTGGGTATGGTCTCTTCTGTGCTTGGTACTATGAGGTCCCAGGATAGATCCAATGATAAAAGATTAAAGACATTCAATAATGCATCATTTCAACCATATGCTCCACAGCCACTGAGTCAACTAGATGTGTGATTTGCCAAGAGAGATGGTTGTGAAAGACATAAAATGTCTTGATTTGAGAAAGCCCTCTATTATTCATCATGCGAAGCCGTGCATTGAGAAAAGGCCATGTATAGATTTCTTCTCACTCCTTGGGTGAAGTATTCTCGCGAGATAGAATGTTATTTTCTTGCAGTGGGGGTTGTGTTACTGTTAATATGATAGTAGTAGTGGTTTAGGTTGGAATACTTTGTGCAGCCACAACATGTTAGCTCCTAAATGAAATCCATTGCAGACACCAGCGGCAGCTCACACGGCCATGCAGCCTGCACAGAATGTTTTGCCCTTGAGACAAAGCAATAACAGAATCCGACATAAACACGTTCATTGCATCCTGGACTTCAGCTAGTCTGAAGGCTTCAATAAAACAATATTCACATCTGTCCCTTAATATATTTGCTTACAGAGCGTCCTCATCACGTTGGCAATTTCCTGGGTGGGGTCTGGCTTTTTTACCTGCTGAATCATGAATGCATCCTTAAAATAGGTATTTTGTTGTTTCCATCATGAATGCGTCTTTATAATAGATAATCACTGCAGAATCAGCAAGGAGGACATTTGGGGCATTAGTTCTGTTCCTAGAATAAGAATTAGTATAGAAGATCTTTGTAAATGCCAGCCTAGTTTATAGTTATAGATTTGCATTAACATACTTAATTTTGCAGTAAGGTTTCAGAGGTTTTATAATATAATATAATATAATAAAATATAATAAAACCTCTGACATGAATCCAACACAATGGATTCATGTTGTGATAATCATAATGAAGGAAGCCAGTTTGCCTAATAGTCACTGCTTGTCTCTAGGTGTCACTGTTGTGTTGCTCCTAAATGCACTTAACACTAAATTATGCAAAGACCCAACAGCACCAGAAAAATGTGTTGGAATATGTTTCTCTTGATTGAATGGAGCACATGCCCACAATTTATATTCCGGGCAGATAAAATCCAATATCATGTTTAAATTGAGCAGCTATTGAGAGGCACAAATCCAATCCTATTGTTATGCATGTTACAATTTCAATATTTAAATTGGTTACGCGCGACCTTATCATCTTAGAATGAATGGGATTGCTGAATAATGTAATGACAGAATTTGTTTAATACTGTGTCATCCTATCATTCCAATAGTTACTAGTATTACAAAGGTAATTGATAAACAGTGTGCTGCTATGCAGTTGTGGGGATGGCACCATATGGGTAGAGAGGGGACATATTCAAAATAGACTTTCCTTACCACCTTCCACCTCTTGCCTCCAAATCTTCAATTCTTCTTCTTTAAATGTCAACCGTACAGTTGACATTAATTATAGTTATGCTATACAGCTCCACGGTTTATATGGTCCGTCCGGTCTTCCTATGACCGCGGGTCCCGACTTAAAAACATATTCATATATATTTTTGGGGAACTCAGTCGAGCTTTCAACTCGACCCCCATTGATTTTGTTGAGTCCCTCAGGTATCATATGAACACACATAAGACATGCCAAAATGTGCAGAATTGCAGGAAATTAGCTTTAAAGCTGAAAGTGGAGGTTTGCTACTACATCGAATTGCAGATAAATGAAAACATCACATCAAATTTGTGTCACTGGACCTTCTCAAATTGTATTTGAGTAGCCCTGCCCTATGAGATTAGTCAGTGCCAGAGTCAGAGCACCTCCTACTGTACAGTACTTACTACCTGCTGTGGGGAAAGTCACCTAATACATGTGTCTATAGGGATCCGTTGCATTCTGTCCATAAAACGAGCCATAAACACATATACAATCAGGGCTCTCCATGCGACAGGTCACAGTCAGCCCCCCACCTTACCTACCCTATACCATATCTTCATGCCTAAAGTCTTTCAAACTGTAAACTTTAACTCTGTATCCAGCAAAAACATTTTTTTATTAACAAAGAACTATGTACCTCTATCCATTTTTATTAACAAAGAACATTGCACCTCTTTCCAGATAATGAAATATTGATTTGGAAATGTATTGTAAGCCTGTGAAAGCTTTTAAAGTGCTTAGTGCTTTTGCTCGGAGCCAACTTCATCTATTATTTTTCAATGGTGTACGTTCTAAAACTAGAAATTGATAATGTCCCTCTGGCACAAGTTCTTTTGATTTATTGTTTGAATGATTAGTGTCATTGCTTCGTTTAAGGGGAACACAGCATCTCAATTTCCCGGAAATGTTCATAAAAAAATTATCTGAGTGGCAGTCAAGATTTTTAAATGGATATGGCAGTGGGAGATCAGGCACGCAGGGATGTTCAAATATGAATGTCATCTGTGGTTCTAACTAAAATCATTTGGATTTACATGTATCCAAAATCTTTTGTACCATTGAAGTCCCTTTGAAATATTCAAATTTGGGTCAAACCAGTCAGGCACAAAATGGGAAATCCCATTTTATAGAGAGTAACTTTACTTGATTGCAGTCAGAGGTAAACATACTAACATTATGAGATCACATACCCTATATACCCCCACTGTACACATGTACACAACTCAGCAAAAAAATTAATTTCCTCTCACTGTCAACTGCGTTTATTTTCAGCAAACTTAACATGTGTAAATATTTGTATGAACATAACAAGATTCAACAACTGAGACAAACTGAACAAGTTCCACAGACATGTGAACATAAATTGAATTATGTGTCTCTGAAAGAATGGGGGGTAAAAATCAAAAGTAACAGTCAGTATCTGGTGTGGCCACCAGCTGCATTAAGTACTGCAGTGCATCTCCTCCTCATGGACTGCACCAGATTTGCCAGTTCTTGCTGTGAGATGTTACCCCACTCTTCCACCAAGGCACCTGCAAATTCCCTGACATTTCTGGGGGGAATGGCCCTAGCCCTCACCCTCAGATTCAACAGGTCCCAGACGTGCTCAATGGGATTGAGATCCGGGCTCTTCGCTGGCCATGGCAGAACACTGTCATTCCTGTCTTGCAGGAAATCACGCACAGAACGGCAGTATGCCTTGTGGCATTGTCATGCTGGAGGGTCATGTCAGGATGAGCCTGCAGGAAGGGTACCACATGAGGGAGGAGGATGTCTTCCATGTAAACGCACAGCGTTGAGATTGCCTGCAATGACAACAAGCTCAGTCCGATGATGCTGTGACACACCAGACCATGACGGACCCTCCACCTCCAAATCGATCCCGCTCCAGACTACAGGCCTCGGTGTAACGCTCATTTCTTCGACAATAAACGCGAATCCGACCATCATCCCTGGTGAGACAAAACCGTGACTCGTCAGCGAAGAGCACTTCTTACCAGTCCTGTCTGGTCCAGTGACGGTGGGTTTGTGCCCATAGGCAATGTTGTTGCTGGTGATGACTGGTGAGGACCTGCCTTACAACAGGCCTACAAGCCCTCAGTCCAGCCTCTCTCAGCCTATTGCGGACAGTCTGAGCACTGATGGAGGGATTGTGCGTTCCTGGTGTAACTCGGGCAGTTGTTGTTGCTATCCTGTACCTGTCCCACAGGTGTGATGTTCGAATGTACCGATCCTGTGCAGGTGTTGTTACACGTGGTCTGCCACTGCGAGGACGATCAGCTGTCCGTCCTGTCTCCCTGTAGCGCTGTCTTAGGCATTTCACAGTACGGACATTACAATTTATTGCCCTGGCCACATCTGCAGTCCTCATGCCTCCTTGCAGCATGCCTAAGGCACATTCACGCAGATGAGCAGGGACCCTGGGTATCTTTATTTATTTATTTTCAGAGTCAGTAGGAAGGCCTCTTTAGTGTCCTAAATTTTCATAACTGTGACCTTAATTGCCTACCGTCTGTAAGCTGTTAGTTTCTTAACGACCGTTCCACAGGTGCATGTTCGTTAATTGTTTATGGTTCATTGAACACACATGGGATACAGTGTTTAAACCCTTTACAATGAAGATCTGTGAAGTTATTTGGATTTTTATGAATTATCTTTGAAAGACAGGGTCCTGAAAAAGGGACGTTTCTTTTTTTGTTGAGTTTATGTAAGACAGGAGCTGTGACTCTGCCATGCTGTAATGCTCTGCTCCGCTGTGGCGCTGCATTCCCACTAGTAATTAACTTCTCTCTGTCTCTGACCCTTCTTTAGGCTCTAGCAAATTAAAGTCAGGGCTGCCTGTCACTCTCCCAAAACAAATGCCCAGCCCAGGCCACAGTTCATCAGGCTCCTAAATGATGAAACAACCCAGCCACTGCGCCTGCACTAATCTCTGCTCTAATTCAATGATAACTATCAACTGTTTAAGCACACCGCCATGCTCCAGATTGTTTGTGAATAATTAGTCAGACCCTTTTGCTTGATTCATTTTATTGGCAGATTATTCACTGTCCTCTGGCGATAGCTTGGCACTGCAGGTGTGTGGTTTCATTCATTTGAATCTTGATTGATTTGGAAATGTTGCACAAGTTTGGTTGGGGATTTGGTTTGTTGCTCATCTTGGTATGCTTTCTCACTTAAGAAGATAAATTAAGGTATTTTTTTTGCAGATTGTAGTGCAGATTCCACGTGGTATCAGACATCGAGAGCACAGGCCGCTAATGGTGTTGTGGTGGTGGTTGTTGTTGTTGGACCTGACCAAGGTTAACTGGAGAGCGGGCTCTGGCTTGAAATAGAGTCGACTTTACAATCATTATTTTCAATTGCCTTGAACCTTAGTGAAAACAGTGAACGCTTACTATGACAAGAGTTGTGACATGATCGGGACCTGTGTAATGGAAAATGTAAGATAAACCCTCAATCTGGCAGGTTCTCCCCTTCCTCTGAAGATTAAACTGGATTGTTACAATTATGGCTAGAAAGAGACCATTGAAAGAAAGTATGCTTGGCCATTGTGTAGTCACATAACACACATGTGCATTAAACATAGTATACCCTCTATAAAGCGTGTTATTTGTCATGCCACACCAATTTGGTTAAATTGGACTCCAATGGTCATGAGATTTCAGTCTAATTACTTGCATTATATGGCACTGGAGAGTGTGTGATTCAGAAGCAATGGTTGGGCCATGCGGCTAAGGTGCTGAGGTTTGACTAGGAGGGGAGAGGAGCTGTGTTGCAGGGCTCGTGAGGATCGTTAATGGTTCCGATTACTGAACCCAAGGTTGGGAAACTCCACAAGGTGATATATATTTTTCTGACACACTGCCCAATGATCAACACCAAAGACATACGGCATAAATAGAGCAGTAAAACACATTGCTTTGCAAACTGGTTTTGCACTGCAAGGTAGAGGGGTCATAAAGGTTTATTTGATTATTTTTGGTGTTTCACATTATCGATACTGGATTTACATTCATAGGCTTACATGTTATTCTCTGTGCAAGAATATAGTTAAACAAACCAACTCTCTCTCTCTCCCTTGTTGTGTGTGCCTGTCGTACACAATATTGTGACAAACAGTGAACTATGAAACTATGGTCTTACATCTGAATCTGTATGAACTCATGTCCTCTCCAATATGTCTCACAATCATCACATCCTACATCTGCCTTGTAATAACTTTTTGTCAGCAATGTCCAGTATCTCAGTGGATCGATGGAATCCTATGCTCAGTCTTGATTGGATGGCTGTTGATTGACAAAGCAGACTACAGTGGTATTATATCCAGGTGAGTAATGGCAAGGTAAGGAAACTCCTAGCCACATCTCAACCCTCTTCATCATGTAATGTGGCCCATGTCTAGGCATGTGGAGCCTCTCTTAGCCTGGCTGTGATAATGAATCTGTGGCCCTCAGCACTTGACCCAGGCTGTATGTGCTAATGGTAATTTGTCTACCCAGGCCTTGACTGTCAACCAGGTCCCTGGGAAGGCCTGGTCTGCAATTTGCACAGATACATATGCTGTAACGGAAGCATGCACGTGTTAGAGGGTGTGGAGATCTATATCATGACCATTTCTTCCTGCATTCCTGTATTACAATAGGTTATATTTAAAGCTTTTATAGCTATTTCAATTACTGACCAATTTTATAATGTTAGCTAAAAAATAAACAAAACATCAATCGACAGTGAATAGAATGATAGAATACAGTACCTGCTTCTACACCTGCATTGCTTGCTGTTTGGGGTTTTAGGCTGGGTTTCTGTACAGCACTTTGTGACATCAGCTGATGTAAGAAGGGCTTTATAAATCAATTTGATTGATTGATACACCTCTATGGTTGGTGTGAAAACAGCATTATCCTCAATGTTTCATTCAGTGTGAACACATTATAGGAAAATAAATGGAGGTGCTGAAGGATTGGGAATATTAGCATGATGTGCTAAAATCCGGAGCACATAATTTAATTTACAATGAATGTCATCTTCAGTTAAGGCATTTACATGGTACATTCCTAGCCCATTATTATTTTCTAAATTATTCAAGCTTAGTCAAATTGTTATTTGATCATTGCTAGACAACCATTTTCAATTCTTGCCATAGATTTTCAAGCAGATTTATGCCAACACTAACTCGGCCACTCAGGAACACTCACTGTCTTTTTGGTAAGCACCTCCAGCGTAGATTTCGCATTGTGTTTTCAGCTATTTTTATGGGTATGCTGGCCTACACACAATATCCCATAATGTCAAAGTAGAATTATGTTTATTTTTACAAATTAATATAAAATGAAAAGGTGAGATATCTTGACTCTAAGTATTCAACCCCTTTGTTATGGCAAACTGTAACGGTTGTTGTATGAAGAAGGTGAGGACCAAGATGCAGCGTGGTAAGTGTTCATCATTATGTTAATAAACTGAACACTAAATACAACAAGGAACAAAAGAAACAACCGAAACAGCTCCGTCAGGTGCAAAACACACTAAACAGAAAATAACTACCCACAAAACCCATGTGGGCAAGACCTACCTAAGTATGGTTCTCAATCAGAGACAGACAGCTGTCGCTCGTTGAGAACCATACCCGGCCAAAAACAAAGAAATACAAAAACATAGAAAAAATAACATAGAACGCCCACCCTAGTCACACCCTGGCCTAACCAAAATAGATCATAAAAAGCCTCTCTATGGCCAGGGCGTGACACAAACCTAAATAAGTTCAGGAGTAAAAATGTGCTTAAACAAGTCACATAATAAGCTGTGACCTGGCAACTCAGAAAGGTATGTATCTTTGTAGTGACTTGGTGTATTGATACACCATCCAAAGTGTAATTAATAACTTCACCATACTCAAAGGAATATTTAATGTCTGTTTTTTTAAAACTCATCTACCAATAGGTTCCCTTCTTGGAAAACCTCCCTGGTCTTTGTGGTTGAATCTGTGTTTGAAATTCACTGCTCGACTGAGGGACCTTACAGCTAAATTGTATGTTTGGGGTACAGAGATGAGGTAGTCATTCAAAAATCATGTTAAACACTATTATTGCACACAGACACAGAGTCCATGCAACTTATTATGTGACTTGTTAAGCACATTTCTACTCCTGAACTTATTTAGGCTTGCCATAACGAAGGGTTTGTGTACTTATTGACTCAAGATATTTCAGCTTTTCATTCTTAATTCATTTCTAAAAATGTCCAAAAACATAATTCCACTTTGACATTATGGGGTATTGTTTGTACGCCAGTGACAACATTGTATCAATTTAAAGTTTAGGCTGTAACACAACACAATTTGACTTGTTTCAGGAAACTAGGTGTATGTCACATGTCACTACTTCACAGGAGAGGCAATTGAACATAAACATTTTTTTTTTTTTTATCATAATGCATTTTTGGTAGATATGCCTTCTGGAATATGTGTACTTTCATGTGCCTTAATTACAAACTTTTATATGGTCTGTAAATACTAATTCAATTGTTAAATTACAAGCCTAGTCGGTTTAGCAACGGAAAAAGTCAGGAACCTTCCCACTAGCCATGATTGGCTAAGACAATGGATAGGCTGGACATGCCGAGAGATGAGTTCGGATTGGTCTGCCATGTAGCATGCTTCTGTCTATAACAAAGGGCTGCTCAGTATGTATAGGTAATCCTTATAGGTAATCCTTTCTAACACAGCTTTTTTGAAAGTCATCATGAATTACTGCAAAGTGTTGCTCTCCACTTTCTGGAGGACAGAGTTTTGATTTTTTTCTTCTCATTTTGTCTGTCATAGTTCAAGTGTACCTATGATGAAAATTACAGACCTCTCTCATCTTTTTAAGTGGGAGAACTTGCACAATTGGTGGCTGACTAAATACTTTTTTGCCCCAATGTATATTCACATAAACAAACATATTTACATGGTTATATAACTTTTTAAGAGCTGTTACCCCTGAGACAAGTGGTGTGTGTAAATGGTGTTAATGTTTAGTATGTTTACTTTATCATAGGTCATAATGTGCTTTTTTTTTTTTCATAATGTGCTTTTTTTTTTTTATGTGCTGTAGACTCCAGACTACAGACTTGTTCAATACAGCCACAGTGACTTGACGTTTAATTACAGTGGCATATTCAATAGTCCCCCAGTGACCTTTCTGAATGCCACCTACACTATATACTCAGCTTTGGAGAATTGGAGATACTGTAGATCAGTTGCATAGAATGTATTTACATATTTTATGCTCTGTACTTGTCAGTGTTCCAAACGGGACATTATTTTTCTTTTTACCTAAACATGCAAACACTATCAGATAGAATTCATTTTTTTTATATTTTTTTTATTTCACCTTTATTTAACCAGGTAGGCTAGTTGAGAACAAGTTCTCATTTGCAACTGCGACCTGGCCAAGATAAAGCATAGCAGTGTGAGCATACAACAAAGAGTTACACATGGAGTAAACAATTAACAAGTCAATAACACAGTAGAAAACAAAGGGGGGGGTCTATATACAATGTGTGCAAAAGGCATGAGGAGGTAGGCAAATAATTACAATTTTGCAGATTAACACTGGAGTGATAAATGATCAGATGGTCATGTACAGGTAGAGATATTGGTGTGCAGAAGAGCAGAAAAGTAAATAAATAAAAACAGTATGGGGATGAGGTAGGTGAAAAGGGTGGGCTATTTACCAATAGACTATGTACAGCTGCAGCGATCGGTTAGCTGCTCAGATAGCTGATGTTTGAAGTTGGTGAGGGAGATAAAAGTCTCCAACTTTCACTTTTCATAGCAAGCAGTGCACTGGAATGACATTCAGATGAACTGAAATGACATTCACTCTCATGGGATGGTATGCCAAAAATAACTAACTGATAGTCACACCTCCACTGTGCTTCTATGACTATATGCACCATGCCACTGCCTACTTCATTTGTCTATTTAGCAAACAATACAGTTCATAATCCAGTGCCTTTATTGCGGTCAACACACCTATATTTAAAGAAATGAAATAGGTTCTACCAGCCTGACTGCAAAATGTGTAGAATAGCATGAGATTAGCTATAAAATTGCATTTTTTTTCTCTCTTTGCTCCATGGAAAAATGTGCAGGAAGTTAGCTGTTTTCCCACATTTTTCTTTATTTTTTAATGTCATTTTTTTGGGCCCGCCCAAAATTATGCAGGCTCACCCACCAACACATGTCTGGCTTTACTACTGCTGTAGATGAGAATGCTTCATTTTGGTTTGTAAGCAGCACCCACCGACTGTGATTAAATCAGGTTTCACAGGCCACTTGGTAGGTCACTCGTTGTATGTAAACTAAGCAAAGGATATCAGAACAACAACGGACGTCCATTGATTTTTGGAGGTTTTGTCTGCTGGCATTACAGGCAGTCCAAACAACGGTGGCACTTCTAGTCATCCTGTGGTGGTTGAAGCCCCACTCGAAGGCCCACAGGACAAGAGGCTGTCACAAGCGGTTTAAGCTGCTGTGCAAAACAGGCTCAGCTTTAATCTGCTTTAATGTACTCTCGTGTGCTTGTGGTGACTCCCAGATGCAGACAAGCCAATCATCCGAAATCTCTATCAAACACATTGTGTTGTTCCTTGGTTCTCTCTCCTCAGGCTATGTAGGCCAATGAGTCGATCACTGAGTCACTGTAGATTAATAGCAGGACGCTGACTTTGGATTTAATGTGAGCTGAAGTCTATGGTTGATCCTTTCAGGGCAGTTAGTTTTGTCACAAGGATATCCTTATCATCATCCTCCTTGCTAGATGTAATTGCATTGATTGATGCACAAGATCTGTTAGCTAGCAATCCAACCTCTGTAGCCATACTGCTATAGCCCCCTTTTGCATGGCTAGAATACATCAGCATTACATAAATTAGACTATTATGAATATCTAAGGTCTACATGAAATACTAGGCCTGTTTTGAAAACCTATTGCAATGGCTGTCAGAGACAATTATTATGTTAATGCTTCTAAATCTGATCGTTATGACTCTCGAAATCTTTAATTTGGTCTGACTTCACTTTAGGCAGCCACTCAAAAGCCTTTTGCAGGCCTATTTGCACAATAGCGTCCAAAGGATTCCAGGCACTTCGGAGTTAGCTGGGAGTGATAACAAAGTACTTGTCACGGTCTTGCTCCTCTTCATCTGAAGAGGAGAGGCGAGAAGGATCAGAGGACCAAAATGCGGCGTGGTATCTGTTCATAGTGAATTTTAATAAAGAGAACACTGAACACTGCAACACTATACAAAAGAGTAACAAAAACAATAAACCAATGACGACCGTGAAGCTACAAATGAGACCTGTGCTCACACAAGCCACTAACATAGACAATCACCCACCAACAAACAGTGCAACCCAGGCTACCTAAGTATGATTCTCAATCAGAGACAACTAATGACACCTGCCTCTGATTGAGAACCATACTAGGCGAAACATAGAAATACCCAAATCATAGAAAAACAAACATAGACTGCCCACCCCAACTCACGCCCTGACCATACTAAATAATGACAAAACAAAGGAAATAAAGGTCAGAACGTGACAGTACTGCAAGGTGAATCGACTGAATTATAATACATTCCACAGAGTACATTAAGTTTTCTTGTTCACTCATGGATTTCAACTTGGTGTCAAAATTTAACTCTCATTCCACTGAACTGCCAAAGAAAGCATCTGTATTTAAATCCAAATCAACAAACAAAGAAGTTACATTGTTTTCTCATCTCTTCATGTCTATGGTTGATTTCTTAAGCGTTTTAGCGATGTCGAGCATTTCTGACTGTGGAATTTCATAGAAAAGCTATTTCACTTTGCATTCCTCCGACTCAAGGTTACGGTTCTATTTAAGGCCTGTTTTTCCATAAATCAGGGGATAATGTAATTGGCTGAGATCGTGGCATGGAGACTATTAATTTGCCTGGCTCCTCCAGAGGCACTTAAAGTGGCATTACTAACACTCCAAATGTATTATCTCAATCAGTTGACTTGCTGGAGCTCACTGAAAGGGGATAAATAACACAACGGAAGGAGGCGAGAGAGAGAGCCACTCACATTCCACTGAGGCCCTCTCTCTCCCTCCATTGCAGCTGCGTTAAAATGAGATGAATGCCTTTATCTTGCCTACAAAGTACCATAAAGTATTCGGCTCTCGGAGAGCCCTCTGAACATAAACTGTGGTAATGTACATGTGAACTCGGCAACCAAATCACTGCTCTCCGGGTGCCATTATTCACCTCAGCGTTGCTGGAACACAAGCCCACAGTGTAGAGGGGCTATTTCTCACCACCATCATAATGTTCGGATATAATCTCAACTCTGGAGCATGTTAAATTATGGCCTACCGATCCTAGCCTGCTTTTCTTCCACGCCTTCCATGCTTCTCTCTGGGGAAATAGAGCTGAAATAGGGAAAAGGCATGGTTAGACGGAACACTTCCATCATGGTCAGACAGTATTAATGCAAAGTCTGATGAACCTTCTTGGGGTGCTGGACACTTCCCCTTCATTATCATTCATCCATCAATAATATAATAATAACAATATAAGCCATTTAGCAGATGCTTTTATCCAAAGCGACTTTCAGTCATGTGTGCATACTTTTTAACTACCAACTAAGCCACCCATCAACAAAAAATACAAATATGTTCTTCTCTGTAAGTATTTGGTGGTAAATATCTGGAGTATCATTATAATTCTGGCTAATACATATTCTGTCTACAAAATCTTCGCATTTTAACTTCTTGGTCTCAGTGATTGAGTAGTAGAGATTTGGAAGGCTTGCTGTGTTAGAAGTTAAGATACCACTCAATCACAGTGTTTTTACTTAACAAATGGTGGTGTACGTTCATCAGTATTAGCCAACTGCCAGACAGTATACACACATTTAATCATCAGTGTTAAATGTAGTTAAACGCTGTAGGAAATGGTTTGAGAAACGGTCTATAGTTCATTCTCTCAAACACACCATGGCTATGTCTCTCCATTTAGATTAAGCAATTTAACTGATTGCAATTACACGCTGTCAAGGGCTTTGATATAATTTTGATTGAATAACCATTTTAATTCAATATCCACTTTAAAAAAAAATCTCCACTTTATACTGTATGGTAGAAGTCCGTTTCAATTTGTTCTTCTCTTGCCTCTGCAGCATCAATTCTACCTCATAGCAAAACAACAGTATAAATACGTACCGGTACTATAACAGAAAGGCTTTTCTCTTTGGTTTAGCGGTAGCCAATCGTAACAAAACATGACATGAATCTTGTTACCGCGAGGGGTAGGAAAAGCTTCAGGATACAATTAAAAAAGACACATTGTGGCCTGTTTTATCTGTTGGTTTATCCTCCAAGTTCTCAGGTTAGTGACCTATGTCCACAGGCACAGTTACTAGAGAGGAAAAACATTGTGTTAATATTTGATACAGCACAAAAGCCTACACAATACTAATTATGTTTTAAAAATGTTCCCAAATGAGTAAAATTATGTTTTTCGTTTAATCCTGCAGTATGAATTCAATCTGAAGTCGTCTGTCTTACAACCATGTCCCTGTACTTATGAACATTGCATTTCTGTTCAGTGATACCATAACTTGCCTTACTATTGAGAACTCATTGACTTACAGTATGTATGTACAGTGAGTCTTTGAGCAATCGAGATAATCTCCATACTGACATTTGTGACCGAGAGCCTCGGCCCTCCTTCCACAAGCGAGGAATGGGAATTTGTCATTCCAAGTAGATATCATGAGAAAATCAATGAGTCGTTGCTGGAGGGGTTGATTGAGGTTGTATAATTACTCAGTGTTTTTGGAAGGGAGAGAGATCCGTGAACTTTGAGAAGTGCTTTGGGACCTTCCTGCATCCTCTCAACATATCCATTTACAGTCAAGGCAAATGTCTTGTTGCTCCACCTGAGCAAGGTGCCACAGCTCCTCCTAGCAAGAATGAACATGACACCTGAAAGAAAACCTAGTCCCTTAGAGACAAAGTATTTTTTCTGCAATAAACATGTATTATAAAGTTAATTTGAATTGACTTATCTTTACTTATCTTCATTTTTCTCTCTCTCTGTAACCCTGCATTGCAGATATTCATTTGTTCATCTCTGTAATGGCCAACTGTATTCTTGTCATATTCTTGAGCCACTTGGTGGAGGCCAAAGCTAGCTGAACCGTATTGATGGGCAACAGGGTCTCAGGCAGGAGGGGGCAGACATCTTGTTCTCTGAGCGTGATACATCCTTTCGCTTTGAATAATGAAGTCAGGGAGGTGGACAACAGTCACCCTTCGTTATTCCAGAGTAAATGTGTCTCTCGCAGCGAGTCCCTGTGATGGCTCACACAAGACAGATGTCATGGTGCTGGTGGCATGGTTAGAGAGAGCTAGCTAGAGTGCCTGAAGAATGACTTAGATATATTAATTATAAAGCTGTCATCAAAGAATGACTGGTATGTATTAATGTAGACCTCTCATCTATTTCTTACAAGAAAGACTTAGAATAGCACAATAAATGACATAGGGTTATTATTTTTTGTCACACTTCAAAGTGTTTCTTTTACAGACCAGGGCCAAGTGGAAACTATCAGATTCTACATTTTCAAAGCTGGAGGAAAAGTTTTTGGAATCATGGCCTTTAATGGCAGACTCAGTAGCCTCGGTTTTTCGGATGACTGCCTTGCCTGGTTCACCAATTACTTTGCAGACAGAGTTCAGTGTGTCAAATCGGAGGGCATGCTGTCCGGTCCTCTGGCAGTCTCTATGGGGGTGCCACAGGGTTCAATTCTCGGGCCGACTCTTTTCTCTGTGTATATCAATGATGTTGCTCTTGCTGCGGGCGATTCCCTGATCCACCTCTACGCAGACGACACCATTCTATATACTTTCGGCCCGTCTTTGGACACTGTGCTATCTAACCTCCAAACAAGCTTCAATGCCATACAACACTCCTTCCGTGGCCTCCAACTGCTCTTAAACGCTAGTAAAACCAAATGCATGCTTTTCAACCGGTCGCTGCCTGCACCTGCATGCCCGACTAGCATCACCACCCTGGATGGTTCCGACCTAGAATATGTGGACGTCTATAAGTACCTAGGTGTCTGGCTAGACTGCAAACTCTCCTTCCAGACTCATATCAAACATCTCCAATCGAAAATCAAATCAAGAGTCGGCTTTCTATTCCGCAACAAAGCCTCCTTCACTCAAGCCGCCAAGCTTACCCTAGTAAAACTGACTATCCTACCGATCCTCGACTTCGGCGATGTCATCTACAAAATGGCTTCCAACACTCTACTCAGCAAACTGGATGCAGTCTATCACAGTGCCATCCGTTTTGTCACTAAAGCACCTTATACCACCCACCACTGCGACTTGTATGCTCTAGTCGGCTGGCCCTCGCTACATATTCGTCGCCAGACCCACTGGCTCCAGGTCATCTACAAGTCTATGCTAGGTAAAGCTCCGCCTTATCTCAGCTCACTGGTCACGATGGCAACACCCATCCGTAGCACGCGCTCCAGCAGGTGTATCTCACTGATCATCCCTAAAGCCAACACCTCATTTGGCCGCCTTTCGTTCCAGTACTCTGCTGCCTGTGACTGGAACGAATTGCAAAAATCGCTGAAGTTGGAGACTTTTATCTCCCTCACCAACTTCAAACATCAGCTATCTGAGCAGCTAACCGATCGCTGCAGCTGTACATAGTCTATTGGTAAATAGCCCACCCTTTTCACCTACCTCATCCCCATACTGTTTTTATTTATTTACTTTTCTGCTCTTCTGCACACCAATATCTCTACCTGTACATGACCATCTGTTCTTTTATCACTCCAGTGTTAATCTGCAAAATTGTAATTATTTGCCTACCTCCTCATGCCTTTTGCACACATTGTATATAGACCCCACCCTTTGTTTTCTACTGTGTTATTGACTTGTTAATTGTTTACTCCATGTGTAACTCTTTGTTGTATGCTCACACTGCTATGCTTTATCTTGGCCAGGTCGCAGTTGCAAATGAGAACTTGTTCTCAACTAGCCTACCTGGTTAAATAAAGGTGAAATAAAAAAATAAAAAAAAATAAAAAATGGAGGGAAATTGTGATGTAGACCAGTGTTATTTGTGTATTTGTAGTAAGGCACTACTGACTACTGTGAGGGTTATCATAATGTTGCCTGTAGGAATCCCTGTTATGACTAACATCTTCTAGTAAATATTCATTTCATTGGCTCCCCTTTCAGCCAATTGTCACCTCCTCAACGTCACATGGATCCATGATAACGTTCTAATCCAGGTGAGGTGACATTACCATGTCTACCCTCCCCCGACATTACCATTACATGAGATTACATTACCCTGTCCACATATGGCTGCCTCTCTTCCAACCCACTAACCATTCTTTCTGTTCACTGTGAAGATAGCCATAAATGGTATTTCCTGCCAGGGGTTTGACCTCCGCACACCTGTGTGTGAATACACTGTTCCCGCAGCTGGACAATTTTCTCATGGCTCCTGGAAAGAAATGCTTTCAGCATGCTCAACCAGTGTCGCTCATTCAGCCGATAGAAACTTTCAACTGGTTTTCCCCACTAAACAATGAGTTGGAGTCAGAGCACGAGCCTTCTCAGGTCTCTCCTCCACCTGTTACGGGATCTAAGCCGCCAAAGCCTCCCACCATTAGCTCTGACAAATTGAAAACCCTAGTCCTTGGCAACTCCATTAACCACAATGTTACACTTAAAAAGAATCATCCACACATTGGTGCGGCTGGCTTCCGGGTTAGATGCGCTCTGTGTTAAGAAGCAGTGTGGCTTGGTTGGGTTGTGTATCGTAGGACGCATGACTTTCAACCTTCGTCTCTCCCGAGCCCGTACGGGAGGTGTAGCGATGAGACAAGATAGTAGCTACTAACAATTGCATACCACGAAATTGGGGAGAAAAAGGGGTAAATAAAATGTTTAAATAAATAAATAAAATAATAATCATCCAGTGATCATACATTGTTTACCAGGGGGCAGGGCTACCGACGTAAAGGCTAATACTGAAGATGGTGCTGGCTGAGGCTAAAATTGGCGAGTGTAGATGGTATAGGGATATTTTATCCATGCCGGCTCCAACGATGTTAGGTTGAGGTCACGAAGCGCAACATAACTTCAGCATATAATGTAGCTAGAAAGACGTGTTGGCATCACGTAATTGTCTCTGGCCCCCTCCCAGTTAGGGGGAGTGATGAGCTCTATAGGATCTGGATCTAGTTTTGTCCTGTAGAATAAATATTGTGGATCTAAATGTTTTTCCTCAGAATCCTGAACTATTTGACCTCCATCTCATTAAATTTGCAATTGCAAAACAAATAATCTGCTCAGACCCCAACCAAGTATTATCAAAAGCTGCGCTATAAATTCTCGGACAACCCAAAGATTCCTAGCTGCTCTTTCAGACTCCTTCCACCTACCCAAGGACGTTGAAGTACAAAAATCTGTTAACCACCTAACCAAGGATCTAAATTTAACCCTGCATAATACTCAAGATGCACCACCAAACTGGAAGTCTTCCGACAAGCTTGGAAAGACCGCACCATGCAATATCGAGCACTCACTGCTGCTCGATCAGCCTACTTTTCCAACTTAATAATGAATTAAAACAATCCAAAATATTTGTTTTATACTGTTGCAAAGCTAACTAAAAAGCAACATTCCCCAAGAGTGGATAGCCTTCACTTCAGCAGTGATGAATTCAACTTATTCAAAGAAAAGTAAATTGCGGACTCCTCTTTGAATCTGTGTATTTCTCCCCAAACTCAGTTGCCCTGAGTCTGCACATGGCTGTAGACTCAGTGGATCAAGGGAGACATTCATTCATTTTAAAAAAATCTGTCGACACATTTTACAAAAATAATATTGGCCTATAAACCTTCCAGCTGCCTACTGGACCCTATTCCAATGAAACTACTGAAAGAGCTACTTCCTGTGCTTGGCCCTCCTAAAGTGCCTTGCAAAAGTATTCATCCCCATTGGCGTTTTTCCTATTTTGTTGCATTACAACCTGCAATTTAAATTAATTTTTATTTGGATTTCATGTAATGGACATTCACTTCACCAAGTTGGACTATTTTGTGTTAGAATAAAATACCTTGCTTAAATTTCTTTTTTTTATTAACGGAAAAGTGGTGCGTGCATATGAATTCACTCCCTTTGCTATGAAGCCCCTAAATAACATCTGGAAGTCTGCAACACCACTAAGCAAGGGGCACCACCAAGCAAGCGGCACCATGAAGACCAAGGAGCTCTCCAAACAGGTCAGGAAAAAATTGTGGAGAAGTACAGATCAGGGTTGGGTTATAAAAAATATCAGAAACTTTGAACATCCCACGGAGCACCATTAAATCCATTATTAAAAAATGAAAAGAATATGGCACCACAACAAACCTGGCAAGAGAGGGCCACCCACCAAAACTCATGGACCAGGCAAGGAGGGCATTAATCAGAGAGGCAACAAAGTGACCAAAAATAACCCTGAAGGAGCTGCAAAGCTCCACAGCAGAGATTGGAGTACCTGTCCATAGGACCACCTTAAGCCGTACACTCCACAGAGCTGAGCTTTACGGAAGAGTGGCCAGAAAAAAGCCATTGCTTAAAGAAAAAAATAAGCAAACACATTTGGTGTTCGCCAAAATGCATGTGGCAGACTCCCCAAACATATGGAAGAAGGTACTCTGGTCAGATGAGACTATAATTGAGATTTTTGGCCATCAAGGAAAACGCGATGTCTGGCGCAAACCCAACACCTCTCATCACCCCGAGAACACCATCCCGTGAAGCATGGTGGTGGCATCATGCTGTTTTTCATCGGCAGGGACTGGGAAACGCTAAATACAGGGACATTCTTGAGGGAAACCTGTTTCAGTCTTGCAGAGATTTGAGACTGGGATGGAGATTCATCTTCCAGCAGGACATTGACTATAAGCATACTGCTAAAGCAACACTTGAGTGGTTTAAGGGGAAACATTTAAATGTCTTGGAATGGCCTAGTCAAAAACCAGACCTCAATCCAATTGAGAATCTGTAGTATGACTTTGCTGTACACCAGCGGAACCCATCCAACTTGAAGGAGCCGGAGCAGTTTTGCCTTGAAGAATGGGCAAATATCCCAGTGGCTAGATGTGCCAAGCTTATAGAGACATACCCCAAGAGACTTGCAGCTGTAATTGCTGCAAAGGTGTCTCTACAAAGTATTGACTTTGGGGGGGGTGTATAGTTATGCATGCTCAAGTTTTTATTTCTTGTCTATTTCACAGTAAAAAATATGTTGCATCTTCAAAGTGGTAGGCATGTTGTGTAAATCAAATGACACAAACCCCTAAAAAAAATATATTTTAATTCCAGGTTGTCAGGCAACAAAATAGGAAAATTGCCAAGGGTAGAAAGTTGGTGATCTGTTGATATCCCTCTAGTGGCGTGGGGGTGTTCTTTGGCAAAGTGGGAGGGGTTATATCCTGCCTAGTTGGCCCTATCCGGGGGTATCATCGGACAGGGCCACAGTGTCCCCCTACTCCCCCTGTCTCAGCCTCTAGTATCAATGTGGCAATAGGGGATGTGCCGGGGGGCTAGGGTCAGTACGTCTTATATGGTGAAATTCTCCTGCCTTATCTGGTGTCCTGTGTGAACTTAAGTATGCCCCCCACCCACCCACCGCACCTGCTGTGTTGACCTTTGAATGCTGGGCTATGAAAAGCCAACTTATATTTACTCCTGAGGTGCTGACCTGTTGTATCTCTATAACCACTGTGATTATTATTTGATCCTGCTGGTCATCTATGAACATCTTGAAGAACAATCTGGCCTAAATGGACTGGCCATCCCTCAGAGACTGGTTCCTTTCTGTTTCTTCCTAGGTTCCTTCCTTTCTGGAGAGTTTTTCTTAGCCACCGTGCTTCTACATCTGCTTTGATTGCTGTTTGAGGTTCTGGGCTGACATTGATGCTTCGCTTTATTTTAGCTAAAATATTGTGGTTGAGATGAAATTTAGATAAGCGTTGTGTTGCATAACTTCTAAATTAAAAACATTTAGGGATAAAGTTAATCAGATCTCAACACACTAAATAAATGTGTTAGGGCCATACTTGCAATCATAAGTAACCAATTCAGTTAGATGAGTTCTCCAGCTCAAAATGGGAATCAGCCAATTAAAATGGTTGATTTTCTTGCATGCGACAGCGCACTAAATTGTAGCTTGTCGCATCCGATAACATGGCACACGTTAGCCCTATGCTAAATTCAACAGGTGGCACTGATTTATATCCTGGCATAACTGCATCAGCCAATTAAAAATAGTAGTTGGACTTGTTCCAACACTTGTTCATCGATGGAAGCGTCCTTAATAACATACCTAAGTCCAACAGCACACTCTGATCATCAAAGCAACTATCATGTGTATTTGACTGACTGGTGTCTGGTCCACGTAATTGTCGCAGATTGTGGCAAACGTTCGAATCTCACAAGAGTTCCACCCCCCTCTTTGAAATTTTGATTTACATGTACTGTGTTAGTGTGTTCAAAAGCGACGCCAACAACATGAAAATGAAGATTGAATTAATTTAATAAGTAGGTACAGTACCTCTTTCTTCAGCCTTGCACACAAACAAACTGCCATTGCCTAATAATCATATTGCACACGACACAGTGCATTCGGAAAGTGTTCAGACCATTTAACTTTTTCCACATTTTGTTAAGTTACAGCATTATTTAAAAATTGATTAAATCGTTTTTTCCCCCTTCATCAATCTACACACAATATACAGTAGTGACAAAGCAAAAACAGGTTTTTAGAAATTTTTGCAAATTTATTAAAACCCCCCCCCCCTGAAATATCACATTTAAATAAGTATTAAGTCCTTTTACTCAGTACTTTGTTGAAGCACCTTTGGCAGCAATTAAGGCCTTGAGTCTGCTAGGATATGACGCCACAAGCTTGACACACCTGTGTTTGGTGAGTTTCTCCCATTCTTCTTTGCAGGTCCTCTCAAGCTCTATCAGGTTGGATGGGAAGCGTCTCTGCACAGCTATTTTCAGATCTCTCCAGAGATGTTAGATCGGGTTGAAATCCGGGCTCTGGCTGGGCCACTCAAGGACATTCAGATACTTGTCCTGAAGCCACTCCTGTCTTGGCAGTGTGCTTAGGGCCATCGTCCTGTTGAACGGTGAACCTTCGCCCAAATATGAGGTCATGAGCACTCTAGGGCAGATTTTCATCAAGTATCTCTCTGTACTTTGCTACGTTCAGCTTTCCCTCAATCCTGACTAGTCTCCCAGTCCCTGCCTCTGAAAACGATCCCCACAGCATGATGCTGACACAACCATGCTTCACCTTAGGGATGGTGCCAGGTTTCCTCCAGACATGACGCTTTGCAAAGTGTTCAATCATGGTTTCATCAGACCAGGGCATCTTGTTTCACATGGCCTGAGAGTCCTTTAGGTGCATTTTGGCAAACTCCAAGTGGGCTGTCAAGTGCCTTTTACTGAGGAGTGGCTTTCGTCTGGCCACTCTACCATAAAAGCCTGATTGGTGGAGTGTTGCAGAGATGGTTGTCCTTCTGGAAGGTTCTCCCATCTCCACAGAGGAACTATGGAGCTCTGTCAGAGTGATCATTGGGTTCTTGGTCACCTCCCTGACCATGGCCCTTCTCCCCCGATTGCTCAGGATGGCCAGGCAGCCAGCTCTAGGAAGAGTCTTGGTGGTTACAAACTTCTTCCATTTAAGAATGATGGAGCCCACTGTGTCCTTTGGACCTTCAATGCTGAAGACATTTTTTGGTACCCATCCCTAGATCTGTGACTCAACACAATCCTATCTCGGTGCTATGTACAATTCCTTTGACCTCATGGCTTGGTTTTTGTCCAATCAATTTAATGTACTACAGGTGGTCTCCAATCAAGTTGTAGAAACATCTCAAGGGTGATCAATGGAAACATGATGCACCTGAGCTCAATTTCCATTCTCATAGCAAAGGGTCTGAATACTTATGTAAATAAGGTATCTGTTTTACATTTTTAATACATTTGCAAAAAAATCTAAAAACCTGTCTGTGAGTTTGCACAACTGAAGAATTTCTGCAAAAACTGTCAGAAACCATCTCAAGGAAGCTCATCTTCATGCTCGTCGTCCTCACCAGGATTTTGACTTGACTGCAGGTCGGCGTCGTAACCGACTTCAGTGGGCAAATGCTCACCTTCGATGGCCACTGGCATGCTGGAGAAGTGTGTTCTTCAACTGTACCTGGTAGATGGTAGGCAGCGTGTATGGCATCGTGTCTGTGCAAGTGTTTTGCTGTTGTCAACGTTGTGAGCCCCATGGTGTCAGTGGGGTTATGGTATGGGCAATTGCGTTTTATCCATGGCAATTAGAATACACAGAGATACCTTGACTAGATCGTGAGGTCAATTGTCGTGCCATTCATTCGCTACCATCATCTCATGTTTCAGCATGATAGTGCACGGCCCCATGTTGCAAGGATCATGGGCTCCCGAGTGGCACGGTGGTCTAAGACACTGCATCTCAGTGCAAGAGGTGTCACTGCAGTACCTGGTTCAAATCCAGGCTGCATCACATCTGGATGTGATTGGGAGTCCCATAGGGTGGCACACAATTGGCCCATAGGGCGGCACACAATTGGCCCAGCGTCGGCCCGGTTTGGCCAGGGTAGGCTGTCATTGTAAATAAGAATTTGTTCTTAACTGATTTGCCTAGTTAAGTAAAGGAAAAATAAAGTCAGTAATTCCTGGATCTTCCATGGCCTGCATACTCACCAGACATGTCACCCATTGAGCATGTTTGGATTGCTCTGGGTTGATGTATGACAGGGTTGATGTACGACAGCATGTTCCAGTTTCTGCCAATATCCAACAACTTTTCACAGCCATTGAAGAGGAGTGGGACAACATTCCACAGGCCACAATCAACAGCCTGATCAACTCTATGCGAAGGAGATGTGTCCCGCTGCATGAGGCAAATGGTCACACCAGACTGGTTTTCTGATCCATGCTCCTAACTTTTTTTTCTTCTCCCAGTCATGTAAAATCCATAGATTAAGGCCTAATGATTTGACTGATTTGGTTATGAACTGCAACTCAGTAAAATCTTTGTAATTGTTTCATGTTGCGGTAATATTTTGGTTCAGTGTACTCGACACAGTTATGATCTAAGAGCAGCAGTCCTCGCAGTACACTGCTGATAGAACAGCAACATAAATTATGACACAGCACAGTTCTGATTTTAGATCAGCAGAAGACCCAGTTGACTCAAACTGGTCTTAGTGCCGCAATATCTAGAACTAGTTGAGCAGCAGCACTACTAGCTCATTTGTGCTGCTTCAAGAGCAGCAGCTGTCCCAGAGGTATTATGCTGCTCATAGAACAGCAACATCAAGATAACACAGTACAGTTCTGCTCTTAGAGCAGCAGAAGATCCATTTGAGTCAAAATGGTCTTAGAGCAGCAATATGTAGTTGACACAGTTCTGTTACAAGCGCAGCAGCTGTCCCAGAGGTCTTGTGCTGCTCATAGAACATCAGCATAAAATAAAACAGTACAGTTCTGCTCTCAGAGCAGCAGAAGACCCAGTTGACTCAAAATGGTCTTAGAGCAGCTAAATCTAAAGGTGTCTACACAGAATACGCAAACAGGGCCGATGGAGCATAGCGCATTGTTTCAATGTTGTTTTTTAGTCACAAATAGGGCCGCTACTTGTAAAACACCCCATCATTTGACACATTTTTTTCTAAGGGGAAATTAAGACCCGACATATCATTCCTTGAAAGACCGAGGGGCATTATTGACTGAGTTTTTCAAAGGAAGTCTCGCCCATGTCTACATCACATCT